>NC_041386.1:512216603-512231385 GCF_002162155.2 Triticum dicoccoides | reverse complement strand
CTCTCTCTCTCGTCTACTCCATAGTGCGGCCTGAACACTCATGCTCCCACCCGGCCTACTCTTCCTATTGTGCAAGTCTCCGTGCAAAGATCGTGGTTTATATGGTTGTTTGTTGCTATAGCGCTGGCGCACGCTCGGGGGTGCGGCGAGGAGAGATCTACTAAGTGAGGCACTAAAGAAGCTCCATAGCGATGAACTTTCGGATTTATTCGATTTTGAATCATTTGATAATTGCGAGTCTTTTCTGATGGGAAAATTGACTAGGACGCCGTTCACGGGCCATATGGAATGAGCGAGTGACTTGTTGGAAATAATTCATTCAGATGTATGTGGTCCGATGAGTATACCGGCACACAGTGGATTTCTCTACTTTGTTACCTTCACGGATTATTTCTCTACTTTATATCCTTAATGAGATAAAAGTCTGAAACATTTAAAAATTCCAAAGAACTGCAGAACAAAGTAGAAAAATCACGTAACAATAAAATCAAATTTCTGCGATCAGATCGTGGAGGAGAGTATTTGAGTTATGAGTTTAAGAAGCATCTGAATACTTGTGGAATTGTTTCTCAACTTGTGCCACCCAGAACACCATGGAGGAATGGAGTGTCCAAGAGACGTAATCGAACCTTGTTAGACATGGTTAGATCGATGATATCATTAACTAAACTGACATTATCTTTTTGGGGTTATGCTTTAGAAACAATGCTTGTACACTTAATAGAGCACCGTCAAAGTCTATTGAAACGACACCATATGAGATTTGAAATGAAAATAAGCTTAACTTTTCTTCTCTTAAAATTTGGGGTTGCAATATTTATGTAAAATGTTTACAAGCAAACAAGCTTGATCCTAAATCAGACAAATGCTACTTTGTTGGTTATCCCAAGGATACCACTGGGTATTACTTCTACCACCGTACCGAAGGCAAAGTGTGAGTCGTTAAGAATGGAGTATTTCTTAAGAAAGAGTTTCTTGCGAAAGAGGTGAGTGGGAGGACAATACAATTTGACGAGATTGTTGAATCTCCGGTGATGGAGCAAAGAGTGGAGGCGCCAGAAGTTGGTTTGGATCCTACTATTGTGCCTGAAAGAACCTCCAAGTGATGAAGATACTTCGGTCAAGTGTGTAGCTAAACCATGCAAAAAAATTGCTTGCATCACACGTGCCTATTTTGTATCCAACACTAAATAAAATTTCTATCTCAAATCCATGTCAATGCATATAGATAAATCTATCACACATTTGTTATAGACTCACACCTAAAACAAACTAACCAATGGATAGGAACTTACATGAATGCGTGAAATTTTGAGAAAATGAGGAAATTAGGGTTTCATCTAGTGCTAAAAATACATACATAAAAAACAACGACATTCAGTCAAAAAATTGGTGGAATCGGAGGACATTGCCTTAACCTACATAGGTGAGGCATGCTCTACCAAAAAAGTCGCAAAAGGGATAGATCTGAGAGGAATCAGAGGGGGGGGGGGGTTCTCTTCAGATCGTGGAATGAATAAAGAGGAGTGGTCGGCTGGGCCGCTTGCAGTGTCCATCCGCAGCCCCACAACTTACCTCTTTGCAAGCGTGTATCGTTGCCTCCTGTGGCGATAGGGTTAGTGGCCTACCGTTGGGGTCAATGGCGGTACCCACGTAAGCCGGGTCAGCGGATGTGGATCGTGGTCTATGGTCGTTGAGCGGGGCGATATTTCGTTACAGAAATGATAACTAATGAACGTCAGTTGGGAGGGGATGCCAAGCAAATGATTTTCTATGTGTGGCAACTTTATCTGGTAGGGGATGGCAAATCTTGTTCTTTCTTGTTGCAATTTTTTCTCCTTTCCAGAAATTGCCACGTGTTTTTGAAGAATTTACCATGCCATCTCATACAATTAAACTTGCCTTCTAAAATATTCACAGTTGCCAGCCCCTCCCGTCAAATAGTCCCTGACTAGTGGGGTCTGTTTTGTTAATCCCACCATCATCATGTATGGTGATAGACAAAAGGATTAGACCTTGTAGAAGTTTCAAAACGAAATCGTTTCACCCTAACTTCTCTTATAATAAGTTAAAAACAGGTGAACCAATTCATGGTTGGATCGTTAGGATGACGGTGATATTCCTAGTGCACTAGAGTTTAAGTATTACAATGTCATCGGTGCTTGTAGTTTCCTGGATTTATTTTAGGTCTTTTGTGGATGCGTACTTAATAGGAGGAGATGTTCCTATCGACTATGGAGGTATGTACCGGTTCAGTCTTTCGAAGGTGCTCATAAAGATAGGATGTACATGCCTACTATCATAAAGATAAGTGTATGTGGGTTCTGTTAACAAACAAAATTCAAAACAGTTATTTTGGCGTCGCGGCCGTAGTCATCCCCTGCTAGTAAAATCCATCGGGGCATCATGTGAGCGTGCAGCTACGAGCATGGGCAGCATGCAGCAGCAGTACCTCGTAACTCTTTAGCTCAGAATTTGACAGTTTCCCGGCATTCACATGCACGGTACCGGCCGGTTGTCCGGGCATGTGCGGTGGACACCATACACCGACGATATTGCAGGATGCTGCCGTCAGGTGCACGAGTAAAACGGGCAGGCTCCACGGACGCGTGTCTCCCGGCCCATCTGTCGCCATCTCTCTCTCATGCACCGATGCCGGCCTCATAAATCGCTCGCCCGCCCGCCGGCCAGCCGGTACTTCATGTACCTGCTCCGGCGGCCTGGCGAGCCTTTCAATTAAGCATTCGCGGTAGACAGGCAAATTCCCGTCGTCCCTCGGTGATTCTACTTTCTACATGTCCAGTGCTCATTCATATATACTACTACTACAGTGTCGATGCATCCACATGGATCTGTCCTCGCTTGTTTAATTATAACCGCCCTATAAATGGGCACATCACAGCTTAATACTGTACATGGTAAACTCATCTTCTTTTTGAAGTACTGTAAGTACCCATGATGCATCGATAGAACTGGCAGTCTAATTATGGGAGCACATGATCTGAGACTGGAGCAGCATCGATCACTGAGCCTGTGATTATTTGGAGTGCGTTTTTGTTTATCCTCTCGTGCCTGACCAGTAGCCTACAGTGAGAGGCACGTAGAGCTAACAGCGGATAGATGCATGCAGGCGCAGCAGCAGGAGGGATTAAATTATGAAGGCGGGGTTAGTTAACGTACGGCCGGTCGCCCGGAGATGCACCGTCCATAGATCCGCCGGTCGTCAGTTAGCCCTGTCGGCCGGGGACACAGCCGTGGCGTCTGTGTCGGCGTGCGTCGCAGATTGCTTGCTTAAGCTAGCTGCTTAATTCAGAGGTTGATTAACGTGTGTAGCTTGTGCCCGGTGTTCTGTGTGCGCGTGTTTGTGTTGTTATCCGGATCAGTTAACCCAGTGGTTCACCCCGGTCGGCCGGACCGACACCCACCTTGGCAAACTAAGCAACATAATCTGCGCAGCTACGTTAATTAAGTGTTAATCAGCGTTTTGCGTTGCGTTAATTTCATGATTATTGTTTCATAATTCATCGTGTCATCGGTTAACGGCTATGTGTAGATGAGGCTACTTAACGTCTAAGTAAATCAGGTGTCACCATGCATGTTACTTAGAGCATCTTCAACAGCCGCGCCAAACTAGCGCCGCACCGCACAATTGCCCATTTTAGCACGCGCGCAACCGGTATAGTGGCTCCAGCGGGCACGTAAAAACCACACGCGCGGCATATCTAGTTCAGCGCGCGGGCCGAAACTGCATCGCGCGCCGCTTATTTGCTGCGCCCGCTCCCGCGCGTTGTACTCTCGCGCGCTCGCTCGCAACTCAACCCCCTCTCCAGCCGCGGCGCCGCCGCCGCCCGTGCCATCCGGCGACCGTTCCGGCGCTTCCCCGGCCTATCCACGCGCCGCGGCGGCTTCCTCCGCCCCCCTCCCCTAGTCACCGCCGCCCCTCGCGCGCGTCCGCCCTCCGACGAACAGCGCCCGGGCGCTCGCTGCCGCTCGGCGTCCGTAAGGTGTTCGACAAAACGCCTGCAAGGTATGTATTGCTCAAACTTCATGAATTTGGTGCATGTTGATTGTAGTTTTTATAGCATCGTATTGAACATTGTAGATGAGTTCGTCGTATGATTCTTCCGAAGAAGAATTTGATATGGAAGAGGAGGAGGATCTTGCAATGATCCTAGCTATGCACATCAATAAAAAACCGAAGCACGGTGGTTCGGTTATGGGTCGGCAGAAAATTTGGAGGGATAGGATTGATGCTCATAACAGATTGATGAGGCACTATCGTGGAGAATCCCACATACCCGGAGTCATACTTTCGTCGCCGGTTTAGGATGAGCACCGAGTTGTTCAGGCGCATTGCAGAGAAACTAGCGAGTCATGACCGGTTTTTTCAGCAAAGGAGAAATGCCGCCGGAGAGCTCGGGCATAGAACCATTCAGAAGGTGACAGCCGCTTTGCGTATGTTGGCATACGGTATCCCGGCTGATTTAGTTGATGATCACTTGGCTATGGGTGAGAGCCAAGCCATCATGTGTGTCAAGCGCTTCACAGTCGGAATTGTGCAAGTATTTGGCCAGGAGTATTTGAGATCTCCAATGCTGAAGACGCCGCAAGGCTATTGGAGATGAACAAAGCTCGCGGCTTTCCTGGTATGCTTGGCTCAATAGATTCCATGCATTGGAGTTGGAAGAATTGTCCAAAGGCATGTCATGGGCAATTCCACGGCCAAAAAAGGGTTCCACTATAATCCTCGAAGCGGTGGCCGATCAAGAGACTTGGATTTGGCATGCATTCTTTGGAATGCCTGGATCTTTGAATGACATCAATGTTGTCAACCGGTCACCACTGATGAATAAGACTGCAAATGGTGATTTACCACCGGTGCAGTTTGTAGCAAATGGCCGTACATACGACTATGGCTATTATCTAGCGGATGACATCTATCCAAAGTGGCAAACCTTTGTGAAGCCATTGAAAAAGTCGGAAGGTAAGAAAAATCTTGATTTCCACAATGCTCAGGCGGCTGCTAGAAAAGATGTGGAGAGAACTTTTGGGATTTTGCAAGCCCAACTTGCTATTATGAAAGGACCGGCTAGATTTTGGGGTCAAAAAATGCTTTGGTACATCATGCATGCTTGTGTGATCATGCATAACATGATCATCGAGAATAAGCATGGCCAAGATGTAGACTACTCTCAGTATCAGCTCTTGGGACATCCCGTGCGAGTGTGACGGAGGGCTGAAAGGGTGGCCCGTTTTGTTGCCTCCTATCATGCCATTCGACGTCCCGCAGCGCATGATGATTTTTAGAAGGATCTCATTGAGGAGTGGTGGGTATGAAATGGACGACAAAGAGCATCATGATTTGTGCTTTCGATATTGTATTGTTGAACTATTTGTTGTATTGTTGAACTATTTGTTGTATTGAACGATAAACTGTTTGTTTGAGTTGTAATAAAGAAATTGAACTATTTATTTTGATTTATTTTGTTTGTGTTTGATCTTCTTTTTTTCGAGGAAACGGCATGAGCTCTGCCTTTGCATTAAGAAGAAGAGAATTGACCAATTTATAAGGAAAATTGGCCAAAAACCAATACACCGACACACACCAGCCCCGAGGCTGCGTCCCTAACGAGCCGACTCCCCTGTTGCCCAAACAACCAGAGTTGCCACTCCACGACACGACCCGGAGCCGCCACTCCGGCTTACAAACCACAAAAAAAAACTCACACACGTCGGCCCCGAGGCCGCACTCCACACGAGTCGACGACTCCGCCGTCCACACGACTAGAACCGACACTCCACAGCACAGAGGTGCTCTCCGGAGCCGCCGCTCCGACTTCCCCGCCGGCCCCGAGGCCACGCTCCACCTGAGCTGATGACGCTGCCGCCCACGCGACCAGATCAGACACTCCACGACAATGTTCTTCGGAGCCGCCGCTTCGACTTCCTCACCGGCCCTGAGGCCGTGCACACGCCTGGCGACGAAGAACCCACAAAGCCACCCGAGCCACCGCGAGCTGACGAGGACCAGACCTCCAAGGCGTTGCCCCCAAGAGGGAAGCGACAAGAATGCCGCCGACGCCCGTTCCGACCAAGGTCGAAACTTGGGCTTTTCATCCGAAGAGCCCGAGACCGAGGCGACAATGGTGGTGAAGGGGCCCCACGACGACGCCTCCAAGGAGGGAACGACGTCCGAGGACGCCGTCGACGCCGGCAACGACCGACGTCGAGCTAGGCTTTCGCCCGGAGCTCACCAAATCCATCATCACCGCAGCTTGCCCAGCAAACTGTCTCCAGCATCATGCCAACCATCCTCGCCCAGCCACATGACCAAGCAGACAAGGCAGCACGTCGCCGCCAACCACCACCGGCTGCATAAACCACTGCAGCCCACCTCCCTCCACAACGGCGCCGACGAGACCGCGGCCGCCCAGCACGCAGGGCAGCACCACCGCTGCCCTGACCCCACGCACCTCCACGCCACCCCGGCGGACCGGAGCAGGAACGCCTCTGCCGGACCGCCGCCACAGGCCGACGGCCCGCCTCACCACCAGATCCGAGCGCAAGGGCCCCGAATCCACCGCCTCGCAGGCTGCCGCTGGACAACCTCCGTGAGGGAGGTGCACGACGACAGCACCACGTCCTGGGGCCGCCGCCCCAGCGTTCCATCGCCGGCGAGCAAGGCGCGGCCGCTGCAGGGAAGCCAGATCTGGGCGGACCCGTTCCCCAAAAGCGAGCAGCAGCCGGCGCCTTACATCCGCCACCAGCGCCTACATGCAGGCGAAGACGCTGCCCGCCGGAGTCCCAGACGCGCCGCCATCCGCCGTCCTCCACCCGTCGCTGCGCCACCCGCCGCCCACCGCCGTGCCGCCCAGAGTTCCCCGATCGCGAGGCGCCGCCCGTCGCGGAAACTAGCCCCGCCGCCGCCTGCTCCGCGCGAGCTTTGCCCCTGGGAGGCGCCGGCGACGGCGAGGGAGTGGATGGAGTGGGGCGGCCGGAGGCCTTGACTGCTTGATCTTCTTGCTTCTGTTTTGGAATGCATATGTTGTTTGTGCGAGAGTCGTGCACGCTGCATTTTTACGCGCTACTGAAGCTGCGCGCGTGCTGCATTTTAGCGTGGCGCTGCATGCCACACCAAACCAAGCGATGGGCGCGCGACAAAGTAGTTTTTAACGCGCGGCGCGTTCGACGGCTGTTGAAGATGCTCTAACATTCCCACGATACTTGCTGCTCCAATCCATTACCGGTCGCAAACATTACTACTACTATGATGCTTGAGAGGACGATGAGGCTTCCAGAGCACAATCCTTTTCGTTACTTCATCATCGTTGTCATTCAGAAATACAAGGCCGAACGTACGAGCTAAGCTAGCTGGCAGCATATATACCACTTTTGTGAAAAGTATGCGGTTTTCAAAAGGGCGCAAGTGTTGGCGCCAAGTTTAGCATATGCACGCATTATCCCTCCCCACTGTCGTGTCACCGGCGTGGCAGATTTGTTGTGCGTACGGTACGGCTCCTACATCATTCCGTGACAATTTCGGTTCAGTGCCACTTTGCTTTTCAAAATCGCAAGCCAGATTCGGTTCGGCTCCACTCGTCAAAACTGTTTGCTGTGGCAGCTCACGTTTTCTCGCCTAGTTTGGGAGCGTCACGTTTTCAACAAGCGCGCCGTGGGCAAAGTTGCCGAGGATGCCGTCAATATCAAGATGATGTATCGGCTCAGCATCTCGGGGGTGCTTATAGGACAAGATGTGCATGTGTGCATTCATAGAGGTGAGTTTATTTACGTATTTATAAACGTCTACATTTATACCGTGTTAAAAAAAGTTGCCGAGGATAGTGGTGGTCGTCGTGGCGAATGCTGGAGAAAAAACCAGGGGAGGCGTGAGGTAGGAGCCAGTGATGGGCTGGCCTAGTAAGTAAGTGTGTTTGCCATGATGATGTCCTGTTTTTGTCTTGTCCTTATTTTTCAATTTATTTATATTTTCATGAATATTTAGAAATAAATAAATTTGCATCAAAAAATTAAGACCGGGAATTAAAAAAATGTTAACATTGTATAAAAAATGTAAGCGCAATTAAAAATGTTAATAGCTTAAAATAATATTCATAAGTTTCATAAAAAAATATTGAATTTATTTCTGAAAAATATTATGTATACAATGTAATCAAATGTTCTGCATAGTTTCGTACCTTTTAGAATCTACATGCCATTTTAAAGAAATGTTCCCACATTCCAGGAAAATGTTTGTACGTTTCAAACAGTGCAATAAAATGTTTGTGTAGTTTAGAAAAAAAAGTTTATTACCATTAAATAAATGTACAACATGTATTTGGAAAATGTTCATGATGTATACAAAAAATATATTTAATGGTAATAAACTTTTTTCTAAATGGTTCACGTACATTTATTTAAAATGTTTTGTATTACGTGAACCATTTATAAAAGTTTGTGTAATAAAATGTATTCTAAAAAAGTGGAAAAAATATATTTTTAAAAGATGTACAGCAAGTATTTAAAAATATCGAACGTGTATGAAGTAATGGTTCACATCGACGCTTAAAATGTACATTGTGTACCGAGAAAAAGTAGACATGTGCTAAAAAATGAAAATTTGTACTTGTAAAATATTAATAATGTATTTAAAAATCTTAGATGTGCATAACAATAATATTCCAAATGTATACAAAAAGTATACAACGTATAACAAAAAATGTTCATGATGTATACAAAAAATGTAAACTGTGCATGGAAAAATGGACACGTGTTTAAATAAACCCCAACAAGGACGTAAATAAAACAAAATAAAATCAAATAAAAAATATATAAAAATCAAAAGGAACATAGAAAATATGAAGAAACCCGACTAAAAACAAGAAACAAATGAAGTAAACCGAAAGGAAAAAAGAAAAAATATAATGAAAAACAAAAACAAGAAAGGTAAGCAGAAGATGATGAATAAAACTAAAAAGAACCGAAGAAACCAAAGGGAAACAGAAAAATGAAAGAGAAAAGAACTAATTCTTGTTTGCAGCCAAATTGTGTAACGAATCGAAACTGTAGCTACAAAAATGCTTCAGGCGAGACCGAATCAATACACGCTATAAACGAGATATAGCTCCATAAAATGCAGGATAAGCTCAAGCACCTTCCGAAGGAAATATGAAAGGCCAATATTTTGGGCTACGAAAATATGTTGCAGATTTGCAGCACATTGGTAAATCCCAATAACACCAGGGATGTCGTTTACGAGAGCTCCTATCCGATGGAAAATCCTATGTGTCGCTCATTGCACTGGGAGCTAACTCTAGCGTGTGAGATGGGATGGCCCACTTTCGGGTTTTAGGTTTTTCTTCTATTATTTTCATTACTATATTTCCCCCCTTTTCTTACATGTTCAAAAGAAAATAAAAATGTTCGTGTTTTCCATCAATTGTTCATTTTTCTAAAAGTACATTTTCTAAATTTTGTTCACAAATTAAAATTCTCTTTTTTTCAAATATCCCAGGAAATAAAAAAATGTTCGCACTTTTCAAACATCGTTCTGAAGATCAAAAACCGTTTCTATTTTAAGTCTGTTTCGAAAATTAAAAAAAAAACTGCTTCCAAAATATCTTGAAATTTTGAAAAAATATTAACGTGTTAAAAAATGTTCAGAACTTCAAGAAATACTTTAATATTCAAAATGTTCTCACAAAATTCAAAAAAATTGTGCTTCCAAATTTTTTCATGAATTTTATAAAATATTTCGTTTTTTTAAATGTGTTCATAATTCAAAAAATGTTTCCTATTTTTTGTTTCCTTTTTTAAATAAGAGTAGTTCACATTTTTCAAAAAAACATGTTTGAAAAAAATGTTATGAATTAAAAAAATCTCGAAATTTAGAAAAATGTTTACAATTTTGGAACTTTTTTGAATTTGCCGTTGCAGTTCGTTTTTTAAGGTTTGTGTTGCTTATTAGTCACAAATACTTAGGTCCACTGGCTACCTACATGCATCCACAAGCCGAGGGGCGTGAGTTTGATTCCTGACCATCAAGCCGCTTTTATTGGTTTCTTTGCACTGCTCATGTGCGGCCCCTACCACATGGGCCGGCTCAGGCGGGGGACTCCCCTATGCGAAATGTGGGCAATTCACCGCAATAAGGGGCACATGGGAGGTCCCATATATGCTAGCTACTTGTTAGGGGCAAGTCTATGTGAGGATGAAGTATTGAGCTCGCCGTGCTTCGATGGTATTGGCAGGTGTTGCACTAGGAGGACAGAGCCGATGCTCTGAGGGCGCTCCCACACTATGAGCCGACACTATGACAGGGTGCCGTCGTGCTGGAAGGATGTTGTCGTTGACCTCAGGTGCAAATGCTTAGGGTGTGTTTGGTAGCATTCCCCATCTAGCATGGTTGTTCTCCTCTAATACATGTTGAGTGTAGATATGTTGAATACATGCATTTGTTGTTGTTTGATATCGGTATATGTGCTGAGAAATGCTAAGCTGAGACTCTGTTTGGCAGCTTGCATTTGTTTAGACATGTCGGTCGGTACTGTAGCAACCAGTATTTTCAAATAAGTGAACCAAAAAATTCAAAAATGTGAACAATATTTGGAAACATGGAAAAACAACATTTTTAAAATTTAAACATGTTTTAAAATTACAAAGTTCTTTTTTGAAAATTTAAACAAAATTTGGAAGTTTTATATTTTTAAAATTTGAACAAAATTTGAAAATCTGTTTTTTTAATCAATTTATTTTGAAAATCCAAACATTTTTTGAAAATTTAAACAAAAAATTAAATTATTATCTTTTTAAAAATATAAACAAAATTTGAAATTCTAAACATTTTTTGAAAATGTTAAATGTTAACAAAATTTGAAAATCAGGATATTTTTTGAAAATTTTAACAAATGTTGAAAATGTGGACATTTTTGAAAATTTTAACAAATGTTGAAAATATGGAAATTTTTGAAAATGTTAACAAAATTTGAAAATATGTACAATTTTGGGTATTTTTAACATTTTTTGAAAATTTAATTTTTCTTTTTGGAAATTCTAAACATTTTTTAAACACGTTGTCGCCCGCTTCGCTCATGCATGCTGAACAACGAATGACTATTGTGGTGTCCTCACTTTGTGCATGCTACAAATGTATTTGGGCTGAGCTTGTGCATACTGAGGAGGCCCTGTGTAGACTACTAAACAACCAAAAGTGGGTCGAGGAGGTAACTTTTGAGCTCATGCATCCTCCGTGCACTCTACCAAACACACCCTCAATGTCTGAGAGAAATGCATGCATTGGGGATAGTGAATCACGAAACGAAGGTTGCGATCGACTGCATTAGATAGTGGCTGACTTTCTACTTGCTACAACCGGCTGACACCAGGGTGGCCTCTGGATATGGAAAGCCTGACTCTTCTGTTCAAAATACTATGTAACACCCAACAATGCGGCTATATCTCCCATGTGTCGGAGCACGACTTAGAGGCATAATCGCATTGTAGGCAATGTCGCAAGAGGGATTATCTTTACACATCCCATGTACTGAATAAGAAAGAGGAACATAGTTGGCTTACAATCGCCACTTCACACAATACATAAATATAGCATTACATCATCCAGATACAATCAAGGTCCGACTACAAAACCAAATAAAAAAAGACCACCCCTATTGCTAGGCCCCAATCGCCCCGACTGGGCTCCACTACTGATCAACTGAAACGAAACAACACAATGAACAAGATCTTCATCAAGCTCCTCCTTGAGCTCGGCTGCGTCACCTGCACGGGCATCATTTGCACCTGCAACTGTTTGAAGTAAACTGTGAGTCACGGGGACTCAGCAATCTCACACCCTCGCGATCAAGACTATTTAAGCCTATGGGTAGGGAAAAGGGGTAGTGAGGTGGAGCGGTAGCAAGCACTAGTATATATGGTGGCTAATTTACGCAAATGAGAGCGAGAAGAGAAGCAAAGGACGACCGTGAACTAGAAGTGATCAAGAAGTGATCCTGAAACTACTTACGTTCAAGCATAACTCCAACACCGTGTTCACTTCCCGGACTCCGCCGAGAAGAGACCATCACGGCTACACACACGGTTGATGCATTTTAATTAAGTTAAGTGTCAAGTTTTCTACAACCGGACATTAACAAATTCCCATCTGCCCATAACCGCGGGCACGGCTTTCGAAAGTTCAAATGCTGCAGGGGTGTCCCAACTTAGCCCATCACAAGCTCTCACGGTCAATGAAGGATATTCCTTCTCCCAGGAAGACCCGATCAGACTCGCAATCCCGGTTACAAGACATCTCGAGGATGGTAAAACTAAACCAGCAAAGCCACTTGAATGTGCCGACAAATCCCGATAGGAGCTACACATATCTCGTTCTCAGGGCACACCGGATAAGCAATCCGTACAACTAAAACCATCCCCCGAGTTTCCCCGAGGTGGCGCTGCAAGGGGCTCTAGTTTGGACCAACACTCAGAGGAGCACTGACCCGGGGGTTTAAATAAAGATGACCCTTGAATCTGCAGAACCCAAGGGAAAAAAAGGCTTAGGTGGCAAATGGTAAAACTAAGGTCGGGCCTTGCTGGAGGAGTTTTATTCAAGGCGAACTGTCAAGGGGTTCCCATTATAACCCAACCGCGTAAGGAACGCAAAATCAAGGAACATAACACCGGTATGACAGAAACTAGGGCGGCAAGAGTGGAACAAAACACCAGGCATAAGGCCGAGCCTTCCACCCTTTACCAAGTATATAGATGCATTAAGTAAATAAGATATATTGTGATATCCCAACAATAATCATGTTCCATCAAGGAACAAACTCCAATCTTCACCTGCAACTAACAACGCTATAAGAGGGGCTGGGCAAAGCGGTAACATAGCCAAACAACGGTTTGCTAGTACAAGGAGGGTCAGAGGTTTACATGGAAATATGGGAGACATGAAAAGCATGTGGTAGGTATCGCAACATAGGCATAGCAATAGAGCGAGCAACTAGCAAGTAAAGATAGAAGTGATTTCGAGGGTATGGTCATCTTGCCTGCAAAGTTCTCTGAGTTGACATAAGCTTGATCCTCGTAAACGTACTCAACGGGTTCCTCGATCACGTACTCGTCTCCCGGCTCTACCCAAAGCAAGAACACAAGCAAAGGGAGACACAATCAACCACGTGCAATGCACAAGCAACATGATGCAAAACATGGCATGACATGCGGGATGCGATATGCAATGCATATGCATGTTTCGGAAAGGAAAGATTGAACCTGGCCTCAACTTGGAAAACCAAGAGTGCCGCTAGAAAAGAAGAGATGATTTCGGTCGAAATTGATATAAAGATCACCGGAAACGGATGCACGGTTTGCAAATGGCAAGCAAAACAAATATGGCACCGATCTGCGATAAACAGCACGAGGCCATCTAAATGCATCAAGAACAACAAGCTACTGCACCCTAACATAGCAACAAAACACATGGCAGGGATCCACTCAAGATGTTTGATAAAAGATGAACACTGAGCTACGGCTAAATCACACAAGAGCAGGTTCAAACAAGCATGGCAAAAGAGCAAAAGATAACATGTTACAGACTTAGTGAAAATAACATGTCAGGAATTTAACATCAGGAAGCAATGTTTAGAGCAAAATAACAACATGCTACAGGAACATATCATGGAAAAGCAAGACATGGCATGAAGCTACTCAAAGCATACAACAAAAGTCCCTTACTGATCATAGGCCAAAAGGGATCAGAAAATACAATGGCACCCATGTAAACATAGCAAGTTTCGTTAACAGATTCAGACTTAGTAGAAAACTGGCACATGGCAAAATAGATTCATGTAGGCATGTTTGCAAGCTCGATGCACTCACCACAAGGCATTGCATGACAAACTAAGCATACATCCAGCAAGTAGACATGTCATAGAAGCTAAACATGACAAGAACAACCTCATAGCATGCACGAATCAACTACAACAACCTCGGCAAAATTGCTTAACATGTAAACAATCTGCCAGGAACATTTTATAGCAAAAGTAGAGCTCGATTGAGTCAAGCTAGGGTGCTCCATAAATGCAAAAAAAGACATGGATGGATAGAGCACAATAATATCTACAAAACATCCTTACTGATCATGCTCAAAAGAGGCATGGATCACTCTGTAGCAACATGAATACATGGCATAAAAATAACAGCAGGAAAAGGACTTTGTGAAATTCTAAGTCCCTGAAATCAGCAACATCACGAGAGCTACTTTGCATGCTTATGCTAGTCACCACAAAGATCACAAAAATACATGACATACACCCTTGTAAAGATGGTATGGCATACTTCAAAACACATGTAGGGCTCAAGTTCATAGGAGGCACACATTAAACATGGCAAAAATGACAAATGTCCATAATCTGATAAGAAACATCACCTAACATTTTAAAGCACTCTTGCAACAGCATTTAGGGCATCAAGATGGACTCAAATGAACATGGTGCAATAGAATGAAATGAAGAGGACATCGATATGAACAATTTGATATGGTACACGCCTAAAACGGAGCCACGGATGCAAAGTTATGATGCGATGAACATGGCATAAAATTACTGAGATCCTCGGGACTTGGTGGAATTCTCACCCCCGCGAGATCTAGGGTTTCGATGGCACGGATGTCGAGGCACGGCAGATCTCGCCGGAGACAACGGGGACGGTGGCCGGAGTGGGAGGAGATAGCCGGAGAGGTGCGGGGAGTCGGATCCGGTGGCCGGAGTGGGCAGGAGAGGACGGCTCC
>NC_041386.1:512075526-512216251 GCF_002162155.2 Triticum dicoccoides | reverse complement strand
GAAGCGGGCGGCGCACGGTGCTCGGGGACGAGCCGCGGTCGTGGGCTGGCGGCAGCGGCCGACCGGGCCGGGAGGGCCGCGGCTGGGCCCGGCGGGCCTGGCGGCGAGGCGCTGAGGAGAGGGGCGCGTGCGCGGGCGAGGTGGCGTCTCCTGGTTGGTGGAGAGCGGCGGCGGGGTGACGTGGCGCCTTCTGATTGGTCGGAGTGAGGTGGCGGCTGGACATGTCCGGCGGCGCGAGGAGGAAGATGACTAGGGTTTCGTCTGCGCGAGAATTTCGGAGGAGAGCACATATATATAGGTAGATGGAGCTAGGAGAGTTCAAATGAGGTGCGGTTTTCGGCCACGCGATCGTGATCGAATGACGGAGATGATGGAGGGGGTTTAGGTGGGTTTTGGGCCAGTTTGGAGAGGTGTTGGGCTGCAACACACACGAGGCCTTTACGGTTCCTCGGTTAACCATTGGAGTATCAAACGAAGTCCAAATGACACGAAAATTGATAGGCGGTCTACCGGTAGTATACCAAGGCCGCTTGGCAAGTCTTGGTCCAATCCGAGAACGTTTAACACCCGCACACGAAAAGAGGCAACAGGAGGGCGCCGGAGGACATAGGAGCGCCGGATTGCAAAACGGACAACGGGGAAAATGCTCGGATACATGAGATGAACATGTATGCAAATGCGATGCACATGATGACATGATATGAAATGCATGACATGCAAGCAAATGACAAGGCAACAACAGCGAATAACTGGAGGACACCTGACACAACGGTCTCGGGGCGTTACACACTAGGTACGTGCCTGTGCGTTGCCACAGGGTCAACTATTTTTTATCTCGATAACTTGGTAGCTTGGGTCATGCAAGGTAACTATATTAATATGATTGAACGGTGTACGGAAAGGTGCAGTAAAATATGGTGTGGAATCGAATGGCGTAATTTCATGTTTAGGTGCGGTAAAATATGGTGTGGGATCGAATGGCGTAATTTCATGTTATTGAAAAAGGTAAGTTAATTAAGATGAAGTTCATGTAGTGCCGCAAAAAGGTAAGAGCATCTCTAGCAGATTCTTTATATTGCAGACCCTTATAGCGTGTTTACAGCTCGCGGTTGTCTTCGAAAACGGATCAAAAACAGCCGTGGCAGAACAACAACCGAATACGAACCCGCAAAATTTGAATCACACATTCGTACGAGAAAACTAGTCCAGTAGAAATACTAGCACTTGATCATCTTAAAAAGTCATACAAAGTAGAATTTTTACAACTAATATTTGGATGAGCAGGCGTCACCGTAAACTTAATTAAGAAATTGGGCTCACCGGTGTCGGCGTTCTGGGAACCAGGGTATTCAGACCTGCCTGCATGCGGCCCACGACGTGGCTCCACCGATGGTCTGGTACGGCCCACCTTCAGCTTCGGCAAGACAAGACCCTCATGAGGGGCCAAGCCTCGCGAGGCGGACCACACCAAGACCACCGGGGGGAGCGGCCTCCCTAGGCTGGCTCCTGAGGAGCGGAGATTCCTATGCCAGCATTCACCTCATGAGGTCGAGGTGATGCAAGCCATGACCACCAAGGCTAGGCGGGCGCCAGTGGGGGAGGTGAGTCCTTCGCACACGCCCTAGAGTTCAAACCTTTCTTGGGTCTGCGGAGCCCTGAATCCGACAACCGGAGCCAGAGGGATTGCGGCGGCGATGCTGCAATGGCGGAGGAGCTCAGTCCTCGTCGTCGGAGATGAGGTCGACGTAGACTTCATCATGCTTCTTGGCTACGAGGTGCCACTCTTGCATGTTGGCTGCAAACTACTATGAAGTCGTGATCCCCTGCTCGAGGAAGATTTTGTCGATGTCAGCGTCCTGTCTACAGTGCTGCTCCGCCTCCTCCTCCTCCAGCACAGAGCATGCGACGAGGGCGGCCTCTGTAACGCCTGCCTCCGTCGGGGGAGGTAATCCTATGGCCCGATGACGCCCCGCCGCTTCACCTCCAGCTCCAGCTCCCTCTGTACCGCGCGGAGCAACGGGAGCTCGTCCTGAAGGAAATATGCCCTGGAGGCAATAATAAAGTTGTTATTTTATATTTCCTTATTCATGATAAAGGTTTATTATTCATGCTAGAATTGTATTAATCAGAAACCTTAATACATGTGTGAGTACATAAACAAACATCGTGTCCCTAGTGAGCCTATACTAGACTAGCTCGTTGATCAAAGATGGTTAGAGTTTCCTAAACATTGGCATGAGTAGTCATTTGATAACGGGATCACATCATTAGTAGAATGATGTGATGGACAAGACCCATCCGTTAGCTTAGCATATTGATAGTTCAGTTTTATTGCTATTGCTTTCTTTAGGTCAAATACATACTCCTTCGAGTATGAGATTATGCAACTCCCGGATACCGGAGGAATACCTTGTGTGTTATAGAACATCACAATGTAACTGGTGTTGAGGAACGTAGTAATTTCAAAAAAAAATCCTATGCACACACAGGATCATGGTGATGCATAGCAACGAGAGGGGAGAGTGTAGTCCACGTACCCTCGTAGACCAAAAGCAGAAGCGTTAGCACAACGTAGTTGATGCAGTCGTACGTCTTCAAGATCCTACCGATCCAAGTACCGAACGTACGGCACCTCCGAGTTCAGCACACGTTCAGCTCGATGACGTCCCGCGAACTCCGATCCAGCAGAGCTTCACAGGAGAGTTCTATTAGCACGACGGCATGATGACGGTGATGATGTTGCTACCGACGCAGGGCTTCGCCTAAGCACCGCTACGATATGATCGAGGTGGTATATGGTGGAGGGGGCACCACACACAGCTAAGAGATCAAGAGATCAATTGTTGTGTCTATGGGGTGCCCCCTGGCCACGTATATAAAGGAGTGGAGGAGGGGGAGAGGGCCGGCGCGTATGGCGCGCCCTGGAGGAGTCCTACTCCCACCGGGAGTAGGATTCCTCCCCTTCCAAGTAGTAGGAGTAGGAGACAAGGAAGGGGAAGAGGGAAGAGAAGGAAGGAGGGGGCGCCGACCCTCCCCCTAGTCCAATTTGGACTGGTCATTGGGGGGGCGCGCGGTCTGCCTCTCTCCCTCTCTCCCCTAAAGCCCAATAAGGCCCATATACTTCTTCCCCCGTATTCCCGTAACTCACCGGTACTCCGAAAAATACCCGAACCACTCGGAACCTTTTCGATGTCCGAATATAGTCGTCTAATATATCGATCTTTACATCTCGACCATTTTGAGACTCCTCGTCATGTCCCCGATCTCATCCGGGACTCCGAACTATCTTCGGTACATCAAAACACATAAATTCATAATACAAACCGTCACTGAACGTTAAGCGTGCGGCCCTACGGGTTTGAGAACTATGTAGACATGATCGAGACACGTCTCCGGTCAATAACCAATAGCGGAACCTGGATGCTCATATTGGCTCCCACATATTCTACGAAGATCTTTATCGGTCAAACCGCATAACAACATACGTTGTTCCCTTTGTCATGAGTATGTTACTTGCCCGAGATTTGATCGTCGTATCTCAATACCTAGTTCAATATCGTTACCGGCAAGTCTCTTTACTCGTTCTGTAATACATCATCCCACAACTATCTCATTAGTTACAATGCTTGCAAGGCTTATAGTGATGTGCATTACCGAGTGGGCCCAGAGATACCTCTCCCACAATCGGAGTGACAAATCCTAATCTCGAAATACGCCAACCCAACAAGTACCTTCGGAGACACCTGTAGAGCACCTTTATAATCACCCAGTTATGTTGTGACGTTTGGTAGCACACAAAGTGTTCCTCCGGTAAACGGGAGTTGCATAATCTCATAGTCATAGGAACATGTATAAGTCATGAAGAAAGCAATAGCAACATACTAAATGATCAAGTGCTAAGCCAATGGAATGGGTCAAGTCAATCACATCATTCTCCTAATGATGTGATCCTGTTAATCAAATGACAACTCATGTCTATGGTTAGAAAACATAACCATCTTTGATCAATGAGCTAGTCAAGTAGAGGCATACTAGTGACACTCTGTTTGTCTATGTATTCACACATGTACCATGTTCCCGGTTAATACAATTCTAGCATAAATAATAAATATTTATCATGATATAAGGAAATAAATAGTAACTTCATTATTGCCTCTAGGGCATATTTCCTTCAGTCTCCCACTTGCACTAGAGTCAATAATCTAGATCACATCGTCATGTGATTTAACATCAATAGTTCACATCTTTATGTGATTAGTTCACATCTCTATGTGACTAACACCCAAAGGGTTTACTAGAGTCAATAATCTAGTTCACATCGCTATGTGATTTACACCCAAAGAGTGATCATGTTTTGCTTGTGAGAAATTTAGTCAACGGGTCTGCCACATTCAGAGCCGTATGTATTTTGAAAATTTTCTATGTCTACAATGCTTTGCACAGAGCTACTCTAGCTAATTGCTCCCACTTTCAATATGTATCTAGATCGAGACTTAGAGTCATCTAGATCAGTGTCAAAAGCTTGTATCGATGTAACCCTTTACGACGAACCTTTTGTCACCTCCATAATCGAGAAAGACATACTTATTCCACTAAGGATAATTTTGATCGTTGTTTAGTGACCTACTCCTAGATCACTATTGTACTCCCTTACCAAACTCAGTGTAGGGTATACAATAGATCTGGTATACAACATGTCATACTTTATAGAAACTATGGCTGAGGCATAGGGAATGACTTTCATTCTCTTTCTATCTTCTGCCGTGGTCGGGCTTTGAGTCTTACTCAATTTCACACCTTGTAACCCAGGTAAGAACTCTTTCTTTGTCTGTGCCATTTTTAACTACTTCAAAATCTTGTCAAGGTATGTACACATTGAAAAAACTTATCAAGCGTCTTGATCTATCTCTATAGATCTTGATGCTCAATATGTAAGTAGCTTCACCGAGGTCTTTATTTGAAAAACTCCTTTCAAATACTCCTTTATGCTTTCTAGAAAATTCTACAATTTCCAATCAACAATATGTCATCCACATATATTTATCAAAAATGATGTAGTGCTCCCACTCACTTTCTTGTAAATACAGGCTTCACCACAAGTCTGTATAAAACTATAGGCTTTGATCAACTCATCAAAGCATATATTCCAACTCTGAGATGCTTGCACCAGTCCATAGATGGATCGCTGGAGCTTGCACATTTTGTTAGCACCTTTAGGATCGACAAAACCTTCTGGTTTATCATATACAACTCTTCTTTAAGAAATCCATTAAGGAATATAGTTTTGACATCCATTTGCCAGATTTCATAAAATGTGTCAATTTGCTAACATGATTCGGACAGACTTAACACTACAAAAAAAGACACATCCGTGACATTTTGGGCCGAACGAAATTTTTTTCTGTCATACATATGACACTTCTATGACGATAATTGTGACAAAACCCGCTATCATCATAGATGTGGTGGGCTCCTACTTCTATGACAAAAAATCATGACCGAAAATGGGCTTTTCATCCTGGGCGGGCTGGAGACGCAGCTGCATGACATTCTTTGGGCCGTCCATGACGGAAAAAACCATGGTAGAAGCGAGGGGGAGGAAAATTTCGGGGAGTTCCCGGTTACGGTGGGAGGTCGGGGGCCGAGCGATGCGCGTTTCTCTCGTACACGTACGCGCGTGTGTGCGAGGCGTTGGCTCTAACTGAACCCGAGCGAGGCGTTGGGCTCTAACTGAACTCGAGCGATTGCACTGCAGGCTACGCATTACTGAACCCGAGCGATCGATCGATGGCTGTTAACTGAACCCGATCGAGCGATTCCTTCACTACTGCTGCTAACTGAAGCCGATCGATGTGATGAACAGTGAGCGTTGCGGGGGGGTTTGGATGAACAGTGAGCGGTGGCGTTGCCTCTGGATGAACAGGACCCCGTGGTGTGGTGGAGGGCTGGATGAACAGTAGACGGTGAAGGGGTGCCCGTGGAGGGGTGGATGAACAGGACCCCGTGGTGTGGAGGGCTGGATGAACAGTAGACGGTGGAGGGGTGCCCGTGGAGGGGTGGTTGAACAGGACCCCGTGGTGTGGAGGGCTGGATGAACAGTAGATGGTGTAGGGGTGGTTGAACAGTAGCCGGTGGAGTAGCGCGCGGTGGAGGCTGGATGAACAGGAGCCCGTGGAGGCTGGATGAACAGGAGCTCGTGGAGGCTGGAGGAGGTCGACGGTGGAGATGAACAGTATCCCATGGAGTCCCGTTTTGCGGTACGCAACACTCCTCCCGATGAACAGGACCCCCGTTTCGACCGTAGCGCTCCAACAGAAGTCTGTTTCCTCCGTTTTGCGGTATGCCACACCCCTCTCGATCAACAAGACCCCCATTTCGACCGTAGGAGGTCTGTTTCCTCCGTTTTGCGGTACGCCACACCCCTCCCGATCAACAGGACCCCCGTTTCGATCGTAGGAGGTCCGTTTCCTCCATTTTGCGGTATGCCACACCCCTCCCAATGAGCAGGATCCCGTTTCAAACGTGGCCGGTCGAACACAAGGCCGTTTCCTCCGTTCTGCGGTATGCCAGGCCTCGTTTCCATCGCCTGTTCCGTCCAAACCCTCCCGATGAACACAACGCATTCCGTTGCCTCCCCATGAACACGACGCATTCCGTTGCCTCCCCATGAACACGACGCATTCTGTTGCCTCCCCATGAACACGATGACGACGCTGTTTCTCTGTTCTGACCCAGCCATGTACACGAGCCCTCGCCGTACGTATGCGCGAGTAGGCGTTCGAGACCCCGCCCGTATGTACACATACGTGGCCGTATTTTCTTTCTTGCACCCTGACCGCTGTACGTACGTGTACATGCTACGTGCGCGCCTCTACTACGACACGTGCGCGCCTCTACATCGACCAGTATATATGTACGTACACGTTCGTGACCAAAATGACAATGCTACGTATGCTTCGACCAGGTGGGTCCCGACTGTCAGGCACTTCCTTGCATGAGAAGGTGTAGCTGGTGGGTCCCAACAGTCAGGGGGGCGAATCATTTTTTTTTGCCCGGACGCACTTCCTTGCGTGCGAAGGTGTAGCTGGTGGGTCCCAGCAGTCAGGGGGAAATGTTTTTTTCACAAAATACGGTGGCCCGTCCGGTGAGTCCCCGCTGTCAGGTGGAGGAATAATTATTTTGCACATAATAAGGATGCACTTCCTTGCTGCGGCCGTGGACCTAGCTGTCAGCCTCTCCACGTACAGTCCACGTCCGATGAAAGTCGTTCCTTGACCATGTTGACCACGCCGCGCCGAGAGCACTAGGGCGGTGGACGACGGCGAGGCCTAGGAAGGGGACGATGGGGAGCCGGGGAAGACGCGGCAGTGGAAGCCCGCGCGGAGAGGAGTACAAGAGTTCACTGGTTCGGCTGCGGTTTGAGGCTGCCGTCGTCGCAGGGCCTGGCCAGCGGTGGGAATAGTAGGGGGCGGTGAGGCCTCCACGGCAGCACAGCCGTCCACGGGAGGCAGGAGCATGCGGCACGACCGGCGCAGCTTTGGGCGGCTGGAGCAAGAAGACCAGAGGTTGAAGAAGTACTACGGCCGTTGGATGGACATCGTACGGTCACTGGAGCTAGAATCGTTCATATTGACTAAAGTTGACAAAGGCCCCCGTCCCAGTCAACTTAGTAGGCCCACAAGTCAGCCTCCCACCATGGTGGGTCCCAGCTAGTAGGGGGAGTATTCATTTTTTTATGCGTAACAAGGAGGCACTTCCGGTGGGTCCGAGCTGACAGCGGGGGGAACGTTTTTTTCGCGAAATACGCTGGCCCGTCTGGTGCGTCCGAGCAGTCGGGGGGAAACGTTTTTTTCGCGAAATAAGGTGGCCCGTCCGGTGGGTCCCTGCTGTAAGGTGGAGGAATCATTATTTTGCGCGTAATAAGGAGGCACTTCCTTGCGGCCGCCTGGACCCAGCTGTCAGCCTCTCCATGTACAATACTCTTCCGATGGAAGTCGGCCGTTGACCACGTTGACCACGCCGCGCCGAGAGCACCAGGGCGGTGGTCTGGATGACGGTGAGGCCTAGGATGGGGACGACGTGGAGCCGGGGAAGATGCAGCAGTGGAAGCCCGCGCGGAGAGGAGTACAAGGGTTCACTGGTTCGGCTGCGGTGTGAGGCTGCCGTCGCTGCAGAATAACAGGGGGTGTGGGTGAGTGGAGGGATGGCCTGGCCAGCGGTGGGAGTAGTATGGGGGCGGTGAGGCCTCCCCGACAGCACAGCTGGTCACGGGAGGCAGGAGCAGGCGGCACGACCGGCACTGCTTTGCGCGGCTGGACCAAGAAGACCAGAGGTTGAAGAAGCACTACGGCCGTTGGATGGACATCGTACGGTCACTGAAGCTAGAAACGTTTATTATTGACTAAGTTGACAAAGCCCTTGGTATGCTCCAACTTAGTAGGCCCACAGGTCAGCCTTCGAAACGGTGTGCCCCAGATGTCAGGGGGAGGAATCATTTTTTGGGCGGCCGAAGCTAAGAATATCCGAGATTGAAGAAGAAGCACGACATCCGATGGATAGACATCCAACGGCCACTGCTGCTAGAACCGTGTGTTGACTATAATAAGTTGGCAAAGCCTTGCATACGCGTCAACATATTTTTTTAGGGGATGCGTCACTTAGTAGGCCCACAAGTGTGTGGCAGAGAACTTATTGCCCATTTGCGTTTTGTAAGAATGTACATCCCATTTTGGAATTCTAATGGAATTTACAACAGCCCATTTACAGTTTGTTAATAGTACAACCCATTTTCTAGCTAGGACAATGATTAATAATTTCAACCAACCGTTGAAGACAGAATTCAATAAAATTTTCCACATTTTGATGGGCTCTGAAATATTTTTATCCCAAAATTTCTAGTCAGATTAAATATAAATTTGTATTACGTAAAAATCCAACGAAACATTGCGCGCGCAATAATGAAAATTTAAGATTTTCAAAATACACAAATAATATTTTATAAACTAATTTCGTGTTTGGTGCATTTTTTATAGTTACTGCCCAGTTTTTATAATTACATCCCATTTATTATTTTTTAAAGCCCATTTTCCTGTTAAGCCTAATGCATCCCTTCTAGGAAAGATTCGCAGCCCAGCGGGGCGGAGAATAACAAGTTGACCTTGCCTGGGTATTCCTCAAAAAGACGTATAGCTGGGCTAGCCATTTTCATCTTGAAAAAATTAGTATCTGGGCTGGATATCTGGCCTGGGCTAGATGGGCCATAGCCCGTCCAGTTAATACCCTGCTCTCCTCTGAACAACAACGAAATCATCGCCAAGAAAAACTCTGTAGTGCTCACGTCTCAAAAACACGAATACTGCTCGAGCTGCTTGGTCCCAGCTGTCGGCCGCACCTTGTGCAATTCTCTCATTTATATTGACTACATAGGTTGACAATGGTGTGGGACCATGATGTCAGGAAACAAGGAGAAAGCAAAATAAATATAATTGTACATAATAAGGAGGCACTTGCGTACGTACGGCTATGGCCCTAGTGGGTCCCCAGTGTCATCCAGTCAAAATAAAGTCATCTCCTGTATCCTCATGTTCGTTGATGATGTTAACAATGCTTGGCGCCACGGCGAGCGCAACAACTCGAAGGACAACGGAGAGGGCCTCGCAGGCCCTACGGATGGTCTGATACAGCGCCCGCTACTCATTCAGGAAGCCAGGATCATCGGACACCTATGAGCACCTTCGAGAAACTGAGACGGCATGAAACGGTAAGGCCGCCCTTGGGAGCTCTTGTTTATTTCAAACCTGTATTAACATACAAGTGTAATTTACTCGTCATAAAAAACAACGCATAAAATACAGGCGTAATGAAACCGAGGGCCCGAGGTCTGTAAGTAAAACCGGCGGGTTACGCGTGTAATTTGAGAGACCAGTGTATATTTTACGAGCACTGCTATATGGACGACATTACCGGACGATACATGCATGGCGTGTGTATCATGCCATCCATGGGCAAGGCTGAAACAACAGCTAACAGCTGGATTAGCAATCGTCCGAGTGTCATTCAGCATTTTTATCGTGTGTCAAGTACTTCCGATATTTTACTAGTCGAAATCGACCAACCAAGCGCCTTCGCCCGAGACCATCTTCTTTAATTTACAAGCGTTAGTTTTACAAGTGGTTTTGGTTGGAAAACGACGATCCAATCGCGGACTAATATCATGAGTTGGTCGGAAGATCATATGGTTTCACGTCTAACCTACCCGACTAGTTGTATAGGCTATGAATGAAACATCAGACAATGAACTTATTAAGCACGGAAACAACTGAAGAGGATGATCTTCTTAACAAGAAAATCACTGGCATTAGATCAACATGCAAAACATTACGAAGCATTATTCTCAGGAGGCACGGTGAACAGCTCGTGATGCCGCATGCCACAACATTCCAAGCTCAACTTTGCAATCAAACACAAGGCCTGGCATTACATAGACAATATTCAGAACAAACTCTTAACACAGGAATATCTCAGCAGAGTAACTATTTACTTCTAAACTAAACACAAGAATAGGAAAAAACACTCGACGCTGCTCACAGCAAGGGCGTCCCACTCAAAAATATCAAATGCATGTCTTCTGGCTAACATCAATGAGCAAATGTTGACAAGGTTTTCCAATTCCAATATATTAAACTAACGTCTTCTTGCTAACATCAATGATTAAACTTTGACAAGCTTTTCCCATTCAAAATATGTAATGCCTATGATCGTGGAGTCCTGTCGCTTCTTGCTAACATCAATGATTAAACTTTAACAAGCTTTTCCCATTCAAAATATGTAATGCCTATGATCGTGGAGTCCTGTCGCTTCTTGTACTTGTTTGGGAACTTCTTGCCCAGGGCACTCCACGTGTTGTTAAATTGCCAATGGTCTCTGCAGACTAGTCATGTCACCGGTGTCTAATATTTATGGCACCGGCTATAGCAATGGAGGGATACGGTGCCAAACTAAGAAAAGGTGAAATTGGCACCTCTTTTGGCCTACATAGTGGAAGGCCTAAAACTCTGTAAAGCTTCTCAGTCATTCCTTCTGTAATGTAGCACAAACAATGACTGCTTCTTTCTGCAAAGTGGAATGACCAACTGGACCCAGTAATGCAGCAGTTTGCCTTGGACACATTGGCTCCTTTTGTGCAGTTGAACTAAAATCGAAGTCGGAATAAAATCGAGCCTTAATTTTGATATCCCTGTAAGCAACAAAAGGTATAAGGGAAACAATTACTGAGAAATAACAGTTGATGACTTGTACTCACAGAAGAAAAACATCTACTGATCTGCCTTATGTTAATGGGAAACAAAGCAGGAGAGTAGCAATTCTCAATCAGTGTGATTCATTCATATTAACTAAGACATTATCTTAACAATGCCTTGTTTCAAGATGTATAAAGAACGAAAAAGCAGAAAAGTATCATTCCTAAAACAATGCGACTGATTCATTTTAACAGAGACATTATCTTAACAATACCTTGGTTAAACATGTAGAAAGAACTACAAAGCAGGATAGTACCATTTGTAAAACACTGCAAGTCTGAACTGATATATAATAACAGAGACATTATCTGAACAATACATTTCTTAAACATGTACTCCGGCCGATCCCTAACAGAAATGGTACTCCTGCCGATCCCTAACAAGTGTTTGCAGTTTTGACTAAGATTCAGTTCCAGGGTAGAGTGGGCGCAACAACAGTATGTGCTTCCATCTACTTATAAAGGGGGTGATGCAGAGTTTGTTGTAACAAAGCAACAAGCATCATGTCTGGGTTGGTTCCATTTTTGTTCACTACTTAATGAGAAAAGACAACAATACAATAGCTTCAATTCAACATTTATTTAAAACAGTACCAATACAAGTAGCACAACATCTCAAAGCACACTGCACAATCATGTGGATGAAGGCCTGTATTGACCTTTCATGAGACCGACAATGATAAAATACGAATCTGCCAACACGAATAGGAAATCCAATCTCGTTTTGTACAGTTGCACTGAAATCAAGCAAAGTGTTTCGTGTAGCAAAGCAAAATGTCGCAATAGCAACAAGTTGAATAGATATCCCTGTATAAACAGAGGCAAAAAAGTAATCAATTACTGGCTAATAAAGGAGGATGAAACATGCGGCCACAAAAATGGTAATCCTGCCAATCCCTAACAAGTTTTGTAGTTTTGAAAGAAGATTCAGTAGTTAACTCTGAGAGTGGCATCAATTACTGGCTTATAAAGGGGGTGATGCTGAATTTGTTGTAACAAAGCAACAAGCATCATGTCTGGATTGGTCCCATTTTTGTTCACTACTTAATGGGAAAAGACAGCAATACAATAGCTTCAATTCATCATTTATTTAAAACAATACCAATACAAGTAGCACAACATCTCAAAACACACTGCACGATCATGTGGATGAAGGCAAGTACCAACCTGTCATGACGCACACAAGATCACGTACGAATCTGCCAACACAAATAGGAAATCCAATCTCATTTTGTGCAGTTGCACTGAAATCAAGCAAAGTGTTTCACGTAGCAAAGCAAAATGTCACAATAGCAACAAGTTGAATAGATATCCCTGTATAAACAGAGGCAAAAAAATAATCAATTACTAGCTAATAAAGGAGGATGAAACATGCGGCCACAAAAATGGTAATCCCGCCAATCCCTAACAAGTGTTGCAGTTTTGAAATAAGATTCAGTAGTTAATTCTGAGAGTGGCATCAATTACTGGCTTATAAAGGGGGTGATGCTGAATTTGTTGTAACAAAGCAACAAGCATCATGTCTGGGTTGGTCCCATTTTTGTTCACTACTTAATGGGAAAAGATAGCAATACAATAGCTTCAATTCATCATTTATTTAAAACAGTACCAATACAAGTAGCACAACATCTCAAAGCACACTGCACAATCATGTGGATGAAGGCATGTACTGACCTTTCATGAGACGACCAACATAAAATACGAATCTACCAACACGAATAGGAAATCCAATCAAGTTTTGTGCAGTTGCACTAAAATCAAGCAAAGTTGCCGGTGTGACATTTAAGTTTTCTATAGCAACAAGTTGAATAGATATCCCTGTTTTAAGAGGCAGAAAAAGAAAACAATTACTGGCCAATAAAGGAGGATGAAACATGCAGCCACAAAAAGAAGCATCTACCTTATCTTGATGGAAAACAAAGTATAGGACAGTAGCATTTCTAAAACGGTTGCATTGATTCATATTAATAGAGAAATTCTTTTAAAACAGATCAGTAGTTAATTCTGAGATTAACAACAGCAAAATAGCTGCATGGGACATGCCAGCACCATGTCTGTCCACACGTATAAATGGGTGATGCAGAGTATGTAGCCAAGCATCATATATGTGCTGGTCCCATATTTGTTCTCTTTGAACCTTCTTCCTATGTGAGGGCAGCAAATCTAGTCGTGCACAAACTACCCGACCCCCCAGTTTCTTTCCTTTCTCAACAAAGAGATCGGTTCCTTACAGATGTGTGTACTGGGTTACCCCCTTTTCCCTTTTCGACCTACAAAGAGGCTGGATAGCCAGTCTATACTACTTTCCACCCCTCCTTTCCTCATTGAACCACGTACTAGATTCTTGCTCCAGCCCACCGCACCCTTCTTTCCTCTTTGAACCAAGACCTAGATTCGACTACAGATCGAAAAAGATCCACATGTAGCTAGAGCAACAACGGTTTCAAAGAAACTTATACCTTAGGGCCGTTGGGATGTGGCAAGGCGTGCGGCGGGAGGCCGGATCTGCCCACACTACGTACAACAGCGAGGAAGAAGGGGTCGGTGGCCCTCCCGCATAGGCGCTGGGTGAAAGAGAACAGCGCAGCCGGCAGTGGATTGCCTCCCTCGCCGAAGGCGATAGAGTGGCACCTCCTCCCCTTCCCGGTGTGACGGGATACAGATGCCTCCTTCACCAGCTGTGAGGGGGGAGAGAGAGACAAGAGGCCAACACATTCTTGTTTAGATATGGTGAAGAGAGGGTGAGAGACTGTGAATATAGCAAACCCTAGCAAATGAATGCCGAGCCTCCAGTGTGTAACATATATTTAGTGCGGCGAGCGTGTGGAGAGTGCAAACCCTAGTGAACAAGCGCTGAGGCTCCCGCTTATATATATACTACTGTAGTATGGACTGAGCTCCGGTGCCTTCACTGCACCTGCTTTTGGCTGTATGACAGGTGAGCTAGCCACATTTTGGGCCCACCTGTCGTAAAACCCTAGCGAAAATTGCACCAATGTGAAAGACGACTGCGTCTCCAACGCAACCAAGGTGAACTGACGAAGGATATCATCTTTGTGCGTAACAAGCAAAGAGCACTGATGGAAGACAGCTTGTTTTCCATTGAAAATCGATCAGCTTCACTAGCCGACGCAACCATGAGGCGCAACCATGAGCATCGATAGGTCATCATGGTGATGCATCATCCATTTGGCATCAAGTTTGGGTGAGGCACCTAAGAAGTTCGACAAATCCTCACTGTGGTCTGTTTCTTCTCAGTAATCAAGCTCGAGGAAGGAAGAACCACGTGGCAAAGGACAGTGTGGTGGAACAACAATGGCCATCCAATTTTGTGCAGTTCCACTAAAATTGAGGAAGACATGCCCGGGTATGGAGACACGCATCGCTGTTTCCAAAAATATAAAAAGGGTTAGCAACGACATCTCAATTGTCAATAAGAATTAATGAAAAGTACACCAACAAACAGAAGCATCATAATTATCTTCATGGGAACTGAACCAGGATACCCGAGAAAAAAGCATTTATTCATTTAACCAGTGATAGTACTACCACCATATGGACAAATGACCGCACAACCACCATGTACTTTTTGTCGAAACAACATGTATACCTCCACCGAGGCATAAATCAGGACAACTTTTTGAGTGGCATTTCCTCTATAATAGTACTAGTAGGTGATGTTGGACCAGCCTACGAACCCTAGCTACTATGCATGGGGAGCTGGGGAGTAGTCGCATAGAAGAAAACCCGCACGCAGCGACCTGGGGAGCTGGACCAGTACAAGAAGTTATACCTCAGGTGGGTGAGATGTCGTTTAGGCGGGCGGGCGGGATCTGCCCACACGACGACAGCGAACAAGGGCGCGGAGGATCTTCGTCCGGGCCAGCGCCGGCTCCGAGAGGATGGTGCGCATCGGCTTCCTCCGCCGCCGACGGCGACAACGTCAACGCTGCACCTCCTCACCTCCCGCAGCGGACGGGATTCGGCCGGATCTGTGACCACCGGTGAAGAGAGAGATAGAGTGGACACTGTCATCTTGTTTTGATATGGAGAGGGTGAGAGAGCGAGACGCGAGAAACTCTATCAAACAAGAGGCTATAATGGAGTAAAAAAATCTCTCCATAGCAGTGGTTTTAAATAGAATACGCGCGTTCCCGAAAAAAAGAAACGAAAACTGACGGACAATTTTTTAAGGGTCTGTCTAGGACACATCTAGATGTGACATAGTTATGTCACATATAAGTTGATGTCCACTATGTTTGTGGTCTTTTCCTAGTTTTTTTTGTTTCTTGTTGCTACATTATATACTTGTGGGAGCTTAGATGTGATATCCTTAAATAACATCTAGATGTGACTTAGACGAACTGATTTTCTAACGTACCAAGAAAGAAAACTCGATCAAAAACACGCCCCCGCTTCCAGGTCGCGAGAGTCGTCGCGCACACACACATAGGCATAGGCATGCATATCCGTGTTTACGTAAAATTCCATTTCCATCTCCATCTCCAATCATATTTGTCCAACTGGCACATTATTTACGTTGTTAATTATATATGCAGCAATATTAACGTACAACATCTCTTGTTTGCGCACGTCCGGACCGCTGCCACGGCCGGTCCTGACCAACCCGAACCCTCTTCATCACCTGCGCGTGCTTCCCGCCCGAAACAGTCAGTGCCGCATTCATGCACGGCCAGAGCAGACATGACCTCTCACTGGCGCCGACATTGAAGCGGCGCGCTGGCCGAGAGAGCGTCGCTCGCGCCGCTTCCGGGTGCACGCGGCTGCTTCGCATTCAAAGGTCGCAATATCCGGCTACAACATGTGCGATCTCTTCCAGTAGTAAGTTCTTGGGAGTCCGTGCTACAGCTTGCTGTCCTCCCCCAACTCGTCAATCTCTTCTAGTAGTGCTAGTACTCCATGGTGCGATCCATCGACAAGCAGGCGGGAAAGTTATGGTATACTACTCGGTTTGCGGTGAGTGGCATGTCGAGCGGCCGTGTGGGGTCGAGCCGTGGAGGAGGGTGAGACACGAACACGACAGACGTGATTTAAACGTTGGTTTTGAGCGATGGCGCGATCCAACGAAACGAAATGTTGGTTTCTCTCCATTTCCATTTTTTCTCTGGAAAAACGGAAACTTCTCCACTCCATTTTCATTCCTATTCCAAGGTTGCCCCGTTACAACATTCCATCAAATACAAAGGAAAACTAACACGCATGCTGATGCATCTCAATGATTCATAGATCATAGCGAATATTTACTTCACAACTAAAGAAAAAAGTTGTGAGAGCGTGTACGATAGAAAAACTACTGATGGGGTCACTACGACTTAAACCCAGAACCCTAAACATGATTTAATTTCCTGGCCAGGTAGAACCTGTCCAAGGAAAGACGGCTGGCACCCTCGGATCATACGATGCTTTTGTGCAGTTCCACTAAAACCGACCTGAGCATCCCTGATGGCAAAGATATTGAAGGAGTGTGATTAGAATAATAGTACTGGCACTAGTTCATGAGACATAAACTCATCACAAGTAGAAGCCGGTAGAAGTAGAGAAAGATCGACATGGAGATGGAGCTACGGAGTGGAGCAAGCCGGCTCCAAAAGGAAGATGGACTATGTCGGTGTCAAAACCGGCGGATCTTGGGTAGGGGGTCCCGAACTGTGTGTCTAAGGCGGATGGTAACAGGAGGCAAGGGACACGATGTTTTACCCAGGTTCGGGCCCTCTTGATGGAGGTAAAACCCTACGTCCTGCTTGATTTATTCTTGATGATATGAGTATTACAAGAGTTGATCTACCACGAGATCGGAGAGGCTAAACCCTAGAAGCTAGCCTATGGTATGATTGTTGTATATGTTGTCTATCGACTTGCCTGGCCTCGGTTTATATAATGTACCAGAGGCCTAGGATAACAAGAGTCCTAGCCGAATACGCCGGCGGGGAGGAGTCCTTGTCTTGATCACCAAGTCTTGTGGAATCTTCCATGTATGCGGCAACTGTCCGAACTAACCCATGAGTATACGGCCATGGGGGTCCTCGGCCCAATCTAACAGATCGGGAGATGACGTGGTGAGTACCCCCTAGTCCAGGACACCGCCAGTAGCCCCCTGAACCGGTCTTCAAGTTAGGGACGCTCCTCGATTCTTCCGAACTGTTCTTCATCTTCGGTTGTCGGTCTTGAAAACTGGTTCAACAAATATTCTCATCTTCGATCTGGAGGATCGCCGAAATGCATTCGGCGAGTTTACACGTCGGGTATCTGAGGAGCCCCTTTAAGTTTCCGGTCTTTATCAATGCCTTGTTATTTTTATGCCACACCTCGGGTCTGAAGTTGTTCCTAGGAGGTAGTGTCCTCTTGCGTCCGAGCTCCAACGCCGGACTGCATTCGAGGTATCTTTTGCAGTCGAGCACCAATGCCGGACTGCTTCCGAGCTCCAACGCCAAAATGTATCCGAGCTCCAACGCCAGACTATGTCCAAGCTCCAATGCCGAACTATATCCAGATGTCATAGATCATCTTGGTCCAAAAAAGTTGAAGGAGTTTAGCCGAGCTTAATGCCGAAAATGCCCTCTATGGAGCCAGCCACTAGCGCCCGAGCTTTATGCCGGACTGCTTCCGAGGTGGTGCACCACCCCGACTGTGGGCCGATTTTTTGTCAATATTTTTCATTGGTGCAATTTATTCTCTGCCGAGATATATAGCTAGTAGCCCTCAAGGTGTGTATCGGTCTAAAACCCGAGATGCACCTGAAGGATGACGTAAGACCGCTGATCCCAGTAGCCGCTGAGACTCAGGTTGATTTGTAAAATCGGCCTGAGGATCAAGTCCTAGCTCGGCAGGATACTTCGGGACACAAAAAGCGGCGTGCTCAGTCCTCGAGACTGAGGTTGGGTGCGGCCGACCAACTTGAGGATCAAAATCTCCTCGGAAACTGTATTGCACTTAAAATTTTCTGCATTGGATAGGCAATGCAGTAGCTCCTGAGACACTGGTCGGGTGGCAACACCAGATCAGGGGATCGATGTGCCCCTTTAATATTTGTAAATAATAAGCCCGAAGCCCGGTAGCCTCGAGCCTTAATGCGGGCACGGGTGGCCGAATTAAGGATCAATATCCATAGTAAAATCACAAATTATGTGTAATGACTCTATGTATCCAAGTATTTTATGCCATTAATGCTCGGGTCCGCATTGTACAAAACTTTGTTGACCGACCATCGGCTTCCACCTCCTCGGCCAGTAGCTGAGGAGTGTTTGCCCTACTTTATAAAGCCTTTATGAGGGCAAAGATTTACGACAAACAAGGCAATCTGGCCATACAGTTTTATAAACAAAGGTACGCAGAGAGATATGTTATATTACTGTTTAACATAAGAAATGTCTTCCAAAGAAAATAGTCCCGCTATCGGTTCCTTTCTTTGGGTTGTCATGCTAAGCATGATCATGAAACCTCAGCTCTAATGTAAGAGCAAAATATCGAGGATTTAGTTTGGGAGGCCAGTTAATAGCCCCAGGTAGTGTTAGGCGACAGTCGAGGTCAAGCCGTAAACACTTCGGCCATTGTTATGAGTGGCCCGCCATTTAACACGGTCATCGGATCGCTGACCAGTTTACGCTTATTGTGACAGTCAGTTTTCGGCTTTCTCCACTGAGGTGCTTAGCCGTGTGAGCTGGAAGCACAATCGCAGTGGTTCTCCTTTTGCACGCCTAGCCGAACAAAGCAGAACGTAGGAAGCAAGTGCAGGAGCCGGGCAACCCAACTATTGACCGAAGACACAATTCAAAACCGATGCATATATAGCGGTATCCGAGAATATTTTTGCCGAATCTATAAAGGTGTCGGCATTGCACTGTGAGACTTGTGCTGAAAACACACAAATAGTTTTAAAGTGCCATAAGCTTGGAAAACCAAAAAACGTCAGTAAAAACTTGACGCCCGAACAAGATCAAGTGTTCGGTGCCAATCCGAAAATTGGTCTTAGAAAAAAAGAGTGCTTCTGTCGTGCTTTAACATTACACATCCGATCTCAAGACTTCAAGCGGGTCAGCCTACGGGTATAACCTCCTATCCCGAAGGAGGAGTTCTTCTCGTTAGACCAGTTTAGCGAACTAAACTCGAGCGGTCACCAGAGAGAAAATGGGTTATCTGGATATTGACCACACACTCATGTCGAAAAAGGAGCGATAGAAAAAGACTTTGCAACGACCAAGAAGAAAACACATTTACTATAAAATAGCTCATATAAATTTTGAGAGCCCCCAAGTGACTTGGGTAAAAGATTTTATGTATAATGATTGTATGTACCGAAATACTTATATCATATCTTTGTTCAACCGAACTTTAAACGCGTCTTAACCGACCGTCGGCTTCTCCCTCTTCGGTCAAGGACCAAAAAGTGTTATGTACTCCACCTGTCGAGAATATCGACAGTGTTTCCGATAACCAGGCAACCGGCCCATAAGGCTGTAACAGACAAAGCGCACTCAGGGAACTTATGCTATATTACAGACGAAGTGTAAGAAGCATCTTCGAAGAAAATAGTACCCCCACCAATACCTTTCTTCGGTGCTCATTATTACTATGAGACTTGTGCAATAGATTTTTTGTACTCATGAGTTCCGTTGTGTGCCGACCATGATTGAAAACAATAAGAGCGCTAACTTTCGGCTTCACCCAGTCTGAGGTCAGAGCTCGGAGGACCCGGTCATGACAATCACAGAGGTGCTCCCTTTACTCCCTAGCCGAACAATCGGGAACGTAAGGGTAAGCACAGGAGCCAGGCAACCCAGCTTGCAAATTGCTTAAGTCAATATGGTGCATATTGTGGCATAATACACGAACAAGGAACGAAGCCGTACAAGTATAATCATATGCAAGAGGAAAAGCTTCATAAAGGAAGCCCCCAAATAAGCGAGGTATTTGAATATGTGTGTCACAAACAAAGTTTGAAGAAGGAAATTTTTTACAAGCAACTTTTTTCCAAAAAAAGCATAATGCTTGGTCGAACCGAACACAAGTTAAAAATTAAAACTTTGAGCATGAAAGCGACTTAGCTAGTTAATGTGTTCGGCATTGATGACGCGGTCCGAGCTTGATGCGGGACGAGGTTCCATCCCCCAAGCCGGTCCTGAGGTGGCGGAGCAGAGAGCTCGACATGCCGAAGTGGTGACATAGCACGGTCAATGCAGACCGGCAGAATGATGCCGAAGTCCCTGGATCATTTTCCTGTACACAAAAAATAGTGCAAACCGGAGATAATAATAATAGTGATAATAAAAAAAATGTTGCATAATAAATAATTTATGCAAAGTGAGTAATAAAAGAAATATGGCCTGGCGCCGAAGTCAATGTCGGTGCAGGGCATCGGGATGATGCGGTAAAGGCGTGGCAAAGCCTGAATTCACAGGTCGGTCCGAGTTCCCGATGCGGCGTTCGCCGGACTATGTACGGAAACTGACCGAACCACCACGCGACCGTCGTTAATGCGGACATCATTTGATAGACCTGGTTTATTTGTTGTAGCAATCCGAAGAAAGGTGATTCCCAAAATTGGGACTCGATCCGCACACCCATTACCTAATGGGCGATAAAGCGATGGTATGGCGATGCTGGCCAAGGTTGGCTCGCCGAGGCAAAGCCCTCGGTCCAGCTATCATGACGGAGCTGGTCGGCTAGTGACGCCGAAGTCTCCGGAGTAGGTTGATGAAGAGATGGCGAAGCCCCCGGTCCAACCGAGGTGTCGAAGCCTCGATGTCAGCCGATGAGTAGAAGTAGGTCGGCGTGATGGACACCAGCTTGAAGAAGCAATAGTGCGGCCCTGCCGATGCAGGTCGTGATGTGGTCGATGCCGACTTGATGAAGCGTCCGTGCGGCGATGCCGGTATGCCCGCTCCGTGTAATCCGTGGGGCGGCGATGTTGGTGATGATTTATCCTTGCGATCCTGGACTCTTGTTCGGCTTGCCGAGACGATGATCCGAAGAAGTTGAGCTCGGATCAATAAAGTGACGATGTGTCTAGCGCAGGTTGGCAGCCTTGGAGCAATATCGCCGGACTGGTTTGACACCAGCATGATGATGAAGGCGACCTTAGGGGAGGCTTAAAAATTTACGGACGTGTGTTTTAAAAACAACGCACAATACCCTAGAAGAGAATTCCTCTAAAAAGGTTGTCCAATGTCACGTTCATAAAGAAACATGAATTCGGGTCGGATCCATATTCGCACGGAAAATGGATCCAAAAATTGATCCACTCATCGGAAGGTTCCCGGAGTTTGAACCGTCGGATCGAGCTAAAATTTGTAGGCGTGGTAGATATGGGAATTCCGCAGCCGATCAACGGTTGGATTTTCCAAAGGACATCTGAGCTAGAAGCTGGACACCATGCCCTAAACTCGTCCAGATTCCCGTCCAGATTTGACAGGGCTCCGGTATATCGTGGATTGCCAAAGATTTCTCCATCGGAACCCGACGAAATTTTCCAGGGTTGTTGTAGACTCAATTCCACACAATTCCACCGAAGCAATCGTTAAAGAGACACTTGAGGAGGCGGTGGCGGCGGACACAAGTTTGCTGTCCAGAAAAACAGCACGGTCGCCCGAGGGCAATGTTGACGTTGAGCCCCCGGGCTCCCTGGATGAATCCTCCATGATCTTGGTAGAGATCGGAGTTGATGTTTGTAAAGGCCCTCATCCGAACATGATGATCGGAGGTAGGGTGCAGTCCTTGGTCGAACCAAGGTGACCAGTCAAGCTGGTGATGAAGATGCCGAAGTCGCAGTTGATCTGCAGGCCAGCCATCAACCTTTTGCCGAACACACAGCGGAACTCTCAATTAAAGCACCAATGTCGGTGTCAAAACTGGCGGATCTCGGGTAGGGGGTCCCGAACTGTGTGTCTAAGGCGGATGGTAACAGGAGGCAAGGGACACGATGTTTTACCCAGGTTCGGGCCCTCTTGATGGAGGTAAAACCCTACGTCTTGCTTGATTTATTGTTGATGATATGAGTATTACAAGAGTTGATCTATCACGAGATCGAAGAGGCTAAACCCTAGAAGCTAGCCTATGGTATGATTGTTGTATATGTTGTCTATCGACTAGCCTGGCCTCGGTTTATATAATATACTAGAGACCTAGGATAACAAGAGTCCTAGCCGAATACGCCGGTGGGGAGGAGTCCTTGTCTTGATCACCAAGTCTTGTGGAATCTTCCATGTATGCGGCAACTGTCCGAACTGACCCATGAGTATATGGCCGTGGGGGTCCTCGGCCCAATCTAACAGATCCGGAGATGACGTGGTGAGTACCCCCTAGTCCAGGACACCGTCAGACTACCTGGGACGTCGGGCTGTAGCTAGAAGGGCGGTTGGGATGCGGCATCGACCCATACCGCGGTGACCCCCGATTGGGACGCACCGACTGTGGGTTTTCTCCCTCGCCGATGTCGACCGCGTCTATGCAGAACATTGTTCCCTTCCTCAGCTACGGGATCAGGCCCATCGTTCTATGCTTGTGAAGAGAGCAACCTAACCAAGCAGGCTTGTAGCTTAGGCTCCTGCTAGTGTATATATAGTGGTCTTCTTTTTCTCTCCATATCAACCATTTTATATTGCGTGCGTGTCATTCAAGAGTGAAATGATGGTTGCTTCTTCCGACTAACTTATTGTGTGATTTGGCTGCTCCTTAGTGGTCCCTACACGTACTCCCCCTACGTGTATGCAACAGTCACACATACACATGGACGCAAAAACATGCGCGACGCCCTAATGCATGCATGTCCGAGCACACGACGGAACACACACGGTCACGCTCAAGTGCTCAACCTACACATGCATGCACACACATACTCAGTCAAGGTGAGCTAGTGACCGTATGAACACCGGAAAATATATATACTGAGTGCAATGAGCGTATTATGAAGTCCATTGACCATATTTTTACAAATATACAGGGACAAATAGTGTATTTATCTCGTTTGAAATTAAGCCATATTAACCGGAGAGGAGGCAGCATGGACTAGCATTACTTTGCTGTGTCCCGTCAACTTGCCGAACGAGGAGAAGGTTGCAGGACGGGAGAAGCTTGCGCGCGGTGGCTCACAGGACAAGGAGAAACTTTTGACTAATGCAAGCTCTCCCTCACTCAGGCGGTGGACGTGCAACAGTTAATTCGGTGTCAGATTGCCAGAAGCATACACTATACTACTAGTGCTATTATTGTTCGACTTCCCGAACAGCCAAGCGCAAAGTTTACTAGTACTACTACTATAGTCCATAAAGGTACATACTATACTAGTACTAGGAACCGGATGGAGGAGCGCTTGCACTCTTATTACAATTTTAAAATGTGATAAAGCAATCTTCAACACATTTGGTTCTCTTCGAGGGTTCTCGCATGTGATAATGGAAGTTGATTGCATGGAACACTCGCCACAATTCTCGCTTAATTCTGGCTCATATCCTGTTACAAATAGTAGCGCTCAGTAATATTTCCTCTTTTTTTGTTATTCAGCATGTAAACAGGTCAGCAAACCTCGGGGCGCATCTTCGTGCGAACCGTGCTTGCTGCACTTTGAATGTGGCCGAGAGCTAGCTTGATGAAACACCTCGCTTCCTACTTCATTTTTTCGGGGTACCTCGCTTCCTAGTGACCAGTGTCTTGGCTGATCGTCCTAAGAATGTTTATATATGAATAAAGCTCTCTCATTTACCCGCCAAAAAGATTAAGCCATATTAACCGGAAAGGAGGGAGTATGGACTAGCACTACTTTTTGGTGTGTCCCGTCAACTCGCAGAACGAGAAGAAGCTTGCAGGACAAGGTGAAGCTCGCTTATGCCTTTTGACTAATGCAACCTACCCTCGGTTGCCATGCATCAGTCCATTCGGTGTCACATTGTCAGAGGCATACACTTTAGTACCCAACATGCGGAGTACCATCATTGTTCAACTTCACGAAGGGGCGAAAAGCCAAGCGCAGTAGTACGCGTACTTGGTTTTGCACCTTCATACTACTCCACCCTCCGTCACAATTTACAGGGCGCACTTCATTATGACGCATTTCTCTCAATGCATTTCCACCACCAGAGAGACTTTAAACACGTCTGGTTTAATGCTCAATTAATTAGGGCGTGGTAACCGCAATGAAGTACACAATTTTCTCTCCATGTACTGTACTACTACGAAGTGCATGCATGTGTGTACCCGGGGTGGAAGCACTGCATGCATGTGTGTACGCATTATTCCCTCTAGTAATAGACGTCGTGCTATAACTACCAATGCTATTTTTCATGCCAATCGCTAGTCGCCTTGGTCCCACATATTTTTTTTCTTTTTTCTGAAGCGCGCTGTATAAACAGTGACGGATGGAGTAGTATGAGCGGATTCAAAGAAGAGCGTATTGATGGTTGCTTCTTCAGAGCAACTTACATTGGGAAAGGTGGGGCTTATGATTTGACTGCTCATTACTCACTATTAATGCGGCGCAACGACCGGGCTGAGTCTCCCATGCGGTTGTGCACTACCCCCTCGGTTCTTAAATATACTCCAGAGTATTTGTCTTTCTAGAGATTTCAACGAGTGACTACTCAAATATTTGTCTTTTTAGAGATTTCAAATGGACTGGCACATACGGATGTATATAGACATATTTTAGAGTGTAGATTCACTCATTTTGCTCCGTATGTAGTCACTTGTTGAAATCTCTGTTAAGACAAATAGAATATTTAGGAACGGAGGGAGTACACATACGAAGCAAAATGAGTGAATCTACACTCTAAAATATGCCCGTTTGAAATTTGTAAAAAGACAAATATTTAGGAACGAAGGAGTATAATTGTGTGCATGGAACATGGACCCGGATGATGAAGAGGCTTCTGGCAATGCTATCAAGCTTCCATCATTTGTTTACATAATTGACATACTATACAAATAATTTTCCAGCGACATGAAATTGTACAATGGTGTGAGCTTTCAGCTTTTGTTTCGCGTGTCTTGCCATCGATGCTCTTTCGGAAACAATAAAAAACTAACTTCCTTGCTAATGCATGTCAATTATTAGCAGATCAGAGCTAATAATTACATCACAACTGAAGACAAAGTTGTGAGAAGGTGTTAAATTAAAATTGATCCATGCTTTCATTGGCAGCAACGTCCCCCCAGCTCTGTCTAAATCAACAAGGCATGTTAGGAAAAAAATTAGCTGTCTGGAGCATGCAACATTCCGATCATTTTGTGCAGTTCCACTAAAATAGAGTTGAGCGTCCCTGTTCCAAAGATATCAAGTGTGATTACGATAATAGAGGATTGCTGATGAAACAATAAACACACAAATAGAAGCCGGTCACCTTTGCAGTCTCTCTTAAGACTAACTAGATGGAGAAGATTAGGCTCGGAGTTGGATGAGGAGGATAGAGCAAAACCAATCTCCCTTTGTGCAGTCGCACTGAAATGTAGAGACGTTGCCCGTGTGACATTTTAGTACAACTGCACAAAACGCTCTTAAGAAAAAAGTGATTTGTGCAGTTCACCAAAAGGTCGCAATAGCAACGAGGTGAAATGGATAGCCCTGTTTGCAAAAAAGAGGTAGAAACGAAACAATACTGGCCAATAACAGTTGATGACACATGCGACGACAAAAAAGAAGCATATTCCTTGTCCTAAGGGAAGATAACAACACGGTTGTGTTTGTCTAAAACAGTGTGAGGACGAGAATGCAATATGGAAAGTACGCCAGACGAGCTACGTTTTGGGCAAAGAACTATGGAAGATCCACATGCAGCGACGTGGGAAAACGGGGAGTGGAGCAAGGCCGGAGGGGATACCTGGAGGTCGTCGGGATGTAACTAGGTGAGCAGTGGTGGGCTGAATCTGCGAGCAGGTGGCGTAGGCCCTGCCGCGCCGGAGCTTGGTCAGAGAGAACGGCGTGTACCGCAGATCGGGACGTGCTGCCTCGGCGCCGTCGAACGGAGAAATGATGCACTTCCTCCCTTTCCCCTGGCGGACGGGATGCGGCCGGATCAGTGACCAATGGTGAGAGAGAGAGAGAGAGAGAGAGAGAGAGGCCACCGCACTCCCTTTCCCTCGGCGGACGGGATGCAGCCGGATTAGTGACCAACGGTGAGAGAGAGAGAGGCCACCGCACCCCCTTTCCCTCGGCGAACGGGATGCGGCCGGATCAGCGACCAACGGTGAGAGAGAGAGAGGCCACCGGAGCCTTGTGTGAGATACTCTGAAGAGCTGACTACCTTTTCCTCCATAAAAATCGTTTTATATTCTGTGTACGTGCCATTGAGCACTATAACTTTATTTAAAAATAACGCGGCAATGCGTCAAGTCGAACTTTGTTTCGTGCACGCGTGGTACACGACCTCCCTGGGTAAACAACCGCTACAGGCGTTCAAATTAGCACGTGGGCTGCCATTTCGTAAAGAAATGAGCTCCACCGTGTACCCGCGCGGGTGTGGCTGGGCACGAAGCGTGAGTACGTGCACGGTGCACCTATTCTCTTCTTGTATACGTACACCACCTACGTGGGGTTGTGTGAGAGAGATACAAACCTAGAGAGATATAGTGTGTGGGTTCTTGAGAGTTTTTGTGTGTGTGTGTGGGGGGGGGGGTCAATCAAAATATTTAACATATGCCATGTGTGTGAAATAGAGTCCTGGATATAACATATGTATAGAGGGGGCGATCCACGAGAAGAGAGTGGAGGTATCATCGGCTTGAGGTGTCCATAGAATCGAAGAGAGGGATGATGTGTGTGTTGGAAATATGCCCTAGAGGCAATAATAAAAGTATTATTATTATATTTCCTTGTTCATGATAATTGTCTTTTATTCATGCTATAACTGTATTATCCGGAAATCGTAATACACGTGTGAATACATAGACCACAATATGTCCCTAGTGAGCCTCTAGTTGACTAGCTCGTTGTGATCAACAGATAGTCATGGTTTCCTGGCTATGGACATTGGATGTCGTTGATAACGGGATCACATCATTAGGAGAATGATGTGATGGACAAGACCCAATCCTAAGACTAGCACAAAAGATCGTGTAGTTCATTTGCTAGAGCTTTGCCAATGTCAAGTATCTCTTCCTTTGACCATGAGATCGTGTAACTCCTGGATACCGTAGGAGTGCTTTGGGTGTATCAAACGTCACAACGTAACTGGGTGACTATAAAGGTGCACTACAGGTATCTCCGAAAGTATCTATTGTTTTATGCGGATCGAGACTGGGATTTGTCACTCCGTGTAAACGGAGAGGTATCTCTGGGCCCACTCGGTAGGACATCATCATATGCGCAATGTGACCAAGGAGTTGATCATGGGATGATGTGTTACGGAACGAGTAAAGTGACTTGCCGGTAACGAGATTGAACAAGATATCGGTATACCGACGATCGAATCTCGGGCAAGTAACATACCGCTAGACAAAGGGAATTGTATACGGGATCGATTGAGTCCTTGACATCGTGGTTCATCCGATGAAATCATCGTGGAACATGTGGGAGCCAACATGGGTATCCAGATCCCGCTGTTGGTTATTGACCGGAGAACGTCTCGGTCATGTCTGCATGTCTCCCGAACCCGTAGGGTCTACACACTTAAGGTTCGATGACGCTAGGGTTATAAAGGAAGCTTGTATGTGGTTACCGAATGTTGTTCGGAGTCCCGGATGAGATCCCGAACGTCACGAGGAGTTCCGGAATGGTCCGGAGGTAAAGATTTATATATAGGAAGCCCTGTTTCGGCCATCGGGACAAGTTTCGGGGTCATCGGTATTGTACCGGGACCACCGGAAGGGTCCCGGGGGCCCACCGGGTGGGGCCACCTGCCCCGGGGGGGCACATGGGCTGTAGGGGGTGCGCCTTGGCCTACATGGGCCAAGGGCACCAGCCCCAAGAGGCCCATGCGCCTGGGGAAACCCTAAAGGAAGAGTCCCAGCAGGGGAAGGCACCTCCTAGGTGCCTTGGGGGGGGAGGACTCCTCCCCTGGCCGCCGCCCCCTTGGAGATTGGATCTCCTAGGGGCTGGCGCACCCCCCCCCCTTGGGATCCCTATATATAGTGGGGTAGGAGGGCCTCCCAAACACACCTTATGCCTTTGGTGCAGCCCCTCCCTCTCTCCCAAGTTCTTCTCCTCTCCCATGGTGCTTGGCGAAGCCCTGCGGGATTGCCACGCTCCTCCACCACCACCACGCCGTTGTGCTGCTGCTGGATGGAGTCTTCCTCAACCTCTCCCTCTCTCCTTGCTGGATCAAGGCGTGGGAGACGTCACCGGGCTGTACGTGTGTTGAACGCGGAGGTGCCGTCCGTTCGGCACTTGATCATCGGTGATCTGAATCACGACGAGTACGACTCCATCAACCCCGTTCACTTGAACGCTTCCGCTTAACGATCTACAAGGGTATGTAGATGCACTCTCTTTCTACTCGTTGCTGGTCTCTCCATAGATAGATCTTGGTGACACGTAAGAAAATTTTGAATTTCTGCTACGTTCCCCAACAGTGGCATCATGAGCTAGGTCTATTGCGTAGATTCTTTGCACGAGTAGAACACAAAGTAGTTGTGGGCGTTGATGTTGTTCAATATGCTTACCGTTACTAGTCCAATCTTGTTTCGACGGTATTGTGGGATGAAGCGGCCCGGACCGACCTTACACGTACTCTTACGTGAGACAGGTTCCACCGATTGACATGCACTTGGTGCATAAGGTGGCTAGCGGGTGCCAGTCTCTCCCACTTTAGTCGGAACGGATTCGATGAAAAGGGTCCTTATGAAGGGTAAATAGCAATTGGCATATCACGTTGTGGTCTTGCGTAGGTAAGAAACGTTCTTGCTAGAAACCCATAGCAGCCACGTAAAACATGCAACAACAATTAGAAGACGTCTAACTTGTTTTTGCAGGGTATGCTATGTGATGTGATATGGCCAAGAAGAATGTGATGAATGATATGTGATGTATGAGATTGATCATGTTCTTGTAATAGGATTCACGACTTGCATGTCGATGAGTATGACAACCGGCAGGAGCCATAGGAGTTGTCTTTATTTATTGTATGACCTGCGTGTCATTGAAGAACGCCATGTAAACTACTTTACTTTATTGCTAAACGCGTTAGTCATAGAAGTAGAAGTAGTCGTTGGCGTGACAACTTCATGAAGACACGATGATGGAGATCATGATGATGGAGATCATGGTGTCATGCCGGTGACAAGATGATCATGGAGCCCCGAAGATGGTGATCAATGGAGCTATATGATATTGGCCATATCATGTCACAACTATATAATTGCATGTGATGTTTATTATGTTTATGCATCTTGTTTACTTAGGACGACGGTAGTAAATAAGATGATCCCTTACAAAATTTCAAGAAGTGTTCTCCCCTAACTATGCACCGTTGCTACAGTTCGTCGCTTCTAAGCACCACGTGATGATCGGGTGTGATGGATTCTTACGTTCACATACAACGGGTGTAAGACAGTTTTACACAGCGAAAACACTTAGGGTTAACTTGACGAGCCTAGCATGTGCAGACATGGCCTCGGAACACGGAGACCGAAAGGTCGAGCATGAGTCGTATAGTAGATACGATCAACATGAAGATGTTCACCGATGATGACTAGTCCGTCTCACGTGATGATCGGACACGGCCTAGTTGACTCGGATCATGTGATCACTTAGATGACCAGAGGGATGTCTATCTGAGTGGGAGTTCATAAGATGAACTTAATTATCTTGAACATAGTCAAAAGACCTTTTGCAAATTATGTCGTAGCTCGCGCTTTAGTTCTACCGTTTTAGATATGTTCCTAGAGAAAATATAGTTGAAAGTTGATAGTAGCGATTATGCGAACAGTAGAAAGCTTATGTCCTTAATGCACCGCTCAGTGTGCTGAACCCCAAACGTCGTTTGTGGATGTTTCGAACATCGAACATACACGTTTTGATAACTACGTGATAGTTCAGTTAAATGGTTTAAGTAGAGGCACCAAAGACGTTTTCGAAACGTCGCGGAACATATGAGATGTTTCGAGGGCTGAAATTGGGATTTCAGGCTCGTGCCCACGTCAAGAGGTATAAGACCTCCGACGATTTTCTTAACCTGCAAACTAAGGGAGAAAAGCTCAATCGTTGAGCTTGTGCTCAGATTGTCTGAGTGCAACAATCACTTGAATCTAGTGGGAGTTGATCTTCCAGATGAGATAGTGATGTTTCCCCAAAGTCATTGCCACCAAGCTGCTAGAGCTTCGTGATGAACTATAACATATCAAGGATAGAGATGATGATCCTTGAGGTATTCGCGATGTTTGACACCACGAAAGTAGAAATCAAGAAGGAGCATCAATCGTTGATGGTTGGTGAAACCACTAGTTTCAAGAAGGGCAAGGGAACAAAGGGATACTTCATGAAACGGCAATTCAAGCTGCTGCTCTAGTGAAGAAACCCAAGGTTGAACCCAAACCCGAGACTAAGTGCTTCTGTAATAAGGGGAACAACCACTGGAGCAGCATTACCCTAGATACTTGGTAAATGAGAAGGCTGGCAAGGTCGATAGAAGTATATTGGATATACATTATGTTAATGTGTACTTTACTAGTACTCCTAGTAGCACCAGGGTATTGGATACCGGTTCGGTTGCTAAGTGTTAGTAACTCGAAATAAAAGCTACGGAATAAAACGGAGACTAGCTAAAGGTGAGCTGACGATACGTGTTGGAAGTGTTTCCAATGTTGATATCATCAAGCATCGCACGCTCCCTCTACCATCGAGATTTGGTGTTTGCGTTGAGCATAGACATGATTGGATTATGTCTATCGCAATACGGTTATTCATTTAACGAGAATAATGGTTACTCTATTTATTTGAATAATACCTTAAATGGTCTTGCACCTAAAATGAATGGTTCATTGAAATCTCGATCGTAGTGATACACATGTTCATGCCAAAAGATAGTAATGATAGTACCACCTATTTGTGGCACTGCCACGTAAGTCATATCGGTATAAAATGCATGAAGAAGCTCCATGTTGATGGATCTTTGGACTCACTCATTTTTGAAAAGTTTGAGACATGCGAACCATGTCTATTGGTATATATGCATGAAGAAACTCCATGCAAATGGACCGTTTGAACTCACTTGATTTTGAATCACTTGAGATATGCAAATCATACCACATGGGCAAGATGACTGAAAAGCCTCGTTTTCAGTAAGATGGAACAAGATAGCAACTTATTGGAAGTAACACATTTTGATGTGTGCAGTCCAATGAGTGCTGAGGCATGCAGTGAATATCGTTATGTTCTTACTTCACAGATGATTCGAGTAGATGTTGAGAATATTTACTTGATGAAACACAAGTCTGAATTATTGAATGGTTCAAATAATTTCAGAGTGAAGTAGAAGATCATTGTGACAAGATGATAAAATGTCTATGATATGATCATAGAGATGAATATCTGAGTTACGAGTTTTGGCACACAATTAAGACATTGTGGAAATTGTTTCGCAATTAATACCGCCTGGAACACCATAGTGTGATGGTGTGTCCGAACATCATGGTTGCACCCTTTTGGATATGGTGCGTACCATGATGTCTCTTATCAAATTACCACTATTGTTCATGGGTTAGGCATTAGAGACAACCACATTCACTTTAAATAGGGCACCACATAATTCCGTTGAGATGACACCGTATGAATTATGGTTTAGAGAAACCTAAGTTGTCGTTTCTTAAAGGTTTGGGGCTGCGACGCTTATGTGAAAAAGTTTCAGGATTAAGCTCGAACCCAAAGCGGATAAAATGCATCTTCATAGGACACCCAAAAACAGTTGGGTATACCTCCTAATTCAGATCCGAAAGCAATATGGATTGTTTCTTGAATCGGGTCCTTTCTCGAGGAAAGGTTTCTCTCGAAAGAGTTGAGTGGGAGGATGGTGGAGACTTGATGAGGTTATTGAACCGTCTCTTCAACTAGTGTGTGGCAGGGCACAGGAAGTTGTTCCTGTGGCACCTACACCAATTGAAGTGGAAGCTTATGATATTGATCATGAAGCTTCGGATCAAGTCACTAACGAACCTCGTAGGATGACAAGGACACGTAGTACTTCGAAGTGGTACGGTGATCCTGTCTTGAAGATCATGTTGCCAGACAACAATGAACCTACGAGCTATGGAGAAGCGATGGTGGGCCCGGATTCCGATAAATGGCTTGAGGCCATAAAATCCGAGAGAGGATCCATGTATGAAAACAAAGTGTAGACTTTGGCAGAATGGCTCGATGGTCGTAAGGCTAATGAGTACAGATGGATTTCAAAAGGAAGACGGACAATGATGGTAAATGTCACCATTAAGAAAGCTCGACTTGTCGTTAAGATGTTTTCTGACAAGTTCAAGGAGTTGACTACGATGAGATTTTTTCACTTGTAGCGATGCTAAGAGTCTGTTGGAATTATATTAGCGATTACTGCATTATTTATGAAATCTTGCAGATAGGATGTCAAAACATTGTTTCCTCGACGATTTTCTTGAGGAAAGGTTGTATGTGATACAACCGGAAGGTTTTTTCAATCCCGAAAGATGCTAATAAGTATGCAAAGCTCCAGCAATCCTTCTAAGGACTGGAGTGAGCATCCCGGAGTTGGAATGTGTGCTTTGATGGTGATCAAAGATTTTGGGTTTGTACAAAGTTTATGAGAAACTCGTATTTCCAAAGAAGTGAGTCGGAGCACTATAGAATTTCTGATAAGTATATGTTGTTGACATATTGTTATGGATCAGAAATGACGTAGAATTTCTAGAAAGCATATAGGGTTATTTGGAAAGTGTTTTTCAATAGAAAACCTGGATTAGGCTACTTGAACAATAAGCATCAAGATCTATAAGATAGATCAAAATGCTTAATAGTACTTTCAAATGAGCACGTACCTTGACATGATCTTGAAGGTGTTCAAGATGGATCAGTCAAAGAAGGAATTCTTGCCTGAGATGTAAGGTATGAAGTTAAGACTTGAAATCTCGACCACGGCAGAATAGAGAGAAAGGACGAAGGTCGTCCCCTATGCTTGAGACGTAGGCTCTTCAGTATGCTATGCTGTGTACCGCACCTGAAGTGTGCCTTGCCATGAGTCAGTCAAGGGGTACAAGAGTGATCCAAGAATGGCTCACAGGACAGCGGTCAAAGTTATCCTTAGTAACTAGTGGACTAAGGAATTTTCTCGATTATGGAGGTGGTAAAAGAGTTCGTCGTAAAGGTTACGACGATGCAAGCTTGACACCTATCCGGATAGCTCTGAGTAGAGAGACCGGATACATATAATGGAGCAATAATTTAGAATAGCTCCAAGTAGAACAGTTGTTTGGAATAGCTCCAAATAGAGCATGGTAGCTGCATCTAGGAGATGACATAGAGATTTGTAAAGCACACACGGATCCGAAAGGTTCAGACCCGTTGACTAAAACCTCTCTCACAAGCAACATGATCAAACATAAAACTCATTGAGTGTTAATCACATAGTGATGTGAACTAGACTACTGACTCTAGTAAACTCTTGGGTATTAGTCACATGGCGATGTGACCTGTGAGTGTTAATCACATGGCGATGTGAACTAGATTATTGACTCTAGTGCAAGTGGGAGACTGTTGGAAATATGCCCTAGAGGCAATAATAAAAGTATTATTATTATATTTCCTTGTTCATGATAATTGTCTTTTATTCATGCTATAACTGTATTATCCGGAAATCGTAATACACGTGTGAATACATAGACCACAATATGTCCCTAGTGAGCCTCTAGTTGACTAGCTCGTTGTGATCAACAGATAGTCATGGTTTCCTGACTATGGACATTGGATGTCGTTGATAATGGGATCACATCATTAGGAGAATGATGTGATGGACAAGACCCAATCCTAAGACTAGCACAAAAGATCGAGTAGTTCATTTGCTAGAGCTTTGCGAATGTCAAGTATCTCTTCCTTTGACCATGAGATCGTATAACTCCTGGATACCGTAGGAGTGCTTTGGGTGTATCAAACGTCACAACGTAACTGGGTGACTATAAAGGTGCACTACAGGTATCTCCGAAAGTATCTATTGTTTTATGCGGATCGAGACTGGGATTTGTCACTCCGTGTAAACGGAGAGGTATCTCTGGGCCCACTCGGTAGGACATCATCATATGCGCAATGTGACCAAGGAGTTGATCACGGGATGATGTGTTACGGAACGAGTAAAGTGACTTGCCGGTAACGAGATTGAACAAGGTATTGGATACCGACGATCGAATCTCGGGCAAGTAAAATACCGCTAGACAAAGGGAATTGAATACGGGATTGATTAAGTCCTTGACATCATGGTTCATCCGATGAGATCATCGTGGAACATGTGGGAGCCATCATGGGTATCCAGATCCCGCTGTTGGTTATTGACCGGAGAACGTCTCGGTCATGTCTGCATGTCTCCCGAACCCGTAGGGTCTACACACTCAAGGTTCGATGACGCTAGGGTTATAAAGGAAGCTTGTATGTGGTTACTGAATGTTGTTCGGAGTCCCGGATGAGATCCCGGACGTCACGAGGAGTTCCGGAATGGTCCGGAGGTAAAGATTTATATATAGGAAGTCCTGTTTCGGCCATCGGGACAAGTTTCGGGGTCATCGGTATTGTACCGGGACCACCGGAAGGGTCCCGGGGGCCCACCGGGTGGGGCCACCTGCCCCGGGGGGCCACATGGGCTGTAGGGGGTGCGCCTTGGCCTACATGGGCCAAGGGCACCAGCCCCAAGAGGCCCATGCGCCTGGGGAAACCCTAAAGGAAGAGTCCCAGCAGGGGAAGGCACCTCCTAGGTGCCTTGGGGGGGAGGACTCCTCCCCTGGCCGCCGCCCCCTTGGAGATTGGATCTCCTAGGGGCTGGCGCACCCCCCCCTTGGGATCCCTATATATAGTGGGGTAGGAGGGCCTCCCAAACACACCTTATGCCTTTGGTGCAGCCCCTCCCTCTCTCCCAAGTTCTTCTCCTCTCCCATGGTGCTTGGCGAAGCCCTGCGGGATTGCCACGCTCCTCCACCACCACCACACCGTTGTGCTGCTGTTGGATGGAGTCTTCCTCAACCTCTCCCTCTCTCCTTGCTGGATCAAGGCGTGGGAGACGTCACCGGGCTGTACGTGTGTTGAACGCGGAGGTGCCGTCCGTTCGGCACTTGATCATCGGTGATCTGAATCACGACGAGTACGACTCCATCAACCCCGTTCACTTGAACGCTTCCGCTAAGCGATCTACAAGGGTATGTAGATGCACTCCCTTTCTACTCGTTGCTGGTCTCTCCATAGATAGATCTTGGTGATACGTAGGAAAATTTTTGAATTTCTGCTACGTTCCCCAACAGTGTGTGTGTGCGCGCGCGATCGATAAAGAGTGCCATCGAATTTGTGTGTGCCCACGTCAAAGATATAGAGTGCCTGGCCTACTGGAACGTGAGATGGGACATGTGCAGTTTGTCTCTGTGGCATGGATACCTACCTGCAACGCTCGACTATCGGTGTGTGGTGGGGGAAGAGGGAGGCCCAATTAACTATAGAGGTACAATGGCTGGTATATGTGTGGAGGAGGAGAGAGGCCTACCTCATGTATTAAGGAGATCGATCTGCCTCATGTATTAAGGGAGATCGACCGGCATCCATGCATATGTGCAGGAGATGAATAAGGTTGGGAGAGAGACAGAGCTAGAGTGTTGGAGGGGGTGGTAGTGGAGTTGCTTCTAATAAATGGTGGGATAGGCTTGCTAGAAAAATGGAGGGCACACCCGCAATATTAATAAGAGAGGAGATGGCTGCTTGTTGTCTGTGCACGTGCGTGTGAGATACGGGTCAGGAGGCATGCACGAATGATGAGGGGGACGATGTGGCTGTGGTAAGCAGACGTAACTACATATAGGAAGATCAATCGTCTTTTGTAAGAGAAAGGAGAGACATAACTTGTGAGGTAAGCCGATCGATGGGGGGGTAGTTAAAGTCGATCTAGGTATATGTTGGGAGATCGATCAGTATACATGCATGTGTGTGTTAGAAGCAAATGAGGCACGAGGAGAGGGATAGAGAGAGAGGGATGCATGTAGGAGGTGGTATGAGAGGCATACTATATCGAGGGGGAGGAGTGTGCGAGTACAAGAACGATGAAAAGAGTGGTGGGAGTGAGGCATGGACGGTGACAAGAGAAGAGGGGAAGCTTGTGTTTGTGCTAGGCACACTTGGCTAGAGAGGCATATCGATCGATGTGTGCTGTAAAGGAGCTGGGGGCCTACACACACAGTGGGTGAATGACCTAAAGTGAAAAGACGAATTTGCACGATGGAGCTAGAGAATGCCGAGGGAGGGTGAGAGGGATGCGGGCGTGTGCATGCACAAGAGAAAGTTAGCGCTAGCTACAAAGATAAGAGGGTTGTGTGGGTGTAAAAGACGAATAGAGATCATATATACTTCATTATAAAAAGCGAATTCGGATATTTGAAGAATTTATCATAGTGTTTCAAACCGACAGATGTGTGAATATATATAACGGTGATACACATGGTGTGGTTATGAACATGGTATACTACATTTAATATATTTTATCTCTACTCTTATAAAAAACGGAGTTGTTGATGATGGTGTGCCTGCCATCCTGCATTATAGGCCGTCTGATTTATATCTGGCGGATAGCAAGGAAACTATGATGGTTGAAGTTGGCAACAATCATGATTGTAGATTCTTATTGAAATAGAGAAACAAATTCAAATTTAGTTCGAATTGCAGTGGTAGTATAGACATTTGGAATGCACTAAAATGTTGGTATGAGTAGGTTACATGCATTATACAGCAAGCGAAAAAATTTAATCGGACATAACATGGATTCATACTCCCTCCTTCCATCTATATAGGGCGTAATGCGATTTTTAAGACCGCCTTTGACTATTGACAAGATTAATAGTACATGACATGCACAATGTGAAAATTATATCATTGAAAGAACCTTTCACAGATGAATTTAACGTGTCCTTTGTGTAAGTTGCATGTCATATATCATTGCTCTAATATTTGGTCAAAGTTAGCATCGAAAAACGCATTATGCCCTATATAGATGGAAGGAGGGAGTACTAGCTTTGAATAGCATTTGTATAGTAAAACGGGGCAAGACTCTCTCTTTGTGTGGTGTGAATAGTTTTATTTTTTTCGTTTTCTTTTTGGTTGAGGGAAGTGCGAATTGATTTGGTACGTACAAGTACAATATTACTACACGTTAGGCTTGTCCCTAAAATTCAACTTGCGTCTTGTTATATCTCGAAAATTCAGATATCGTGCTCCCAAAACTGGCGCCTTCACAACCCGCGCCTTGCTATCCCGAAATTACAACGCGCGCGAAAACTTCCTCCAGCTGCCAAATCCCGACATGCGAAATCCTCCTTCTAACCCTGAGCTGAAAGGGCCGCTAGTTCAAATCGGTGGGGGGTACTTTTGTAACACACCCTACATTTTGGACAAGCGCGTCCCTAAGTCATGCTTCACCCCCTCCCATCGCCCCCTTTTCGCCATTCGAAATCCCAGGCCGCCATAACCTCTCCGCTCCAGCCACAAAACCTCACCCTCCTCCGTCCACCACATCACCGCTGCCCAGCCGGAGCCTCTTCCCCGACGACGTCGTCCACCACAACAGCTCGACGTCCCTCGTCCACCTCCCCGGATGAGGATCCGTCATCCATCTCGCCGTCCCACCGGTTCAGCCGCCCCATCCTCCACCTCCAAGGAGCTACTCCGACGATCGCCTCGTCTATCGCGGCTGCTCCATCCCACAATGCCACCTTAACCTGCTCCACCGGTACCGCAACATCCTTACCGACTCCTCGGATGAAGCCGAGGCCTACTCGGCGCCACCAAAGAGGTTGTACACTCATCGCATCGCACCTCCTCCTTAACTCGACCTCCCGGTGCCGACGGTGCTCCATCCCGCACCCCCATGGAGCGGCTACCTTGAAGCCGGCACCGCGGGCGACATCTCCATGGTGGCTCTCCCCCAGTGCGAGGCCCCTTCGGCGGCGGCGGCCATACCAGCCGGATCTGCTGCTGCTGCTCCGGCTCTCGCTCGATCGCTCGCTCGCCCAGCTGCTGCTGCTGCTCTCCCCCTTGCTGGTGCTGCTGCTCTGCTCCGATTAAGCCACACTTCAGTCGTCTGAATCGACTTTTGGGTCAATCGATTTTCAGGGGTTGGGGGGCTCACCGGAGTTAAGGAAGAACCACCCGCAGCAGGGACGGGGGCTCGCCGGAGAGGTACCCACTATCTATCTTAGGGTTCAAGGTGGGGGGAGGGGGCGGGGGCCTAGATGGCTGGCCAGGGCGGCGGTGGCAAGTTGTTTCGGGGCGGCGAGGCGGTGCTGGGGCCGGCGGTTCGGCCGGTGGTGGCTGGCGGCTCAGGGGGGTGCAGGTTGAAGATGAACTGCAGACCCTCCCTAAACTACATGTCAAATGCCTCTCTGCTACCATTGTGTTCAGTTTCGACAGTAGCATTCAGATTCCATAGTAAATTTCAGTTTTGACAGTTAAGTTCAGAGTCAACAGTTTTTACCTCATCTGTTGTAGTCAGGTGGTTTTTGGTGATGTTAATTTTACATCCATTTTACATCATCTATTGGAGATGCTATTAGAATCGCACTTGAGATTAACGATGTCTGTCTTGTGCTGCTTCAGCCTTAACGTCTTACGGCTCACCGGAGCTGCTCCAACGACAGAACGATCCATCACAACAAAGCAGTGCCCTGGATGTCGTCTACAGATTCCTCAGATCTTCCTCCACACCTCTGATAGCCACCTCTGTCTCAACTGCTTCAGCGACCAACCCAATGATGCTGAGGTCGACACGGCTACGGCAAAGAGGTTGTACACTTGTTGCATCACTTATTACTATACATTCACGTCGATCCATTAGGGCTATTTTGGTTCAACAGAAAAACATCGATCCACTGGTTGTTACCATCACTCTAAATTTCTGCATGCTCTCCTTACATATCTCACCATATTTTTTTTGTATGCATGTCAGATATTGTACACAGTTATGCTGAACATGTAGAGAAAAAGAGAAGAGTTTTGTGCGGCAATACAATGTCATGCAGACATCGCTCCATGGTGGGTTCAATGGCAAACCCTCCCCACCCCTCTCTAGATTGTAATCCAGAGGAAGATATCTGTTCTAAGGCAGATTCGGACGCCGCTGACCACTCCTATTTACCCCCCCAAGGTGTTTGCTCTACCTTGGCATGATGATGTTAGTCATATCATGCATATGTTGCCTTGCAGTGCCTACTTTTGACATCATATATGTCACCTGCTTAGTTTAGACATGTTCTGTAATGCCACCTGTTTAGTTTCTATATCATATATGGGAATTATGAAGTCTCATGTCTTTTAGCCAGCCATAATATATGTGAAATGTGCAATGCCATCCTGTTTAACCAGACATCATATATTTGAATGATATCTTGATCATCCTTTTCTTCATTACATTTCCATTTGTCGACAATGTTTGTACATTAAACTACTCTTCCTGTGAATCAGCCATTTGGGTGGGAGATGGAAAAATCTTGAGTGAAAACAAGGCCTTCAGAGCAGACAGTGCTACCTGTCGAAGCAGATCTCTTGTTGGGTCCCGATAGCTCCTCAGAGATGGATTCAGAGACAAATGACCAGTCCTATTCCCCCACTGAGGTGTCTGCTCTAACTTGGCACGGTTATACTGCTCATATCATGCATACGGTGTCTTGCATTCCATAGTTTAGACATCATATACACAATATTCAACACCATGTTCTTAGTTCAGACATCATATCGAATGCCCTATGTTTAGCATATAAATCACATATGTGAATTAAATGATGCGATCCTGATTACTTAGATAACATGTAGGTGAATTATGTCATGCGATCCTGTTTAGTTATTCATCATATCTTTGAATTATGTTATGCTATGCTATCCAGTTTAGATAGACATCATATATGTGAAATTATGTCATGCTATCCGTTTTAGTTAAACAATATACATGTCAACTATTTCATGCCCTCTTTTTTCCACACTATCTATTGCATCTGTCTCTCATACAATGTCTGTACATTCAACTATGTTTCTTGTTTATCAGCCATTTGAATTGGAGCGGGTGATGCCAGTATCTAGCGGACTAAAAACACGGTCTTCAAATAAAACAGTGCTACCTCTTGGTGGAGATAGCACCCCGGTTGTACATGCACAAGAACCAGTCCTACCACACATAACCCAAACTCTCGCAGATTGTACCCCTACTACGATGGACAGAGAACCAGCTTCACCCAATCTAACCCCAACCCCAATCGATAGTAACCCAGTTCATGTTGACATAGCACCATCTCCACCATAGAGCTCCCAAACAAGAGCAATTAGTAAGGCAGCTCCAGTGCCCAAAGGGCCAGTACTATCACGGCGAACCCCAACTCCACCAATTAGTACGCCTATTCCTGTGGAGGAAGCACAACCAGCTAGTCGTAAATTAGCATCTATCGCATTTGATGTTGTTAAATCATATGTGCGTTTCTTCCCATATTGGAAATATTATACTGACAATGAAGGAAAATGCCAGTTGCAGGTGTTTTTCTAGGAGTTATGTGTAAGTAATGTTATTCATGGCAATTACTTTGCTTCGTCCCATACATCCTACCTCCATGATGGTTATAATACAACAAATTTTCCCATTTTTCTCTATAGAGAAGGATCGATTTGGAAACTCAGGATGAGGTAACCTGTGCTAATACCTCTGCTATCTCCAAGAATGCTTGGTGGCAGTATCGGAATTACCTTAAGAAAACGTACTTCACCGGCAAAGAAACTCATCAAATTCCCTTACGTTCTCCTGAGACACATTTACTGGACGATGACTGGGAACGCCTTGTTCTGTACTGGTCCCGAACCAAGAATGTGGTAAGGTCCATGAGCTCATTTTCTATTTTTAAGTATTATATTCTTGCGTCTTACTGTACTCTGTTCATGTAGAACAAGTGCCTAAACCTCAAGAACAACTGTTCTAATTTAAGATTCCATTGCTACCATAGGACATAGACATATGTTTGTTTGATGCTTTTTATTATGTACTAGTACTTGGCAATAGAAGACTTGGTAGTTTAATCCTGTCCACCTTACTAATGAACTGGTTCACCGAAATGAGTTTCATATACTAGTACATGCTAAACTTGTTATGTGTCTGCTTGTTTCTTCTTTTAGAATGCTGACAGAATATTGGGGAAGAGTGCCTTATTAAGCAACGGTAAAGGAAGTAATGCAGATAAGGTTCAGGATAGTGACACATCCTGTCTTGGTTTAGTGTTGGAGTTACTGGCCACTACCGCTTGCACAAGCTATTCAAACTCACTGTCTGAATCAGTTCGGTTTCTTGAGTCTCAACTACAAGCTGAAAGACATCGATCAGCTATGCTGCGACAAGAAGCGGAAGGACTCCGGAAGTCCCTGGAGCATTCAGATGCATACTTTCTGGTGCAACAGCAAGCGTTGCAGGATTTTAGCGCCAAACAGGACAAAGCTAATCAGCTTGCTAAGCTTATTGCCAGCATGGTGGATACCCAGGATAACGTTTCTTGAGCTCTTCTGAAGTTGTTTCAGTTATGCTCTTGTTTTGCTGCCGCGTTTATTTGCATTGGTGGCCAATTTTGACGGCCAGTGTATATGATATGCTGCTTCGTTCCCTATATTTGCACTGGTGGCGAACTTTGATGCCCAGTGGATGTAATACGTGTAATAGCCGTGATAGCCTAGCGTTAGTTGCTTGCTTATTTATTTCCTTGTTGTCTTGTTTATTTGTTTGCTTGTAGTCATTGCAGTTCTTTTTCCGCGGTTAACTAGTGGCTGCAATAACCTATTTTTAAAACTAGGCCACAATAACCATGGGCTAATATTTACTGTAGTGACACTGGGCCTCCTACGGGCCGTAGAAACAGTGGGCCTTCTACGGGCCGTAGAAACAGTAGGCCTTCTATGGGCCGTAGAAACAATGGGCCTTCTACGGGCCGTATCATCAATGGGCCTTATATGGGCCGTATGATCGATTGGCCAAACATGGGCCAATAACAGGCCACATTATGGCCGTAAACGGGCTAGAGTTGGAATCGTCCGTTCATGGGACGACCGTAACGGGCCATCATTAATAGGCCGTATTTGATGACGCTATGAAAACGGCCCAATGTATTAACGGACCACAAACGGGCCGACTGTAACCATGAGCTGAATTTGGCCCACAAGCAGTAACGGACCGTAAGTAAACGAATGCTGGAAATGAGCCCAAGAATAAATGGGCTCTGAGAAGGCCGAAAGATAACATGGGCTGGAAACGGCCCAACGGAATAACGGGCCGTTAATGGGTATAAAGTGATACACTGTTCATTACGGGCCAGTTTGACCACGGGCCGATAATAGGTGTAAAGTGATACACTGTTCATTACGGGCCAGTTTCACCACGGGCCGTTAATAGGCCAAGAGTTACATAGGGCCTCATATGGGTCGAAAGACGTCATGGGCCATACATGTGCCAGAAGTGAAAACGGGCTGGAATCATATTGGATGGCCCAGATGACGCTACTGGGCCTAATTCGGATAGGGCGTAACGGGCCTTGGGTTAGCGGGCTGTAAATGGGCTATATGCGAACAGGCCGTTAACAGGCTTTCCATGGGCCGGCCTGCCACCTTTTGACCAAGTCAAACGGGCCGACCTTTTCACAGGAATGTGCCTCTGTTGGGCCGTGCCATGTGTCGACGTATCATAGGCGCCTATCTGACCCACTGACGAGCTGACACGTGTGTCAGGGCTGTTAACGGGTTATCGGATCCAAAACCCGATCCGGTAGTTTAACGGCATTCCGTTATGGTGGATGCCACGTGTCGGCCACCCTTGACGAAAGCACTTCTGTGATGCGCGATTTATCGTCATGGAAGTGGACACTTTCGTGATGATAATTTTGGTGATGTCATGGAACACTTCTACGACAGCACAGGTATGACTATCTTGATTCTGTCATAAATTTGTCATGGATGTACATGCATGACAAAAAAAGCGACCTACTGTGACAAACACGTATCATCACGGAAGTGTATTTTTTGTAGTGTAAGCATTGCTACGAGTGAGAAAATCTCATCATAGTCAACACCTTGAACTTTGTCAAAACCTTTTTCGACAAGTCTAGCTTTGTAGATAGTAACACTACTATCAGCGTTCGTCTTCATCGTGAAGATCCATTTATTTTATATGGCTTGCCGATCATCGGGCAAGTCAACCAAAGTCCACACTTTATATCAGATTTCATGGCCTCAAGACATTTCGCGGAATCTGGGCTCATCATTGCTTCCTCATAGTTCGTAGGTTCGTCATGGTCAATTAACATGACCTCCAGAACAGGATTACTGTACCACTCTGGTGTGGACCTCACTCTGGTTGACCTACGAGGTTCGGTAGTAACTTGATCTAAAGTTACATGATCATCATCATTAGCTTCCTCACTAATTGGTGTAGGAGTCACAGAAACGGATTTCTGTGATGAACTACTTTCCAATAAGGGAGAAGGTACAGTTACCTCATCAAGTTCTACTTTCCTCCCACTCACTTCTTTCGAGAGAAACTCCTTCTCTAGAAAGGATCCATTCTCAGCAACAAATATCTTGCCTTCGGATCTGTGATAGAAGGTATACCCAATAGTTACTTTTGGGTATCCTATGAAGACGCACTTCTCCGACTTGGGTTTGAGCTTATCAAGATGAAACTTTTCCACATAAGCATCGCAACCCCAAACTTTAAGAAATGACAGGTTAGGTTTCTTGCTAAACCACAGTTCATATGGTGTCGTCTCAACGGATTTAGATGGTGCCCTTTTTAATGTGAATGCAATTGTCTCTAATGCATAACCCCAAAACGATAGTGGTAAATCAGTAAGAGACATCATAGATTGCACTATATCAAATAAAGTACGGTTATGACATTCGGACACACCATTACGTTGTGGTGTTCCAGGTGGCATGAGTTTGTGAAACTATTCCACATTGTTTTAATTGAAGACCAAACTCATAGCTCAAATATTCGCCTCTGCGATCAGATCGTAGATACTTTATTTTCTTGTTACGATGATTTTCCACTTCACTCTGAAATTCTTTAGACTTTTCAAATGTTTCAGACCTATGTTTCTTCAAGTAGATATACCCATATCTGCTCAAATCATCTGTGAAGGTCAGAAAATAACGATACCCGCCGCGAGCCTCAACACTCATCGGACCTCATACATCAGTATGTATTATATCCAATAAGTCAGTTGCTCGCTCCATTGTTCTGGAGAACTGAGTCTTAGTCATCTTTGCCCATGAGGCATGGTTCGCAAGCATCAACTGATTCATGATCAAGTGATTCCAAAAGCCCATCAGCATGGATTTTCTTCATGCGCTTTACACCAATATGACCTAAACGGCAGTGCCACAAATAAGTTGCACTATCATTATTAACTTTGCATCTGTTGGCTTCAATATTATGAATATGTGTATCACTACGATCGAGATTCGACAAACCATTTTCATTGGGTGTATAACCATAGAAGGTTTTATTCATGTAAACAGAATAGCAATTATTCTCTAACTTAAATGAATAACCATATTGCAATAAACATGATCAAATCATATTCATGCTCAACGCAAACACCAAATAACACTTATTTAGCTTCAACACTAATCCCGAAAGTATAGGGAGTGTGCGATGATGATCATATCATTCTTGGAACTACTTCCAACATATCATTACTTCACCCTTAACTAGTCTCTGTTCATTCTGCAACTCTCGTTTCAAGTTACTACTCTTAGCAACTGAATTAGTATCAAATACCGAGGGGTTGCTATAAACACTAGTAAAGTACACATCAATAACATGTATATCCAATATACATTTGTTCACTTTGCCATCCTTCTTATCTGCCAAATACTTGGGCCAGTTCCGCTTCCAGTGACTAGTCCCTTTGCAGTAAAAGCACTTAGTCTCAGGCTTAGGTCCAGACTTGGGCTTCTTTACTTGAGCAGCAATGTCGGTGTCAAAACCGGCGGATCTCGGGTAGGGGGTCCCGAACTGTGCATCTAAGGCGGATGGTAACAGGAGGAAGGTGATATGATGTTTACCCAGGTCCGGGCCCTCTTGATGGAGGTAATACCCTATGTCCTGCTTGATTGATCTTGATGATATGAGTATTACAAGAGTTGATGTACCACGAGATCGTAGAGGCTAAACCCTAGAAGCTAGCCTATGGTATGATTGTATGTTGTCCTATGGACTAAACCCTCCGGTTTATATAGACACCGAAGGGGGCTAGGGTTACACAGAGTCGGTTACAAGGGAGGAGATCTACATATCCGTATTGCCAAGCTTGCCTTCCACGCCAAGGAAAGTCCCATCCGGACACGGGACGAAGTATTCAATCTTGTATCTTCATAGTCCAACAGTCTGGCCAAAGGATATAGTCCGGCTGTCCGGAGACCCCCTAATCCAGGACTCCCTCAGTAGCCCCTGAACCAGGCTTCAATGACGATGAGTCCGGCGCGCAGATTTGTCTTCGGCATTGCAAGGTGGGTTCTTCCTCCAAATACACCATAGAAGATTTTGAACACAAGGATAGTGTCCGGCTCTGCAAAACAAGTTCCATATACCACCATAGAGAGAATAATATTTCCACAAATCTAATCTGCTGACACATTTGATAGCATGACATCATACCACGACCCGGTCATTATTCGAACTGTTTTTCTCAACCAGCACTGCACATATCGCGAGGTGGTTTTCTTGACACGTCTTGTCGAAGCAGAGATCGTGTCCCCTTATCACGGGATTCTCATCAATACGGGTATGGGTAACCCAACCGCACCATCAATTACGGGTTCGGGGAATAAGCAATTTTACCAGGTAAGTGGGGAGGCGCATCACCTCCTCCGCCCTTATAAAGCGACAAAGATTCACCCCTTTTACCCACGCCTTCTTCCTCTTTGCTTATCCATTCTCGCACACTCGAGCTCCAGCGCCCAAGTTCGCATCTTTCTCCTCAAACCACTCCAAGCATGTCCGGAGCGGGAGGCAAGTGGATGGTCTCCTCCGTCACGGAGGAGAATATCACAAAGCTACATGAAGCCGGATATCTGGCCGCGGACATCGCGCACCGGCTGCTAGATGCGGGGCAGATCATCCCTACACCCGAACTCCATGAGAGGGTAGTTTTCCTTACCCACTTTGTCCGCGGACTGGGATTTCCCCTTCATCGGTTTGTCCGTGGGCTCATGTTCTACTATGGGCTGGATTTTCATGATCTGGCCCCCAATTTCATCCTCAACATCTCAGCATTTATCGTCGCGTGCGAGGCCTTCCTCTGCATCAGGCCCCACTTCGGCCTATGGCTGAAGACCTTCAATGTTAAACCGAAGGTGGTGGTCGGCCAGCAAGCAGAGTGCGGAGGCGCCATGGTGGGCAAAATGCCTAATGTCACCTGGCTCAAAGGATCCTATGTGGAGACCATAAGGGGGTGGCAATCGGGGTGGTTCTACATCACCAAGCCGCATGACACCAACTGGGTGGCGGCCCCCGAATTTCAATCCAGAATCCCCACGCGGCTCACTTCCTGGAAAGAGAAGGGCCTGTCCTGGGGTTCCCCGGTAGAGCTGACCGGACTCCAGACCTGCATCAAGAACACGATGAGCAAGAAAATCAAGCTCGTCAACGTGGTCCAAGTCATGCTCTTCCGCAAATCCTCCCGTGTCAACAACGGGTATTCAATTTGTGGGAGTTCGACCCGGCCAAGCACCAGACGCTACGAGAGCTCTTCGACACGACGCACAAGGACGTCTGGAAGGTGCTATTCAAGGGCGCCGAGGTACCTCCTCCCCTTACCGAGTACCGCGGACTCAGTGCAAAGTGCCATGCCAATCCGATAAGTTTTTATATCTCACAGGATATTTATTTGCCCCAGTTTAATCATGTGCGGGATCTAAGCTTCCATGCCCTTAACAGGACTGGGTAGAGATAGCGGAGCAGATCGATTGCCCAGCCCCCCTGCCTGAAGATCCTGCAGATGCTCTCCTAGCGGAGATGCTGGTTCCGGCACCTTACGAGGTGCCGGTGAAGAAGGCCAAGAAGAAGGCCACAGGGACCCGAAAGGGTCTCCGGTGAAAGGTTATATCAGACTCATCATCCAATAACTCTGAGGCGCACTCCTCCCACGAAAACGAGGAGGAGGAAGAGGAAAGCTCCCCCCTCCCAGCTGGGGGAGACAAGAAAAGGAAGGCCGCCCCAACCGGGGAGGCCGAAGGGTCCAAGAAGGGAAGGACCCTCCTTCCGGACTGCTCCTCGACGGCCGCCTACAGCGGCGACGAGTGGTTACCCAGGGACAAGCCCCTGGCAAAGTCGTAAGTATCCGTATACCATAGTAATTCATGGTATGTTTTATTGCACCGCTTCTCCTTACGCTGAATATGATTATGCAGTCTGTCCCGAGCCCGTCTCGACGTATCTTCGTCGAACGGTTCTTTGGACTCGTCGGATATGAATAGCGATTCACTTCCGACCGCCTCCACCCCTTGCCCTACGGACAACGTCGAGGTGTTGTCTCAAAAGGCACCGAGCCGAGGGGAGGTAGTCCTGGGGGTGCCTCGAGGCGACCTTCCGGACCCTGGGCGCAAAGGGAGCAAGACTCCCACGGGCTCCAAGTTCGGCCCCCAGCCGAACACTGCGCCGGAACCTTCGGTGGTTCTAGACTCTGGCAGGCGGTCCCCCGTTAAGAGGGGCAAGCCGCCCGTGCCGGTGGCCTCTATCCATCCAGAGACACCGGACAACTTGCTGGAAGCGCTTCACGGCGCTTCCATCGATGAAGAGCGCCGCACTATCATGAGTGCGGTGACCGAGAAAGTTCAGTCCACCAAAAACGGACTAACCGAAGCTTGTGCTAGCCTCCTAACAGGCTTTGAGGTAAGCAATCAAAATATAGGAAAATATTACCGCATAGACAGTAGCCCCTGATGCTCTGTTTATCGTTCGCGAAGAAAGCCGAATAGAGGATCAAATAATGACTCAGGAGTCTAATCAGAATATGTCTATGTGCATATGCAGGCTTCACTGCTGGCCGCTGCCGCATGTACTGCGGAGGTCACTGCACTGAAGCAGGACCTTGAGCGGTCCGAGGAAGAGCTCGGCCTTACCAAGAGGCGGCTCGAGGAGAGCAAAGGTAAGAAATACCTTGTATGTATATTAAAAAGAAATTTGGTTGTAAAGTAATAGGATCATCATGAATTTCCCAGGGGCCACGACCGAGGTGGCAACCTTGAAGAAGGCGCTGTCCGAGGCCGAAGACAAAGCGGCCAAGGAGCGCATTGAGCGGGAAAAGCAAGAAGCCGGATAGGCGAGGTGCAGCAAGAGCTCGAGGCTCTTGCCAAAAAACACGAGTCCTTGGAGCTTGACTCTAAGACGCGAGAGTCTGAGCTTGCGAAGGCGCTCGAAAGCGCACGGAGCGCCAAGGCTGAAGCCCACAAGGCCCTCCAGGATATTGATGCGGTGAAGAAGATAGCAGCGGGTAAGGCATTCATTATGCAAAGCAAGCATGTCAAGGAAACTTTCCTTTTACTTTCCCGAGTTCGGAGCTCTCCAGGAGCGTTCGCAGATCTTCCCCAAAGTGTACTGGATGCCGCGGAGTTTTACTGAGCTGAGGAGGGGAGCTCGACGGAAAAGTTGTTCTGGTCTCAGTATACTGGGACCGAACACCCAATGCCCTTGAGCGAGCAGCTTAAGCAACTGGTCGAGCTTCACAAGGCGGCCGAACAGGCCATGAAGGGTCTTATAGTCCGGATGTGGCCTGGCGATCCCCTGCCTAGCAGCTACTTCGGTCTAGTGAGGTGTCTTGTGGATGCCTACCCATGGCTTGAAGTCATAAAGCGGTCCGTCTGCATCGAGGGTGCGCGCAGGGCTTCTGCCCGGGCGAAGGTGCATTGGGCGAAGCTGGACGTCGTAAAGCTGGTGAAGGAGGGGCCACCGGAGGGCAAGGAGCATCGCTGCCCCGAAATGTATTATGACAGTGTCCTGAAGGGTTCCCGCCTTGTGGTGGAGGAATGTGCTAGAGATGTAATTTTTGAATGAACATGCTCATGTGATCCTGTAATGTGAAACGAGTTCATTTGCGCTATGCAATGCTTTTTGAATTTAAAATATTACCTTTTGGGCGGCCATTTATAAAATCTGAGAGTTGGCCAGCCGTCGGCTTCTGCCCCCATGTAACTAGTACTGGGGTGTTCAGGATAAACCTGAGCACTCTTTATCCCAATTTTGGGTCCTTCGAGGGAGGTTTTCAGCACAACGAACCATGGAATCAGACTATAAGGCTTTATCACTCTCACTTAGCCATAGAAGTCTACAATTTTAAATTTTGGCGAAGCCCCTAGTATTCGGTAGGTTGAATTTGGGGCGCTATATACACCTAAGTCGGGCAAGGCCGACCCCTCGCCTGAAGCGGAAAAAGTCTTTAAGGACTTGAGACCTCTCGAACAGCGACCAGCTCTCGCCTTATCATGACAGTCGGTTTTCGGCTTTCTCTATTGAGGTGCTCGTCCGGAAGAACCGGGACACAATCGCAGTAGTTCTCCTAGCGCTACCTTAGCCGATATAGCGGAACGTAAGGTACCGAAACATGGGAGCTGGGCAAACCCAACTATTGACCCAAGACATGATTCGGAGCTGATGCATATAATGCTATAAGTTCGGGGTGCCACACTGTCGAAAGTGTTCGGACTTCTCACGCCGTATTATGGGGTAAACGAAAGCCCCTGGCGTACTGACCGTACCAGAATGTACGGGTGCAAGTTGTCTTAAATGAACATATAAGAAAAAAGGGATGGATAATGCAATAACAGGCTAATGATATGCATTGTTATTTAAATAATACGTAGAAGCGTACTGATACAAGTAGTGCAATAAGCAAAAAATAGGACTATTTGACATGTCCTATCCAAGGGCAAGCTGCGTATGGGTAGTAAAAAGCGGGTATATCGATTGTTATTAGAGACCACCTGGGGGTTCCCTTGTACGTCTTAGCTTCTTGCCTCCTTGGTTGTTCCTTCCCGTAATGTGTCCGGCAGTCATACTGCCAGAAAGGGCTTCCAGAGAGTAAGGTCCTGAAAGAGAAAAAATGATAAAGGTATGCATCCCCTAGGGCGGTTAAGCCGCATTGCGGGACGTGCCCTGATCGTGCCCCCGCCTATGCCCATGGTATTTTCAGTGCGTAATTATGTGCACGCAGCACGGATTTCGTCGCTTGACTGGGACTGGGACGGGGGCCGAATTGCTAGGCGAGCTCTAAACGTGCGAGGCGATCCTGTTGCAGGTTACTCCGGACTCGCTTAACGGTGTCTGGAGGTTGTATCGCCGAATTGGCGGTTTGCCTTAAAAGGCTGGTTTGTGCTTCTGCTGCGAGGGGCGCAGTGTGCTCTTCCGTGCGGAGCGAGCGTTCTGTGTTTCCATTGACTGTTATGACCCCCCTAGGTCCTGGCATCTTGAGCTTGAGGTATGCGTAATGTGGTACCACATTGAATTTTGCAAATGCGGTTCGCCCGAGCAGTGCGTGATAGCCACTACAGAACGGGACGATATTGAAGATTAACTCCTCACTTCGGAAGTTGTCCGGAGATCCGAAGACCACTTCCAGTGTGATTTAGCCCGTGCAATGGGCCTCTACACCTGGGATGACACCCTTGAAGGTTGTTTTGGTGGGTTTGATCCTTGAGGGATCTATACCCATTTTGTGCATTGTATCCTGATAGAGCAGGTTCAGGCTGCTACCGCCGTCCATAAGGACCCGAGTGAGGTGAAATCCGTCGATGATGGGGCCTAGGACCAACGCGGTGGATCCGCCATGATGGATACTAGTGGGGTGGTCCCTGCGATCGAAGGTGATTGGACAAGAGGACCATGGGTTGAACTTTGGGGCGACGGGCTCTATCGCATAGACGTCCCTTAGTGCACGCTTCCGTTCCCTCTTGGGAATGTGGGTTGCGTATATCATGTTCACCGTCTTCACTTGTGGGGGGAACCTCTTCTGTCCTCCCGTGTTCGGCGGCCGGGGCTCCTCCTCGTCATCACTGTGCAGCCCCTTGTCCTTGTTTTCGGCATTCAACTTGCTGACCTGCTTGAACACCCAGCATTCTCTGTTGGTGTGATTGGCTGGCTTATCGGGGGTGCCATGGATTTGACACGAGCGATCAAGTATGCGATCCAAACTGGACGGGCCCAGAGTACTTCTTTTGAATGGCTTTTTCCGCTGACCGGATCTAGAGCCTCTGAATCCGGCATTGACTGCCGTATCATTGGCGTTATCGCCGTTGTTGCGGCGCTTGTGTATGTTACGACGTGGTCTGCCGTTGGCATCTTTAGTATCCGAAGTGCTCGGATTCCTCGATGTGTTGTTGCTGCAAGCCAGCCAGCTATCCTCGCCCGCGCAAAAGCAGGTCATGAGTGTCGTGAGGGCTGCCATAGACTTCGGCTTCTCCTGGCCGAGGTGCCGGGCGAGCCACTCGTCACGGATGTTATGCTTGAATGCCGCTAAGGCCTCTGCATCCGGACAGTCGACAATTTGTTTTTTCTTAGTTAGGAACCTGTCCAGAATTGCCTGGCCGATTCTCCTGGCTGCTGAGTTATATGGCTCAAGTCATCAGCATCCGGTGGTCGCACATAAGTGCCCTGGAAGTTGTCAAGGAATGTGTTGGGGATATTATTATCAGTCGAGACCCGCCCAGGAGGGGCCGGGTCAGCCCCAATGGCAGGTTACGCAAGAAGCCCGGTAAACATCCAAGATTGTAGTTTATTAAGTATTATAGAAGGCCCAAGGGCCTGAAGGCGGTTTAAGGCCTGATATTATGAACCGCCATAAGTAAGGAAAGATTTGTAAAGAAAGGCATGTAAAGAAAGTCACCAAGCCGGACACGATTATGAGCCGGCCGGGACTCTGTAGGCCACCAGGCATCAACCCATGTATATAAGGGGACGACCCGGTGGCGGCTTAGGACAAGAGAAAAAAAATCGATAACCAAGCCGGCGAGTTGAGCCTCTTGGAGATCGAAACCCTAGCAATACCAAACCCAACTAGACGTAGGCTTTTACCTTCATCGTAAGGGGCCGAACTAGTATAAAAACTCTCTCGTGTCCTTTGTCCCGATTAACCCCTTTAAGCTTCCTAGTGCGATGGCCCTACGACTAAGTCCTTGCTCTAGGACATCTGCCGTGACAATTCCACGACAGTTCGCGCCCACCATGGGGCCAGCGCACGGTGGATTTGAGTTCTTGAAGGGCAACTTCGAAGGGCTCAAGGGATACGCTATGGGCCGGATGACCAAGAGTCGTCGTGGCAAGCTCTACATCAACGACGAAGGCTGGGGCCCTGAGGCCGGCTCAATCGAGTACGGGTACCGGGTCCCCTTCGGCGGAATTCACGTCTACATCGGCCGGATCGGCGAGTCGGGCCCTGAGCCGGACGTCTACACCAACCTCATTGAAACGCCTTAGCGCGCAAGGACCACCCGTGTTCAATCTGTCGTGAAGCATGCCTTCGTAGGCTGCATCCACGGCGATGAATACTCCGAAGGATCGGTGGAGGGCAGTGAGACAGCCATCTGCTCTGACACTGCATCATCAACAGGTGAGACGGACTCTTTGTACCAGCTGCAAGACGGCATGCTCGGGGGCTGTTCCGATGGCAACAGTATTCCAGACCCCCTTGAGCCGCCGAATTGGGCCGGAGTCTTCATGGCAGGGACACAGCCCGGGCAGAACTCTACTGCAGCGGTAGCAGCAGCTGCCGGGCTGCAGCCGGGTCAGGAGACCCCCCGCGCCCCCCGGCTCAGATTCTAATGGACCTCATGGATAAACTGACAACTCTGTTAACCGTCGTGGTAGAGCCGGCGGATAAAGCCCAGCACGATGCAGAGGTGGCACGCGTACGTGAGGAGATGGTGTGAGCTAAGGAAGATCTAGCCGCAGAGGAAACCCGGATGGCAACAGAGCGAGCGGCTTTGGATGCTCGTGCTCAACAACTTCAAGTGGAGACTTTCCGGCTCTCAGTGGACCTTAACGCATCAAACGGGGTCATGAGGAGGAGGCATCAGAAAACTCAATCATGTCTGCCTCTGACGCTTGATCCGAGGAACCTGTTCCATACACCCGGGGCCGGGGTGAGCAACCCGCCGGAGGCAAACCGGATCACGACACCCGGCGCACCGGTTCAACCACGTGCCACAGAGCCACCTCGTATAATGACCGCTCCACCTCATTACGTGCCAACACCGCCATGTCACTTCTCCAACCCTTTGGAAAACCTCATCACAGCGTCGGCTCGTTTGGCGGCTCTCCCAATGGAAGGCGACTCACCAGCGGCAATTGAAACACAGAGGGTAAGAGAACTTCTTCAAACGGCTCTGGCGCAGCAGGATGCGTAATCCTACAGTCGAGATAGGATCCACTCAACTCCTCGCCCAAGCCGGAGCCCGAGTTACAGTAGGCACATGGAATCCGCAGATATGTCAAGCAATGCTCAACGCCACAACCGGCCATACAGGCATGAGCCGGTGCGGGCTAGAGCCCTTAACTTGGAGGATTAGGAGAGGATTCGTCAAGAGGCGGAATGAGCAGCTCAAATGGCAGCAGATCAGGTGGCTCATCAAACCTTTCTGGCTTATCCAGCAACCTCGGTTGAGGCAGGAGTGGCCACAAGAACCGGAGGCGTGCCTTGCTTGGTGACGGCCATACGCAATGAGCGTTTGCCAGAGGACTTCAAGGGGCCTCGTAAAGTGCCTAATTACACGGCTGACCTACAGCCGGGGGCTTGGATTGAGAGTTACGAGATGGCTATGGAATTGTTGGAGGTCAGTGATGCTGCAATGGCCAAGTATTTCACCATGATGTTAGATGGAACAGCTCGTACTTGGTTAAAGGGATTACCATCCAATTCTATCGGCTCATGGGCGGAGTTGAAAGCCCGGTTCATCCAGAACTTTAAGGACACGTGTAAACAGCCTATGTCGATTGTGGACCTGACCAATTGCAAGAAAGAGGATGGTGAATCCACAACCCATTGGGTGCACCGGGTCAAGGAGATAATACATTCATCTGATAAGATGGATGCCGGCTCAGCAGTTTTAATGTTGGAGAAAAATTGCCGTTTTGAACCTCTGAAGCAGAAGCTGGGGCGGCTCAAGCATGACTGTAATGACATGGGAACGTTGATGGCGGCTCTCGTAAAGTATGCTGATTCTGATACTACCAAGGACCCGGTGTCTGACGAAGAAAAGGCAACGAAGGGAAAGAAGAACGGCAATGGCAAGGGTCACCAGCATAACCCGGCGAATCAGGGAGGTAACTAACGTAAGGCTGATGAGTTTGTTGCTAACACTAATGCACAAGGTGGTAATCAACGGCGCAAGGGCAGACAGCTCCCTCGGTCGGGCGCGTCAGGTCCCACCCTTGAGCAGTTGTTAAATGAACCTTGTCGAAAGCACGACACCCGGGAGAAGCCAACCACCCACCTATGGAAAGATTGTACGATCATGAAGGCGTTTAAAAATTCAAACATGTTCGATGGAGGTCACGGCCCAGGTGGCGGTTCAGGAGGAGGCGGTTTCCACGGCCTGGGCGCCGGTTTAGGCGGAGGAGGTTTTCACGGTCAAGGTTATCCTGGTCACCAAGGAGGATATAATCAGCAACCCAGTCAAGGTAATCAACAGCAGCAATCCGGTTATCAGAGCAACCCGAAGCAGCTGAGTAGTGGGCATTACCATGTATTTACCACTAGTTTATGTAAGAGGGACCAGAAACTTCACAAGAGGGCCGTCAATGCCGTTGAGCCGGCGATTCCACGTTATCTACGTTGGTCCGAACAACCTATTATGTGGAGCAGAGAGGATCACCCACCCCGGGTTGATAATCCGGGTCACTTGGCCTTGGTAGTGGCGCCTTAGGTTGGTGGATACAAGTTTACTAAGGTACTTATGGATGGAGGCAGCAGCATCAACATCCTTTATTATGAGACATTTCGCCGGATGTGATTGACTGATAAAAATCTTAAACAATCCAACATTGTTTTTCATGGTGTGGTACCTGGTAAGTCGGCATACCCAGTTGGTAAGGTTGAGCTGGAAGTAGCCTTTGGGGATGAGTATGACTCCAGAGCGGAAACATTAACCTTTGAGGTGGTTAAGATCAAGAGCCCATATCATGCTCTGTTTGGGCGGCCGGCTTATGCCAAGTTCATGGCTCGACCGTGTTACGTGTATTTGCAGCTCAAGATGCCGGGTCATAAAGGCACCATTACAGTACACGGGAGCCAGAAGATAGCTTTGGAGTGTGAAGAAGGTGATGCTGCCTATGCTGAATCTGTTTGTGCAACAGAGGAGTTAAAATTTTACAAGGATCATGTTGACCCGGCAGACATGTCATCATTAAAGAAACCAACAATAGAGCATGAGCCGGAGTTGAAATTCAAATCAGCTGATGACACTAAGATGGTTGACTTTGTGCCTGGCGACTCATCCAAACAGTTCATCATCAGCGCAAACTTGGATCCGAAATAGGAAAGCGCGCTCATCGAGTTCATCCGTGAGAACCAGGATATCTTTGCATGGAAACCTTCAGACATGCCGGGTGTCCCGAGGGAACTCGCTGAGCACACTCTTAATATTGATCCAAAGTTCAAGCCTGTCAGACAGTTTCTTTGGCAGTTCAATGAAGAAAGGCGCAAGCGCAATGCCATTGGAGAAGAGGTGGCCCGGCTCTTGGCAGCCGGGTTCATTGTGGAGGTCTTTCACCCCGAATGGTTAGCTAACCCGGTGCTTGTACTCAAAAAGAATGGCACCTGGCGGATGTGTGTGGATTACACCAATCTGAACAAAGCTTGTCCAGCTGATCCTTTTGCTCTCCCCCGTATTGATCAGATCATTGATGCTACGGCGGGTTGCGCACGTTTGAGTTTCTTGGATGCTTATTCCGGTTATCATCAGATTAAGATGGCGGTCAAGGATCAGGAGAAGACAGCTTTTATTACTCCCTTTGGAGCTTTTTGCTATGTGTCTATGCCTTTTGGGCTTAAGAGCGCCCAGGCAACTTACCAGCGGTGTGTGTAGAATTGTCTTCACGATCAGATTGGGCGCAATGTTCATGCTTACATGGATGATTTAGTGGTAAAATCCAGGAAGGAGGAAACCTTGGTCACAGATCTGAAAGAGACTTTCGATAATCTCCGGATCTACAAAATGATGCTTAACCCGGCCAAGTGTGTTTTTTGAGTACCAGCTCACAAGCTCTTGGGTTTTCTGGTGTCCAACCGATGCATTGAAGTTAACCCAGAAAAAATCAAAGCAATTACATCTTTAGCCAAACCAACATGCATCAATGACGTTCAGCGGCTGGCAGGTCGTGTCGCGGCCTTGAGCCGGTTCATAAGCCAGTTAGGGGAGAAGGCAATGCCTTTGTATCAGATGATAAAGAAAACATATGCTTTTATTTGGAGGGATGCTGCAAATACTGCTTTTGAGGATCTGAAGGCACAGCTTGCTGAGCCCCCGGTTCTTGCTGCTCTAGTTGAAAAAGAGTCGTTGCTATTATATGTGGCCGCTAACTCACGGGCTGTTAGTGTGGCTATTGTGGTGGAGCGCAAGGAGGCCGGCAAAGAACATCTCGTTCAACGGCCGGTTTACTACGTCAGTGAGGTGTTGATTGAATCCAAGCAACGATATCCGCATTGGCAGAAAAACTCGTATATGGGGTATTCATGGCAAGCCGGAAGCTTAAACATTATTTCCAGGGTCACCCAATCACTGTGGTCAGCTCTGCTCCTTTGGTAGACATCATTCAAAACAGAGAAGCCACTGGGCGAGTCGCCAAGTGGGCAATTGAGCTTGGGTCTCATGGGTTGAAGTATGTGCCGCGTACTGCGATCAAATCTCAAGCATTGGTTGATTTCATCAATGACTGGACAAAGATGCAGATGCCAGAAGAGAAACCAGACAACACGTATTGGACTATTCATTTTGATGGGTCCAGGCAGTTGGAAGGCTCGGGGGCTGGAGTTGTGTTAACTTCTCCGCGAGGTGACAAATTTTGTTATGTGTTATGGTTGATGTTTCCTTCCACTAACAACGCAGCAGAATATGAAGCCTTGCTCCATGGTCTTCGAGTGGCGAAAGAGATGAGTTTGAGCCGGGTCAGATGTCTTGGCGACTCAGATCTAGTGGTTCAACAGGTATCTGGTAAGTGGGATTCCAAGGACCCTCTCATGGCGGCTTATCGCCGGGAGGTTGATGCCGTTGCAGGACATTTTAAAGGTTATCAGGTGGAGCACATTGACCGTCGAAAGAACGAGGCGGCTGATGCCTTAAGCCAGTTGGGGTCTCAGCGTAAGCCGGTGCCACCTAACCCCTTTTTGGATGTTTTGCATAACCCCTCTGTCAAGTTGCCCACAGAAGAAGATTTAGCTGTTCCTGACCCAGAGGCATAGTTGGTGGCGGCTCTTCATGTCATCCCAGATTGGACAGTACCGTTTTTGGCTTATATGACCCAGGGAGAGTTACCAGCAGATGAGACTCTGGCTCGACAGATAACCCGGTGGTCCAAGTCAATGTCGATTTTAGATGGAGAATTATACCATCGCAGTGTCTCTGGAGCGTTCCAGCGGTGTGTTTCCCCCAAAGAAGGTCAAGAAATACTTCATGAGATCCATGAAGGCGATTGTGGTCATCACGCCCGGTCAAAGTCTTTGGTGGCCAAGGCGTTTCGTCATGGTTTTTACTGGTTGACGGCTCACGCTGATGCAGAAGATCTGGTCAGCAGATGTGATGGATGTCAAAAGTTTGCATGACGAGCGCATGTGCCGGCTCAAGAGCTCCAGATGATTCCAATCACTTGGCCGTTTGCGGTCTGGGGGCTTGACATGGTGGGACCTTTCAAAAGGTCTGAGGATAAAAAGACACATCTCTTGGTGGCAGTTGATAAATTTACCAAGTGGGTTGAGGCGGAGCCTGTGAGTAAGTGTGACGCGGCCACGGCGGTTCAGTTCATGAAAAAGGTGATCTTCCGTTTTGGTTTTCCACACAGCATTATCACTGACAATGGCACTAATCTATCCCAAGGGGCTATAGAGGAGTTCTGTCAATGAGAGCACATCCGGCTTGATGTTTTTCTGTAGCTCATCCTCAATCCAATGGTCAAGCTGAGAGAGCCAATCAGGAAATTTTGAAAGGGCTCAAAGGCTCATGGTCCTGTTACAGCGAACGCCAGGTTTTTGGGTAGAGGAATTACCCTTGGTGTTACGGAGTATCAACACCACACCTAATAGGTCGACAGGTTACACACTTTTTTAATGGTTTATGGAGCAGAAGCAGTGTTGCCTAGTGAAATCCGTCATGACTCGCCCCGTGTGGCGGCTTATGTTGAAGCTAATAATGAGCAAGCAAGACAGGATGCACTTGACTTGTTGGGTGAAGAAAGGGACTTAGCAGCGGACCGGTCAACAATTTATCAATAGGACCTGCGCCGATACCACAGCTGCTAGGTTAAGTCCAGGACTTTTCAGGAAGGCAACTTGGTGCTCCGGCTCATCCAGGATCTATCAGATGCACACAAGTTATCCCCACCTTGGGAAGGACCCTTTGTTGTCAGTAAGAACTTAAACAACGGGTCATATTACCTCATTGACGTTCGAGAGCACAAAGACTCACGTAAGTCGGAGGAGGAGACCCACCGGCCGTGGAACATTGCTCAACTTCGGCCATACTACACCTGAGCCACCGGCTCCCATCATGTACATACGTTAACATTGTGTATACCATGATAAGCAATAAAGTAAGACCATCGGTCTCTTTTCTTTTCAAAGACTATGCATATTTTTTATTTTTTATTTTCAAGTTGATCATATTTGAATCAAGTTTAACCTTCTTGGTCCAGCTTATGATCGTATCCGAATCTAGCTGCAAATCTCATGGTCACTTGGGGGCTTCCTGTTCAAACATAGGTTGTATTCGACCCAAAGAGAACATAGTTGTCGTAACCCTCTTGATCGGCTCAAGGCCAAACTCACTTGAGGGCTTCTTGATCGTATCCGAATCATAGCTTAACCCCTCTTGAGTCCGACTTGGATCGTATTCGAATCAGGGTCATTAAAAACCTCTCAAGGTCATTTGGGGGCTTCCTGTTCAAACATAGGTCGTATTCGAACCAAAGAGAACATAGCTGTCGGTACCCTCTTGATCGGCGCAACGCCAAAGCCACCGGGGGCTCTATGGTCGTATTCGAACCTTAGCTTATCCCCTTTGGTCCGGTTTACTGATCGTATTCGAATCAGAAACCCCCACCTTTTGAATACAGGATTAAATTATATTTGTTGCTTGTCTTTTAGTTTTTTGTTTCAATATTACAAACACTTAAGCCTGGGCTTCCCCACCGGCTCGACTATTTGACAACACAGCTGCCCGGGTCGTTCACACCGGTGGCTTACGGATCAAAAGCTGCAACCTACCAAGGTATAGAAGTCATTGGTTTCTCATAGAGATTGAATTATCAAAATTCATCACCCGGGTTATTTAAACCGGCGGTCTAAGGATCCAAAGGGACAAGGTATGGTTATTACTTATACGCACTTACCTGCTGCGTTAACTACAGAGTTAGTTTCAGCCCTTGTCCTTTATTTATATGTGTCTCTATTTCCTATTGTGGAAAAAGTATTGGTTATAAATTGGGTGTTTTAAACCATTTGGTTCTAAGCCGCCAAGCCAGTCTTTTCTTTGTATTTACAGGCAACAGAGTTCAAACATTGCAGAGACAAACATTAAATGTGATGCATACATTGGCATCAGGGAACACAGAAGTCACATAAAAGTATTTTATGCGCGATGGCATAAGTAGAACATACGATGTTTTCACAATTAAGTTATTACAAGGCTTTATAAGCCCATGAAGATGATCATTGTTCCTCCCTCGCCGGTTCACCACCTTTTGTTGGCTGGAAGTTGGGTTTTGACCAATCAAAACCATTCACGGCGACAAATTCGGCTTCATCGTCGATCAGGCCGACCGGGTCAACTTCCGGGGCAAATGTGTCTTCTCTCACTGGTGGGATCAAATATGTTACCTTGTATGAGGGAGTGGCCATCTTCTTATTCTCACTATCAAAACCCGGCTGGTACTTATCAACATTGGTATCATCTCCAAGGGTAGTTGCTTGAGGCCGGACTCCACGCATGCAAGCCATGAAGTCATCCTGATCAAAAGGAGACTCGTCTTCCTTCATGGTGGGATAGCCTCTGGCCACATCCGCCGGGTCTAGGTCTGGCACCCAAGCCTTGGAGTGACTTAGGGCAGTCAAAGCTCCGGCTCGTGCGCAGAAGCGTTTTACTTCTTGAAACCTGGCAGGAAGGATGGATAGTTTCTTCAGAACGTCGCTGAGCCGGTTGGGTCCTTGATTAGTAGGAGAGATGGCGGCCAGAGCCCGCTGTGTGCCAATATACAATTGTTCAACCAAAGTATTACTGCCTTCAGTTTAATCAACGGGTCTTGGCTCAAATTTTTTGCTTCGAGGGCCTGCATAAATTTTACACGCAAAGTCAGTTGGCGGATTATACTTCGGATCGGCAAAAAGTACACAAAATTAAAAGTCAGACGGCTTACCAAATATAGCGGCTACCATCTGAGACACCCAGCCCTTTAAACCTGTTCAATTCTGTTGAAATCTCTTTCAGAGCTGTTTCGGCCATCTCAGCATGCTGGATCAAAAGTGTTTTTTCCTCTGCCCAAATTTTCTCCTTGGTAGCAAAGCTAGTCTTTAAATTTTTCGTTGAAGAGAGGTTTATTTTCAGTTTAGAGTTAGCGGATTTGATTTCTGTCTCTTGACTCGCTAGCCGGGTCTTCGCATCAGTCAGTTGAGAGTTCAATTCAGATGAGGCATTCTGCAAAACACTCCGATGGGTCAAGATTTGATTCCAAAGTTCAAAAATTAAGATTCAAGTCTCAAGTACTTTACAAAAAACCACTTGACACTTGGGGGCTAATGTATACCAAATCAAATTTCTACGACTCTACAGACATATTTAAGTCCCAAGTACCTTACAAAGTAACAATACTTGGCACTTGGGGGCTAATGTATGCAGTTCAACAAGTTTATCAAGGTTAAGTTGGAGTATTAAGTGCTTTGAATACGGTCTCAAAACAATTTAAAGTATCGGTTCATTTATGATCAAAATAAGCCGGTCCTTGGGGACTACAGGTGGGGCGAGAGTTCTATTAAAGTTAAGAAAATATTCAAAGGTAAAGGTCTCGGTCTATATTTTAAAGTCTACAGGTTATTCCGGTTCTCTCATAATCTGAAGACTTGGGGGCTGAAGGAATACAGATAAGCCAGAAAAACGTACCTCATATTTTAACTGCAGCTGCTTGACCATCTCAATCTTAGAGTCGCGGCTGGAGTGTACATGGTTGAGATGGCCGGACAAAATATCATTGGCATTGAGATGGTCATAGTTGGCAACGTCAAAGCGAACTTTTTGCCTCTCCAAAGCCTCTTGTTTTGATGTACACCGAGCCAGCACGATTGGGTTCCCCAGTTCAATGAAGCGGCTCCCAGTAATCTGAACATCTGGTGTAGAAGAAGACGGCGGGTTGGCTGAGCTTAACGGTCCGGCTGTGGAAGGATTCGCAGTGGTTTCGTCAAATGATGGCTCAGGAGGATTTACTTCAGTGTCAACAGGCGGATCTTCTGGAGTATCAGTTAATGGAGAAGATGGCCTAGCCGGGTCAGATGCCAGCACCGGCGGGTCTTCCGCCGGCTCAGCTGCCTTCACTTTCTTGGATTTACCTTGGCCACTAAGAAAAAATGTTGCAGGGTTATTAGTATAAAGGTACAATTGAACAACCCAAAAGAAAAGGAAGATTTCTGATTACCCGGGAGCAGTCTTGAAAGCCGGGAATTGCGTCTTGCGATGAGTCGCCAGAAGAGCGAGACACCTCCTGAAAGGATAAAATAGAGTTAAAAGAAATACAGGGAGAAGAATCCATTAAACAGAGTTAAAAACAGAAATAAGTAAACCTCATTCAGACGTTTCTGAGGGGTCTGTTGAAGAACGATAGCCGGTTCATCTTCAATCCCAGCTTGACGGCGGCTTTCATGTTGCTGCTTTTTCAAACGAAAGTTGGGATCCAAGTGAGCTAAAGGGTTAGAAAACCTTACTTTACGGATCACTCGTCGAACTTTGTGTCTTGATAAGGGCTCTGAGTCGGAGGAAATGATAGTTACCTCTGCTTCCCTGGCCTGACTGGCCCCAGTGTCATCCTGGTTATGATCAGTGTCAATAAGATTGTTAAAAAAATTGGCCAAGGGAATCAAGGGCTACCTCCGAATCAGACATGTCATCTAGCTTCATCAAATCTTTAGAAGTGGTCTTCTTTTTCTTCTTTGACTTCCGGGTCATTTTCTTGGCATTCATGGTGGCGGCTTTCGTTTTCTTGGCAGCCTCGTGGTCATATTTCACTTTCCAAAAATCAGAGTTGGCCTGCAGACAGGCAAAGACAAGATGAAAGATCAGTGCTAAACAATACGGCTGGGAAAAATACAAAGGAAAAGAGATCATAATATCCTTACTTCTGGCACCGGGTTAAGCTTACAGAAGGGATTTAACCCAACAATACTGCAGTCTTCATATTTCCCATTCACTAAAAGGTTTGACATTGAGACAATGTCTTCTTCGGTTAATTGAATCGGGCTATGACGAAGAGAGTCGTTCAGGCCTCCCCCATATTCATACATCAACTTTGATCGATGGCTTAAAGGAATAACCCGCCAGGAGATCCAGCAGCGGGTCAGATCAACTCCAATCAACCCGTTCCCTAACAGAGCATTGATCTTTTTGATGGATGGCATTAATCTCTTGCGTTTAGCAACAGTGAGTTTATCCGGAAGTGCGAACTTGGAGTCAAGATGATCGGGGCGGTAACCCGGTAGTGGCTTCTCGTTTGCTGGTGAGATGTCCTGACAGTAGAACCAAGTTTTGTTCCAGTCCTTTGGGTGACTTGGTAAAACTATGAGAGGGAAGACAACACCCTGCCGGCACTGAATTGAGATGCCTCCAAGCTCTAAGCTAAGGCCGTTGGTGCACTCGTTCTACCGGTTCAGATAAAAGTATTCTCTAAACAGCTCTATGGTCAGCTCTTGCTGAAGATACACCTCACAGAACACTTGGAAGTTGCAAGTATTAGATATGGAATTGGGCTCGATGTCCTGAGGATGGAGTTTGAAAAAGTGAAGGACCTCTCTGAAGAACTTTGAGCCGGGCGGTGAGAAGCCACGGTTCATGTGGTCAGTAAAAACAATTACTTCACCGTCTTTTGGATTGGGTCGTTCTTCTTCCAGGTCAGGGGCACGGTAAGACATGACGGCTTTTGATGGGAGAAATCCTATCATGAAGAACTCTTTTAAACGTTCCTCAGTTATGGTTGAGGGAACCCAATTATAGGCGGTTGGCGTTTTGGATGGCATGATGTGCAAGGAACTGAAAAAAGCAACATGCCAGTTCAGTTTAACGATAAGATTAACAGTTAAGGGATGAAGATGCAAAAACAAGTAACGGCGGCTTAACTAAGGGCTAATGACATATAAGGAAAAGAAAGCCGGTGCGGTAAGCCGCCATGACTATAGATTCTTTCAGGAAGTGGATTCAGCTAAGTATTGGGACAAACAAGTTTCCCAAAATGGTTGATATTATTTCAGATCAAATGGATGTTCAAAATGGAGAAATTTCTAGACCTAAAAATACAGTCCAGATGAGTTCATCAGATCTAAACATAACTCTTGTACCAAAAAAAGGAGTATGCTAATATCAAAAGGAGGCACCAAACAGTTACTGCATGAACATACATCTCTTTTGGATCAGAAAGAGGAGGCAGTACAAGAACTATGAAGAACTATGAGGAACTACGAAGAACACACAGGAGCTTGGAAACCCTAATGAAGATCCGAGGCATGAAGGAAAGAAAACTTACGGTTGTAGGTCTACTGTGGAGGTCGTCGCGGTTTTCTCTGGATCGGTTCAGGTCGATGCAGCGGCCAGAGTCGACGACGGAGGTGAGGCGCGGCGGCGGCGTAGCTCGAGCAGCGGCAGGGTCGCGAGAGGAAGAAGACAGAGAGAGAAGAATGAGGAAGGCCGGGCCGAGCCTGTTTATAAGGAAAGATGCGAACAGACGGGCGTGAAAATCAAGGGAGAACCGAATAATGGTTATCCAGCTATATAGGCGCCTCGATTCTCATGAAGCATTGAAGATGAAAGATCCGTTAGAAGATGACGTCATGAAAATCTTTTGTGTTTTCAAGAGATGATGTCACGGCGGGTTACAAAGGAATTTCAGTAAAGATAAGAAGATGGATTTTTTTGGCTAAGTATGGAAGATTGACAAAGAACAAAGTTCAAAGTCAACCTGGGGCCTAATGTTGGGGATATTATTATCAGCCGAGACCCGCCCAGGAGGAGCCGGGTCAGCCCCAATGGCGGGTTACGCAAGAAGCCCGGTAATCATCCAAGATTGTAGTTTATTAAGTATTATAGAAGGCCCAAGGGCCTGAAGGCGGTTTAAGGCCTGATATTATGAACCGCCATACGTAAGGAAAGATTTGTAAAGAAAGGCATGTAAAGAAAGTCACCAAGCCGGACACGATTATGAGCCGGCCGGGACTCTGTAGGCCACCAGGCGTCAACCCATGTATATAAGGGGACGACCCGGTGGCGGCTTAGGACAAGAGACAAAAAATCGATAACCAAGCCAGCGAGTTGAGCCTCTTGGAGATCGAAACCCTACCAATACCAAACCCAACTAGACATAGGCTTTTACCTTCAGCGTAAGGGGCCGAACTAGTATAAAAACGCTCTCGTGTCCTTTGTCCTGATTATCCCCTTTAAGCTTCCTAGTGCGATGGCCCTACGACTAAGTCCTTGCTCTAGGACATCTGCCATGACAATTCCATGACATAATGCGTCTTCCAAATCCTCCCAACTGCCAATGGAGTCTGCTGGCAAGCTATTCAGCTAATGCCGAGCTGGTCCTTTGAGTTTTAGTGGGAGGTACTTGATGGCATCCAGATCAGCACCGCGAGCCATGTGGATGTGGAGGAGGAAATCCTCAATCCATACAGTGGGATCTGTTGTACCATCATATGATTCGATATTTACGGGTTTGAAACCCTCCGGGAATTCGTGATCCATAACTTCATCAGTGAAGCATAGGGGGTGTGCAGCGCCTCTGTGCCGGGCTATATCACGACGCAGTTCATATGAGTCTTGTCTGCTGTATTCGGCCCAGCCAGATTTACTTTTAGTGTATCTGGCATGACGGTCATCGTCCTGTGTTGGCGCGCGCCCCCGTGATCCGTATGTCGATCTTGAATGTTTTGCCCTGCTTTCCAATACGTCTCGCAGGTCCCGCGTGTTTCCCTAGGCCTTGGTATTTTTCTTTGAGTGGCGGCGGGGTGCAGGCTGAACTTCAGGCTAAAAATTCTCTCCGGCTCGGCCACGAGGTGGCCGATCAGCTGCATCATACACTGGTGATGTAGGTTTCAGTGCTTCCTCCTCGAGTCGGGGTAGTGACCTGTGCTTTGGGTAACTCTTGGAGGGGCGCTCGAGTTTGCATTCCTCGGCCGAAAGGACTTCGATCCATCTGTCTGCTAGCAGATCTTGATCAGCTCGAAGCTGTTGTTGCATTTTCTTCAAGCTATTTGCTATGGCCATAAGCCGGCGCTTGAAGCGCTCCTGTTCGATGGGATCCTGAGGCACGATAAATTCTTCGTCGTCGAGGCTCACCTCGTCTTCGGAGAGAGGCATGTAATTGTCCTCCTCCGATTCTCCATCTGCTGCCCGCTCTCGAGGGCTAGCTTGTTCACGATCCCGCTCTAAATTGTGCTGGAGGGGATTGTTGTCGTCTTCGGCACTATCCGGAGTGTTATTATCTCTTGTGCCGGTATCACTACTTTTGCTATGGCGGGTCTTAGAGCGGCGCCACTGACGTCGGCGCTTGGGTTGCTTCTTGGAGGGGTCATCCCCTGCTGTCTCGTCGCCATTGCCTTCTTTGGGGGTGTCCACCATGTATATATCATATGATGAGGTGGCAGTCCAGCGCCCTATGGGTGGTGGTTCCTGCTCGTCTCCTGCATCGTCGTCCATACCGTCGATGTCTTCGGAGTCGAAGTCAAGCATGTCGGTTAAATCATGGACAATGGCTACTAAGTGGGTGATGGGTGGGGAGAGAATTTCTTCGTCGCCCGCATCCCGTTCTAGCCAGACATAGTTCGGTCAAGTTTCTCCTGACAAGGAGAGAGACCTTAATGAATTTAGCACGTCGCCAAAAGGTGAGTGCTGAAAGATGTCCGCGGAGGTGAACTCCATGATCAGCGCCCAATCGGATTCGATAGGCACGGACGCAGGCGGCTCGGAGTCCGTGCCCGGAGATGAATCCAGTGGTTCGGCAACACGGCTCTCATAAGGGGTGAAGTCAGTATCCGGCTCTATCACCACTGAGAGTGCGGCCTCCGTGGCGGGGTCTATCCACCCGTCCTCGGATGGCGCAATTTGCTCCGGATTGAAGGTCGGTGTAGTTGCAGGTGTGATCTCCCGAACACTGTCCGACGGCAGAGCTAAATCATGCTCGTCGTGATCGTGCAACACACCTGACATGGGCTCGAATCCATCGAATATCAAGTCTCCACGGATGTCGGCAGTGTAGTTTGAGTTTCCGAACCTGACCTCGGACCTTGACCCAATCCGAGACCCAGGGGCGGGGGAGTTTCTTATCTTGGAAGTTCGGGCTCCAGGATGTTGCCCCACAGGTTTGGCATGCCGCCTGATTCTAGGTTCAGGGTTAGGGCGATGTCCTCCCGTGGACGGGTATCCGGCTCAGAGAGCTCGGGAATCCGGACATAGTTCATCCTTAGGATAGAGGAAGAATCGCCGCATTGCTCCTCCACCACCGCTATCTGATGGGTGACCGGCAGAGAGTTAATCTCCCTTTGGTCGGGTTTAAGCCCAATCCGATCGTAGTCCGTAGCGACTCCTAGAGCGGCGATGCGATCCAAGAGCTCGTTCAAAGAGGAGAGCTCCATTGGATCCATCTGCTGGGTGAATTTCGAGCTGATGTGGAGGCTATTTTCGATGACCCGAGAAGTCATCGTCGGCTCAGCGACTGAGCGGGCGGTCATGACGAAGCCGCCAAGTCAGAGAGTTTGTCCTACAGCCAGGGCTCCACCAGAGGTGATGTTGTTCTTGACAATGAGATGAGCCATCCCTCCTTATGATGACGACACAGTGGAACTCTCAATGAAAGCACCAATGTCGGTGTCAAAACCGGCGGATCTCGGGTAGGGGGTCCCGAACTATGCGTCTAAGGAGGATGGTAACAGGAGGCGGGGGACACAATGTTTACCCAGGTTTGGGCCCTCTCGATGGAGGTAATACCCTACTTCCTGCTTGATTGATCTTGATGATATGAGTATTACAAGAGTTGATCCACCATGAGATTGTAGAGGCTAAACCCTAGAAGCTAGCCTATGGTATGATTGTATGTTGTCCTACGGACTAAACCCTCCGGTTTATATAGACACCGGAGGGGGCTAGGGTTACACAGAGTCGGTTACAAGGGAGGAGATCTTCATATCCGTATTTCCAAGCTTGCCTTCCACGCCAAGGAGAATCCCATCCGGACACGGGACGAAGTCTTCAATCTTGTATCTTCATAGTCCAACAGTCCGACCAAAGGATATAGTCCGGCTGTCTGGCGACCCCCTAATCCAGGACTCCCTCAACCTCGTTACTGGCAAGTCTCTTTACTCGTTTCCGTAATGCATCATCCCGTAACTAACTCATTAGTCACATTGCTTGCAAGGCTTACAGTGATGTGCATTACCAAGAGGGCCTAGAGATACCTCTCCGATACTCTGAGTGAAAAATGCTAATCTTGATCTATGCCAACTCAACAAACACCATGGGAGACACCTGTAGAGCATCTTTATAACCACCCAGTTACATTGTGACGTTTGATAGCACACAAGGTGTTCCTCCGGTATTCGGGAGTTGCATAATATCATAGTCTGAGGAACATGTATAAGTCATGAAGAAAGCAGTAGCAATGAAACTGTAACGATCATCGTGCTAAGCTAACAGATGGGTCAGGTCAATCACATCATTCTCTAATGATGTGATCCCGCTTATCAAATGACAACTCTTTGTCCATGGCTAGGAAACTTAACCATATTTGATTAACGAGCTAGTCAAGTAGAGGCATACTAGTGACACTCTGTTTGTTTATGTATTCACACATGTACTAAGTTTCCGGTTAATACAATTCTAGCATGAATAATAAACATTTATCATGATATGAGGAAATATAAATAACAACTTTATTATTGCCTCTAGGGCATATTTCCTTCACCCAGGTGGGTTGTCCCCAGCTGGTGGCCCCGCAGACCTCAACCCGGATACTATAAAATCACATATTCAGAGAAAAAATCAGGAAGAAAAAATTATCGCGATCCACGAGATGGAACCGTCGTCACCTCCTGTTCTTCATCAGGAGGCCAGATCTAGAGTCCGTTTGGGGCTCCGGATAGGGGGGTCTTTGTTCTTCATCATCATCAACCCTTCTCCACCGCCAATTCCATGATGCTCCCCACCGGGAGTGAGTAATTCCTTCATAGGCTCACTGGTCGGTGAGGAGTTGGATGAGATTCGTCATGTAATCTAGTTAGTTTTCTTAGGGCTCGATCCCTAGTACCCTCTATGTTCTGATATTGATGTTGCTATGACTTTGCCATGCTTAATGCTTGTCACTTTGGGCCCGGTTACCATGATTTCAGATCTGAACCATTTATGTTATCAACATTATATCCATGTTCTAGATCTGATCCTGCAAGTTATAGTCACCTACTACGTGTTATGATCCGGCAACCCCGTAGTGACAATAGTTGGGACCACTCCCAGTGATGACCGTAGTTTGAGGAGTTCATGTATTCACCTTGTGTTAATGCTTTGTCACGGTTCTCTATTAAAAGGAGGCCTTAATATCCCTTAGTTTCCAATTGGACCCCGCTACCACGGGAGGGTTGGACAAAAGATGGCATGCAAGTTCTTTCCATAAGCACGTATGACTATTTACGGAATACATGCCTACATTATATTTATGAACTGGAGCTAGTGCCATATCGCCCTAGGTTATGACTGTCACATGATGAATATCATCCAACAAATCATCGATCCAATGCCTACGAATTTATCTTATATTGTTCTTGCTAAGTTACCACTGCTATCGTTACTGTTGCACTTGTTACAAAATTACTGCTATCACTGTTACTGTTGCTATTGCTATTGTTACTACTATCAAAACTATCATATTACTGTGCAACTGATCACTTTGCTGCAGATAATTAACCTCCAGGTGTGACTGAATTGACAACTCAGTTGCTAATACTTACAAATATTCTTTGGCTCCCCTTGTGTCGAATCTATAAATTTGGGTTGAATACTCCACCCTCGAAAACTGTGGCGATCCCCTATACTTGTGGGTCATCAGAGGAGGAGAAGGAAAGGGAGGAAGGGAAAGGAAAGTATGGATTAGGATTCCCACTTCCTTCCCTCACCCTCTTTCCTTCCCCTTCATGCATACATGGAAAGGGGCGCGGGGCACAGCAGGGCCCCTAGGGGCGGCGGCCAACCATAGGGTGCCCCTGGCTGCCTCTCCTCCACCTCCCACCAATATATATGTGGGAAGGGGGCACCTAGAACACACACCAACAATCGTTAGCCATGTGCGACGCCCCCCTCCACAGTTTACGCCTCCGGTCATATTTGTCATAGTGCTTAGGCGAAGCCCTGCGTAGATCACTTCACCATAACTGTCACCATGCCTTCATGCTGACAAAACTCTCCCTCAACACTTTACTGGATCAAGAGTTTGAGGGACATCATCAAGGTGAACGTGTGTGATACGTCTCCAACGTATCTATAATTTTTTATTGTTCCATGCTATATTATACCTTGTTTTGGACATTATTGGGCTTTATTATACACTTTAATATTATTTTTGGGACTAACCTATTAACCGGAGGCCCAACACAGAATTGCTGTTTTTTTGCCTATTTCAGAGTTTCGCAAAAAAATATATCAAATGGAGTCCAAACGGAATGAAACCTTCGGGAACGTGATTTCCGGAACGAACGTGATCCAGAGGACTTGGACCCTATGTCAAGACATCAACCAGGAAGGCACGAGGTAGGGGGGCACGCCTACCCCCCCCCCTCCCCAGGTGCGCCCTCCACCCTCGTGGGGCCCATGTTGCTCCACCGACGTACTTCTTCCTCCTATATATACCTACGTACCCCCAAACTACCAGATACGGAGCCAAAACCCTAATTCCACTGCCGTAACTTTCTGTATATGTGAGATCCCATCTTGGGGCCTTTTCCGGAGCTCTGCCGGAGGGGGTATCGATCACAGAGGGCTTCTACATCAACACCATAGCCTCTCCGATGAAGTGTGAGTAGTTTACTTCAGACCTTAGGGTCCATAGTTATTAGCTAGATGGCTTCTTCTCTCTTTTTGGATCTCAATACAAAGTACTCCCCCTCTCTTGTGGAGATCTATTCGATGTAATCTTATTTTGCGGTGTGTTTGTTGAGACCGATGAATTGTGGGTTTATGATCAAGTTTATCTATGAACAATATTGGAATCTTCTTTGAATTCTTTTATGTATGATTGGTTATCTTTGCAAGTCTCTTTGAATTATCAGTTTGGTTTGGCCTACTAGATTGATCTTTCTTGCAATGGGAGAAGTGCTTAGCTTTGGGTTCAATCTTGCGGTGTCCTTTCCCAGTGACAGTAGTGGCAGCAAGGCACGTATTGTATTTTTGCCATCGAGGATAACAAGATGGGGTTTATATCATATTGCATGAGTTTATCCCTCTACATCATGTCATCTTGCTTAAAGCATTACTCTGTTCCTTTTGAACTTAATACTCTAGATGCATGCTGGATAGCGGTCGATGTGTGGAGTAATAGTAGTAGATGCAGGCAAGAGTCGGTCTACTTGTCTCGGATGTGATGCCTATATACATGATCATACCTAGATATTCTCATAACTATGCTCAATTCTGTCAATTGCTCAACAGTAATGTGTTTACCCACCGTAATACTTACGCTCTCGAGAGAAGCCACTAGTGAAACCTATGGCCTCGGGGTCTACTTTCCATCATATTAATCTTCTGTCAACAAGCTATTTCCTTTTCCATTTATTTTGCTTTCTTTACTTTGCAGCTTTATCATAAAAATACCAAAAAAAAATATCTTATCATATCTATCAGATCTCACTTTCGTAAGTGACCGTGAAGGGATTGACAACCCCTTTATTGCGTTGGTTGCGAGGATTTTATTTGTTTGTGTAGGTGCGAGGGACTCGTGCATGGCCTCCTACTGGATTGATACCTTGGTTCTCAAAAAACTAAGGGAAATACTTACGCTACTTTGCTGCATCACCCTTTCCTCTTCAAGGAAAAACCAACGCAGTGCTCAAGAGGTAGCAAGAAGGATTTCTGGCATTGTTGCCGGGGAGGCTTACGCAAGGTCAAGTCAAGATTTGGACTCCCAACAACGAGCCATTTCTGGCGCCGTTGCCGGGGAGTCTACCTAAAAGTCAACATAGCAAGTACCCATCACAAACCCTTATCTCCTGCATTACATTATTTGCCATTTGCCTCTCGTTTTCCTCTCCCCCACTTCACCCTTGCCATTTTATTCGCCCTCTCTCTCTGTCCTCCTTCTCTTTCTCTGTTTGCCTCATTTTGCCCGTCTCTTGTTTGCTTGTGTGTTGGATTGCTTGCTTGTCGTTATGGCTAGTCCCCTATCTTCTCTGTTGTCTCCCGAAAATGAAGTTCTTAATTTTAAGCAAAGGGAAGGAGAAAATCTAAAAGACGCTTGGTATAGAATTTGCAATGCTCAAAATAGATCTACCAGAAAGCAATCTACTTCCGTTCTTCTCAACAATTTTTATGTAGGCACTACTCCTTGGCACAAATATGTCCTTCATACCATTACCGGAGGGAATTTATTGGGTAGCCACACTTTTTATTCCTATAATGCTATGATAGATTTGTTTGGCTCACCCCCTCTTTTGGTTAATGGAACTATGTTAACTTTGGAGCATGTAATGCAAAAACTTGAAATTATTGAAAATAAAGTTGCTACCGTAGAGTTAATTGAAAATTTGGATAAAAACATCCACAACCAAATTACTCAATATGGATCTAAAGTAGGAGTTGCTTTGAAAAATATTAGGAGAAGGAACCCATAGTTAATGAAAGAATAAATCAGGATTCCACTAGAATCGATAAACTTGAGGGTATCATTACCAATTTGGGAATCACTTTTTCTTCTGTAAAGAATACTCCAATTCCTCCAACTAATATTACCAAGCTTATGTATGTTCCTAAAAATAAGGGTGAATCCTCTAGCAAGGAAACTGCGAATCTCAAGTCTATAAGTATTCATCCCAATCTTTTTGTTATCATTAAGGAACCGTTTGCTACTAATGATTGTTTTGATTTTGTGCCTAAAAGTTTGATAATTGATAAAAGGAAAGAAACTCTTAAGGTTGATAGATGTCTCATTAAAGAATTACCAACTAAAGATACCTAGATCTATCTTCGCTTTTATGCCTAGCTAGGGGCGTTAAACGATAGCGCTTGTTGGGAGGCAACCCAATTTTATTTTTATTCCTTGCTTTTTTCTCCTGTTTAGTAATAAATAATTTATCTAGCCTCTTTTTTGTTTGTGTTTTTTGTGTTTAATTAGTGTTTGTGCCAAGTAGAACCGTTGGGAAGACCTGGGGAAAGTCTTTTTAATCTTGCTGTAAAAAAAACAGAAACTTTAGCGCTCACGAGAACTGATGCCATTTTTATTTGGAAAGTGCTATTTAGTTAATTCTTTTTGCAGATGATTAATAGATAAATTCCTCATGTCCATAAACTTATTTTAGAATTTTTGGGGTTCCAGAACTTGCGTTAGATACAGATTACTACAGACTATTCTGTTTTTGACAGATTCTGTTTTTCGTGTGTTGTTTGCTTATTTTGATGAATCTATGGCTAGTAAAATAGTTTATAAACCATAGAGAAGTTGGAATACAGTAGGTTTATCACCAATATAAATAAAGAATGAGTTCATTACAGTACCTTGAAGTGGTGTTTTGTTTTCTTTTGCGAACGGATCTCACGAGATTTTCTACTTTAAGTTTTGTGTTGTCAAGTTTTCAAGTTTTGGGTGAAAGGTTTGATGGATTATGGAACAAGGAGTGGCAAGAGCCTAAGCTTGGGGATGCCCATGGCACCCCAATATAATCTAAGGACACCTAAAAGCCCAAGCTTGGGGATGCCCCGGAAGGCATCCCCTCTTTCGTCTACTTCCATCGGTAACTTTACTTGGAGCTATATTTTTATTTACCACATGATATGTGTTTTGCTTGGAGCGTCTTGTATTATTTGAGTCTTTATTTGTTAGTTTTCCACAATCATCCTTGTTGTACACACCTTTTGAGAGAGACACACATGATTCAGAAATTGTTAGAGTACTCTATGTGCTTCACTTATATCTTTTGAGTTATATAGTTTTTGCTCACTTCACTTATATCTTTTAGGGCACGGTGGTGGATTTTTTTATAGAAACTATTGTTCTCTCATGCTTCACTTAGATTATTTTGAGAGTCCAACAAAACAGTGTGGTAATTTGCTTTAATTATGTTAGGCATTCAAGATTAATAAAAAATTTCTTATGAGTGTGTTGAATACTGTGAGAAGTTTGATACTTGATAATTGTTTTGAGATATGGAGATGGTGATATTAGAGTCGTGCTAGTTGAGTAGTTGTGAATTTGAGAAATACTTGTGTTGAAGTTTGTGATTCCCGTAGCATGCACATATGGTGAACCGTTATGTGATGAAGTCGAAGCATGATTTATTTATTGATTGTCTTCCTTATGAGTGGCGGTCGGGGACGAGCGATGGTCTTTTCCTACCAATCTATCCCCCTCGGGGCATGCGCGTAATACTTTGCTTTTATAACTAATAGATTTTTGCAAAAAGTATAGGAGTTCTTTATGACTAATGTTGAGTCCAAGGATTATACGCACTCTCACCCTTCCACCATTGCTAGCCTTTCTAATACCGCGCACCTTTCGCCGGTATCATACACCCACCATACACCTTCCTCAAAACAGCCACCATACCTACCTATTATGGCATTTCCATAGCCATTCCGAGATATATTGCCATGCAACTTTCCATCGTTCCATTATTATGACACGCTTCATCATTGTCATATTGCATGCATGATCATGTAGTTGACATCGTATTTGCGGCAAAGCCACCGTTCATAATTCTTTCATACATGTCACTCATGCATCATTGCACATCCCGGTACACCGCCGGAGGCATTCACATAGAGTCATATTTTGTTCTAAGTATTGAGTTGTAATTCTTGAGTTGTAAGTAAATAAAGTGTGATGATCATCATTATTAGAGCATTGTCCCAAGTGAGGAAAGGATGATGGAGACTATGATTCCCCCACAAGTCGGGATGAGACTCCGGACTAAAAAAAGAGGCCATAAAAAAGAGAAGGCCCAAATAAAAAAGAGAAAAATAGAGAAGGGACAATGCTACTATCCTTTTACCAAACTTATGCTTCAAAGTAGCACCACAATCTTCATGATAGAGAGTCTCCTATGATATCACTTTCATATACTAGTGGGAATTTTTCATTATAGAACTTGGCTTGTATATTCCAATGATGGGCTTCCTCAAAATGCCCTAGGTCTTCATGAGCAAGCGAGTTGGATGCACACCCACTTAGTTCCTTTTGTTGAGCTTTCATACACTTATAGATCTAGTGCATCCGTTGCATGGAAATCCCTACTCACTCACATTGATATCTATTAATGGGCATCTCCATAGCCCATTGATACGCCTAGTTGATGTGAGACTATCTTCTCCCTTTTTTGTCTTCTCCACAACCACCCTTCTATTCCACATATAGTGCTATGTCCATGGCTCACACTCATGTATTGCGTGAAGATTGAAAAAAGTTTGAGAACACCAAAAGTATGAAACAATTGCTTGGCTTGTCATCGGGGTTGTGCATGATTTAAATACTTTGTGTGGTGAAGATGGAGCATAGCCAGACTATATGATTTTGTAAGGATAACTTTCTTTGGCCATATTATTTTGAAGAGACATAATTGCTTAGTTAGTATGCTTGAAGTATTATTATTTCTATGTCAATATTGAACTTTTGTCTTGAATCTTTTGGGTCTGAATATTCATACCACAATTAAGAGAATTACATTGAAATTATGCCAAGTAGCATTCCACATCAAAAATTCAGTTTTTATCATTCACCTACTCGAGGACGAGCAGGAACTAAGCTTGGGGATGCTTGATACGTCTCCAACGTATCTATAATTTTCGATTGTTCCATGCTATATTATACCCTGTTCTGGACATTATTGGGCTTTATTATACACTTTTATATTATTTTTGGGACTAACCTATTAACTGGAGGCCCAACCCAGAATTGTTGTTTTTTGCCTATTTCAGAGTTTCGCAGAAAAAGAATATCAAACGGAGTCCAAACGGAATGAAACCTTCGGGAATGTGATTTTCGGAACGAACATGATCCAGAGGACTTGGACCCTACGTCAAGACATCAACTAGGAAGGCGCAAGGTAGGGGGCACGCCTACCCCCCCCCCAGGCGTGCCCTCCACCCTCATGGGGCCCATGTTGCTCCACCGACGTACTTCTTCCTCCTATATATACCTACGTACCCCCAAACTACCAGATACGGAGCCAAAACCCTAATTCCACCGCCGTAACTTTCTGTATCCGTGAGATCCCATCTTGGGGCCTTTCCGGAGCTCCGCCGGAGGGGGTATCGATCACGGAGGGCTTCTACATCAACACCATAGCCTCTTCGATGAAGTGTGAGTAGTTTACTTCAGACCTTCGGGTCCATAGTTATTAGCTAGATGGCTTCTTCTCTCTTTTTGGATCTCAATACAAAGTTCTCCCCCCTCTCTTGTGGAGATCTATTCGATGTAATCTTCTTTTGCAGTGTGTTTGTTGAGACCAATGAATTGTAGGTTTATGATCAAGTTTATCTATGAACAATATTTGAATCTTCTCTGAATTCTTTTATGTATGATTGGTTCTCTTTGCAAGTCTCCTCGAATTATTAGTTTGGTTTGGCCTACTAGATTGATCTTTCTTGCAATGGGAGAAGTGCTTAGCTTTGGGTTCAATCTTGCGGTGTCCTTTCCCAGTGACAGTAGGGGCAGCAAGGCACGTATTGTATTGTTGCCATCGAGGATAACAAGATGGGGTTTATATCATATTGCATGAGTTTATCCCTCTACATCATGTCATCTTGCTTAAATCGTTACTCTGTTCCTTTTGAACTTAATACTCTAGATGCATGCTGGATAGCGGTCGATGTGTGGAGTAATAGTAGTAGATGCAGGCAGGAGTTGGTCTACTTGTCTCGGACGTGATGCCTATATACATGATCATACCTAGATATTCTCATAACTATGCTAAATTATGTCAATTGCTCAACAGTAATTTGTTTACCCACCGTAATACTTGTGCTCTCGAGAGAAGCCACTAGTGAAACTTATGGCCCCCGGGTCTACTTTCCATCATATTAATCTTCCGTCAACAAGCTATTTCCTTTTCCATTTGTTTTGCTTTCTTTACTTTGCATCTTTATCATAAAAATACCAAAAATATTATATTATCATATCTATCAGATCTCACTTTCGTAAGTGACGGTGAAGGGATTGACAACCCCTTTATTATGTTGGTTGCGAGGATTTTATTTGTTTGTGTAGGTGCGAGGCACTCGTGCATGGCCTCCTACTGGATTGATACCTTGGTTCTCAAAAACTGAGGGAAATACTTACGCTACTTTGTTGCATCACCTTTCCTCTTCAAGGGAAAACCAACGCAGTTCTCAAGAGGTAGCAGTGTGCAAAACTCGGAGGTCTCGTATGTTTGGTGCTTGATCGATCGGAATGAGAAGAAGGTCGACTACATCAACCGCGTTGTCAAACACTTCCGCTTTCGGTCTACGAGGGTACGTAGACACACTCTCCCCCTCTCGTTGCTATGCATCTCCTAGATAGATCTTGCATGAGCATAGGATTTTTTTGAAATTGTATGCTACGTTTTCCAACAATGGCATCATGAGCCAGGTCTATGCGTAGATGATATGCACGAGTAGAACACAAAGAGTTGTGGGTGGTGATAGTCATACTGTGTAGCGACCAGACCTCAAACGGTCTGATCTCTGTGCATCAGTGTCATCCCTGGATCGGTAATGCTGACCCGCACAGTACTTGAGGATTTATAACAGAGTAGCAATCACACACTTATTACATCAAATGTCTCAAAAGAGAGCTTATTACAATAAATATGGCTTAAGGCCGTCTAATACGATAACAGCGGAAGGCTTGGAAGATAAAGTGAGTCCATCAACTCCAATGGCATCACTGAGTGAAAGACCACGCCCTAAGGCTCCTTACTCATCGTCTGAAAAGTCTGCAACATGATACGTTGCAGCCCGAAACGGTTCAGCACATGGAATATGCTGGCATGTAACACAAGAGAGTAATGAACAGAATAATGCTATCACTACATGCATATATGGCTGGTGGAGGCTGTATGGTTAATATGTTTTGCGGAAAGCCATTTTTTTTCCTACAACAAAGGAATAAATTTTATTTAACTATCATGGTGGTTGTTAAACATTGAGAAGGTTCACCCAACTCAATCCCAATTAAGCATCATCATTAAAACCAATCAAATTATATTAAGAGTGATGAGATCCACATGATAATCCAAGAACTAGATACTCAAGATGTCCATAACCGGGGACACGGCTAACCATGATTAGTTTGTACACTCTGCAGAGGTTTGCGCACTTTTCCCCACAAGACTCGATCTCCTCCGTTGAATTTCTTGCACTACATGATGTTTGAGAAACGGATGACCGAGACACAGTCTTTCCGAAGAGGTCCCCTTAACCGATAGATAGGCCTGTACACCTACAATCCCCTACATCTACTAGCCCATCATGGAAACGTTTCCCACAACTTACTCAACTATGCCAGAGCCCATAATGGCATGTGGCTGCACACGGAAGTTTCTAGCATGATTAATCTTATGATCCCTTTGAGCCTGGGTGGCAGTCCATAGGAGAATCACACAGTACCCCGGGATTTCCAAAAATACAGGCAACACTGGGTTCCCCAGGTGCCTCAATCCACCCAGATGTGTATTAAAGTTGCCACCTTAAGTTAACCATTAATTAACAATACTCACATCTGTCATGAATACACTCAAACCCAAACCACGTCTACGAGCATAGCATAGTAATATAAGTGTAATGCCCGGATAATCATGCTTCAGTAATCCCGCATTAATGATGCCACGTCACCTCGGTTACGGCTGATAATCTCGCGTTAGTTCGGAACGGATTCAAATTCAAAATTTGAATTAAGTTAAAACAATTAAAGTTTTGAAGTCAAAACTAAAATGTTCGATGTGTTGAAAATATTCCCTAACTATTTGTCATGAGGAATCCATGCTTTTATAAAAAAAACCTAAATACATAAAAGGAATTAAAACAGAAAAGAGAAATAAATAAAAGAAAAAGGGAAAAGACAAAACAAACAAAAGAAAAAAAGGGAAAAGAGAACCCCCTTGCCCGTCGGGCTCTAGGCAAGTTGGCCATTGGGCCAACCCACCTGGCCGGCCAATCTCCTCTCCTTAACCCCCTCCCCACTCCACCGGTTCCCCACCGACACACCCCCACTCCCCCCGCAAAATATCTCCCTCCCCCCTCTCTCCTGATTGGATCGGGAGGAGACCGCCGCCCCGCGCCCGGAGCTTCCTCGCCGGACCACCTCAACGGCCTACCTCCTCTACGCCCGTCGTCCCCGACCTCCACCTCGCTGTCACTCCCCTACCAGCCCCGTGAGCACGCGTCGTGGTCGTCCCCTGCTCCTGGTCGCGCCGGCACGCACATGCACGTGCTGACCACGCCGCCTGCTGCCATCGCTACCTCACCGCCCGCACCGTCCACTGGCCATGCCCTATGCACGTGTTGCATGCCCCGCCGCGGTCCTGCTCGCTCCGTGGACGTAGACCATGCCCCTGACCCCACTCGCGCCACCCATGCCCAGCCGGGCCCTCTGTTGCTCCGCTTGCTCGCGCCCTGGCCACGCGCCGCACCACCCCGGCCGTGTCCGTCACACGCACGCGCCCGCGCCGTCTCCCGCGTGCACGCCAACCGCTCCCGCCGCGGGCCGCGCCCCTGCACCGTGGTCGCCGTGCTCGACCGCCTGCCTTGCGCGTCCTGGCCGTGCCTTGGCCGCGTGCCCCGCGCACCAGGCCGCGCCTCCCCGCTCACGCAAGCTGCAGCTGCGTTGCCGTTGCCGCATGCTGCTGCCGTCGCACTTCGCCCTCACCGCTGCTGCGTGCTGCTGCTCCACTGCTAGCCCTGGCCACCGACGCCCCTCCATGCCCGGCCACCCGTCGCCGCTTCCGTCGGCTTCGGCGAGCCACCCCGCGCGCATCACTGTCGTGGCCGCCAGCGCCCACGCCCGCGTGCCCCTGGGCGTGCCCCTGAACGGGGCGCGCCCGTAACCCGTCGCCCGCGCCCTTTATGGCCTTTGGCTAGTGACACATGGGGCCCAGCCCCCCCCCAAGAACAAAATTAAAAAGAAATAAAAAAATAAATAATAATTAAAATAATTAATTAATTAACTGAATAATTAACTTAATTAATTCTGATTAGATTAACTAATTATGATTAATTAACCTAATTAACTACTGTTAATTAACTAAATAGTCTATGACCAGTGGGACCCACCTGTCAGGTTGACCAGGTCAATTGCTGACGTCATGATGACGTTAGCAAACACTATTCTGGATAATGTTGATTTAAATAATTAAATAAATCCTAAAAATGATTTAAATCTTTTAAAATTAATATAAGATAAACCATAGTTCGGATGAAAAAACTTTGTACATGAAGGTTGCTTAGAACGACGAGAAGAATCCGGACTCGCAGCCCGTTCGTTCGCCACACATCCCTAGCATAGCGAACAAACAACTTTCCCCCTCTGATTCATCTGTCCAAAAACGTGAAACACCGGGGATATTTTCCTGGATGTTTCCCCCCTTCACCGGTATCACCTCATACTGTGTTTGGTCACCCCTAGCACCGCACATTGCCATGTTATGCTTTGTGTTGCTTTGCTTGCTCTGTTATTTATTGTGTTCCCCCTCCGTTACTTCTTTCTGGTAGACCCCGAGACCGCTGCCGGTACCCCCGGTCGACTACGGTGTTGACGACCCCTCCTTGCCAGAGCAACCAGGCAAGCCCCCCCTTGATCTCCAAATATCGCCTATTCTTCTCTCTACTGCATGCATTAGAGTAGTGTAGCATGTTACTGCTTTCCATTAATCCTATTATGATGCATAGCATGTCCTTGCTACTATTGTTGATACCTTACCTGCAATCCTAAATGCTTAGTATAGGATGCTAGTTTATCATCAGTGGCCCTACATTCTTGTCCGTCTGCCATGCTATACTATCGGGTCGTGATCACTCGGGAGGTGATCACGGGTACATTCAGACATACTACACATGTGGTGACTAAAGTCGGGTTGGCTCATAGAGTACCCGCATGTGATTCTGATGAGGGGGCTGAAAGGACAGGTGGCTCCATCCAGGTAGTCGTGGGCCTGAGTTCTCGACAGCCCCCGACTGTTACTTTGTGGCGGAGCGACAGGACAGGTTGAGACCACCTAGGAGAGAGGTGGGCCTGGCCCTGGTCGGCGTTCGTGGTTACTTCAAGATAACACGCTTAACGAGATCTTGGTATTTGATCTGAGTCTGGCAACTGGCCTATACGCACTAACCAACTACGCCCTTGGCTTGTAATATGATGCTTGTATGACTTATTTTATTTGTAGAGTTGGGTTGTGATATCTTCTCGTGAGTCCCTGATCTTGCTCATACACATTTGCGTGTATGATTAGTGTACGGTCAAATCGGGGGCGTCACAAGTTGGTATCAGAGCCGTCTGCCTGTAGGAATCCCCTTCCACACTCCTTGACCGAAGTCGAGTCTAGAAATTGCAAAACTTTTTACTAACATGGCTGTGTGTCTTATGGGCCCACGTCGCCATTTGGGTGGTATTAGGATCTTTTACTCCTCGATCCTTACTCTGGGACTCTGAACTCTCTCCTACTCGGGTTAAACGACTTTACTAACTCTAACATTAGGATCCCGTGACCACGTTCACCCCAAAGTTGGATAAACCCTAGCTATTCTTTAGAGCAGTATATTGAACATTATCCACACTGTCATTTGACTCCTTTGAAACATCTTTGTTTTCAGATGGAACCCACGAGATAGGTCGTGCGCCACACGACGGCCATTGGTGCCTCAGGATCACCTGCTATGTTGGTTGAGATGATGACCTATCTGGGTTATCGCTGGCACCCTAAGTACACCGTCTACGAGGAGTACCAGGACTTTAACCAGGAGCAGTATCGTGCCATCGTCCACCTCTACTCTCGGGAGTATGACTCCACTACCGTACTGCACACTGCTCATGGTGTTGGAGTGACTATCGACATGGCGGTCCACGATGCTGCTTATGCTGCTGTGACACGTCTTCATGGAGAGTATCGGGAGTTGGACACCTCCCCTTTTAGGCACATTGCTATCGCATCCGATGTTGGTGCGGAGGGATACTACACTGCTGCCTACTCCACTGTCACCCGAGAGCCCTTCTAACATCGGAACCTGGTTCTGCATGCTGATGGGCTGGATAGAGCTAACCGAGCTCTTCGCCACGAGTTGTACACCACCCGTCAGCACCTATACCGTGCTCTGACGCTGTTGCACCCCTCTGTCCGATCTGGTGATCTGTCGCGTTCTGTGATATACCCTGCCAGGACCTTGATGCCCCAGGGTGTCGGCTGGCCGGATGTGGGAGGCTACTCTCCCACGCTTGGTCCTCTTCTGCCACCTGCGTGTCGGGTTCCGCACCAGGGTATCCGTGGACCCCAGGCTACTCACGCGGAGGACTTCCCGTCGCGTCACTACCAGCTATCAGGCTACACCTACCTCCACAGTTCCTCCTGGGACTGATGTAGGCTTACTTGTTAGTGTTAGATGCATTCACCGCGAGCCTGCGTGCCGCCTATGATGTTCTTAGGCTATGTACTGAACTCTGTGTACCGAACTCTATGCATGATCTCTTTTGTAAGATATGCCAACTACTAAGCAGTATCTATCGTGTTCCTTTCATTATGCATGTTTCATCATGAATGATTCTTGTCCTTGCAATTTCTCAATGCTGAACTACCACTGTTATATATTAGCAGGATGGTTAGACCAGGTGGTCGTGGTCGTGGTGGCCATGCCCCACCACCGCCTGAGTACATGTCTGGTATGATCCAATAGTTCGAGCTAAACCACCAATTCATGGAAAATATGATGGCTCGGTTTCCTCGCCCCAATATGAACCAGCAGCCAGCCCAAGTGACTCTGCAAGATTTCATGTGCCTCAACCCAACTGTGTATCGCAACTCAACTCAGCCTCTGGATGCTGATGACTGGCTCCGTGACATCACCTATGAGATGGAGTCTGCTGATGTAGCCCCTGCCAGCTATGTCACCTTTCCTTCCTTCTTCCTGAAAGGACTCGCTGCTCAATGGTGGGACAGCCACAGGCATACTCTGCCAGTTGGAACAATCATCACCTGGCCAGACTTCCAAGCTGCTTTCCATGCCCGCTTCATTCCTCAGGGATTCATGGACCGGAAGAAGCGCGAATTCCGCAACCTCACCCAGGGCAACAAAACTATGGAAGCTTATCAGCGAGAGTTTCTAGATCTGTCCCGCTATGCTGAAGAAGACATTGCAACTGATGCACGCAGACAAGAGAAGTTCCGTGATGGCCTTCAAGCTGACATCAAGCTCGCACTTTTAGTGCATGACTTTGTTGATTTCGCTACCTTGGTGAACAAGGCCATCAATGTCGAAACTGGTTTGCAGGAACACCAGAGCTCTCACAGGCGCAACCGTGACACGGGCTCATGTTCGGGCCCTTCCTCGCAGAAGCGTAGGATATGGATTCCCAACAGCATGTACCAGCCAACTTCACCTGCTCCAAGGCAGTCTTATGCTGCACCGCGTCTGCCTCCCCCACCAACTAGGCAGCCGAGACTTCCAGCTCCACCACCCCGAGCTCCTTTTCCCACTCCCAATAATGGTCTGTGCTACAAGTGTGGCCAACCAGGTCACCTCGCCAGGAACTGCCTTCAGAACCAGAATCAACTGGCCCTTCCTGCAGCTGGCCGTGGAAGCAACCAGCCTCGCAACAACAATGCTAGGTCTTATGGTTGTGTTCATGCCAACCACATTGATCTCAATGAAGTTCTAGACCAGCCTGCTACTGTGATGCGTACACTCCTCGTAAATTCAGTACCTGTATTTGTTTTATTTGATACTGATGACCCACAAGTATAGGGGATCTATCGTAGTCCTTTCGATAAGTAAGAGTGTCGAACCCAACGAGGAGCAGATGGAAATGATAAGCGGTTTCTAGCAAGGTATTCTCTCTAAGTACTGAAACAAGTGGTAACAGATAGTTTTGTGATAGGATAATTTGTAACGAGCAACAAGTAACAAAAGTAAATAAAGTGCAGCAAGGTGGCCCAATCCTTTTTGTAGAAAAGGACAAGCCTGGACAAACTCTTATATAGAGAAAAGCGCTCCCGAGGACACATGGGAATATCGTCAAGCTAGTTTTCATCACACTCATATGATTCGTGTTCGGTACTTTGATAATTTGGTATGTGGGTGGACCGGTGCTTGGGTGCTGTCCTTACTTGGACAAGCGTCCCACTTATGATTAACCTCTATTGCAAGCATCCGCAACTACAACAAAATTATTAAGGTACCACCCCTTAGTTGCTCTGTTTTTGGAGTTGGAGTCGAGACCATGGCCATGGATCCTCCATCTCTCAACTTTGCAAGAGGTAAAGACTTTCAATGTTCTATGAGGGAGAAGTTCGGTCATCCAGTGGTTTTCTCCCCTGGTTTTCGCCAGCGGGAGTTCACTTTGGTGGTTTCCTTCTGTCGTGCTCGCCTTCGGTTGGATTGTCACACGGTTAGCGTCACACTTCAATCTTGCTTTGGTGGTTATCCACAAGGTTTTCGTGTCCATCATCTCAAGGACAGATCCTTCAAGTTTTTGGTTGCCTCTAAAGCTGTGGGTTTTGAGATCTATAATCATGGCCGCGTGGTTGAAAAGGATTTCGAATTAGTGTTTAATCTTTGGGGTTTCGGAGGCCCCAACTGGTTGCGTGAAGAACAACTTTTTTATCGTGAGGAAGAATCTTCTTGGACCTTGGTTACTAATGGTCCGCGTGCTCGAGCTGTTGCCACATCTAGCTTCGGCGATCAACTCCGGCCGTCGGTCTTTGCTCGCCTCGCAAATTTTCCGAGTTCTAGCAATAATGTGGTCTCCGATAATAATGCGGTCTCCGACAATAATGCATCTTCAATGCAGAATCTTAATACCTCAGGAGAGGTCCACGCTGCGGTTTCTCAGGGCGGCAATCAGGGTTTTTCAAATGGAGCACTTACATGCTATTCTTGTGGTTCATTGGGCCACTTTGCCAGGGAGTGTCACGTACAAAGGCTACCTGGGCTGTTCCCATTCCTTCGGTTTCCTACATTTGACAGCCCACCCGTTGAAGCCTGGAACATGGATGCGGTCCAGGATTGGTTCAAGTCAGTCGGCCCGGCCCGCGACCCTCCGGTGGTTTCCTCTTTTAGCGAGCTCGCCACGGGATCTTTTCCTAATTTCCAGCCTCGATTGGCACTTGCCTCCTCAACTTCTCCTCAGCCAGCCTCTGCTTCACCACAGTTCCCAAACTCTGCTCCTGTCACCTCCTGCTCGCCGGTGACAGGGTGCGCCTCCGCGGCTTCTCCGATGGCCAACATTCCGATCGACCCGCGGCCATTTGTGCCGCATGGGTTCGTTATCCAGCAGCTTCTGGGCCGCAATGGGGTGGCTCGTGTGGTACTTCCACATCGTCCTTGCTGCCATGAAGACTGGGCTATCGCAACTATCCATCCACTCCCAGCCGATGCTCTGCTTCCCAATGTAAGAGATGTTCTCGAAGAATTTATCGTTGAGCATAGGCAGCTAGGGCTGAGGGACATCCAGCGTTGCCCGTTTCGTGAGGCGTATGTGCGTCTGACAAGGGTTAGAGATAGGGATAAGCTCGTGCTGGATAGCTCGCATGAATCCGGCGACGTTTTCATCTCTTTTGTGAAGCATGATGAGGGAAGAAATCATAGGCGGGTGCATTTCAATAGAACAGTTTGGTTGCTGCTGACTGGTGTCCCGTTTGATTTTCGAAATACTGAAGACTTGGCCTGTGCTGTCAGTAAGTTCGGTCGCATGATTTCCTGGGACAAGGAGGATGACCACATGGGCTGTATTGTGGTCAAGGCTTGTGTTATGAATTTGGATATAATCCCCAAGAGCATGAGATGGTCAGAGGGAGATGAGTTTGAAGAGGATGGTTGGTCCTCTTCCATTGAAGTGTTGGCTAGTGAGATTCTTGGTGGGGGCCCAGCAGACGAAGATCCGATTCCACCAGACAATGTGGATCCACACCCTTTGCCAGAGAATGCTGACCCTGGTGCTGGTTTTCACAATGCTGCACTCAACAACAACAATTTAAATGCTCAGCAGGAAGACAATTGGGAGCAAGAGGACAACTGGAATATTCCACAACAGGACAACATGCATGCACCCCTTGCTGACATTCTGGATGCTGTGTAGCAAGAGGAGATGGCTTGGGTAGATGGTGAGGAGTTAGTGCCTGCTTTCAGTAACAGCAGCCTTTCTTCAGATATATCATTTTCTGAAGGAGTTAATTCCAACATTCCTCTGCCATCTGTGATTGCTGGGAATGTATTTCACATAGATGTTGAACCTATTGCTCTGCCTCCTCCAGCCAATGTGGTTGCAAATGGGCTTCAGAACATTATTCAAGCATACCTTTCTAATGAAGAAGAGCCCAACGTGTTGCCTGTGCAAAATGAGGTCGTAGCAACTGAAGATATAGCCCTTCCTGTTCAAGTGCCTGCAAGCCAGTTGCATCTTTTGGATGCAATTAATCCTTCTTGGGGTGCAGAGGCTGTTGCTAGCTCTGAAGATCAAATCTTGGGCCCTAATTCCAATGTTCTACAAATTTGTTCTACTATGAAAAATAATTTGCATCCTGTCTTTCTTCAAGGAGATCCTGTGCCAGGTTCTGAGTTTGAATTGGCAGCTCCAGTTGGTGCTTCTGACCAGGTCTTTCAGTCAAGTCCTTCTCACGTCAATACTTTCAGAGGAGGGCTGGATCCTGTCACCAGTATTGAGAATCTTTAGTCTGGTCTGCAAGGTAAATGGGTAAATCAAATCAATGAGCATTTCAGCATGGCACCTTCCCTCCTAGGTTTGAAATGTATTCAGCTTGTTGCAACTGCAGATAATGACAAACTGATATCTGAAGAAGGTCTCTTGCTGTGGAAGAAGCACTTTCAAGAGCAGTCTGTGGATAAGCAAAGCTCTTTTTCTGCCAACATTCCTGTAAGTTGGTTTAATTTCATTGTCCACCTTCTATTAACTCTAGATAAGTTTGACTGGACTGTGAATATGCTTAAGTCTGGGATGTGGGAACTTTTCTCTGGTGTTGAGAACATGGAACAAGCTATTCTGTTTCATATACCTGCTAAATGCCCTGCTTCACATGCTCCTATTTGTCAGGCCCTTGCACAGGAGAATCAGGTTGCAAAGGATAAGGGCAAGGAGAATGTTGAGGTGGCTTCCAACATGCAAGATTTGAAGTCCAAGGCCCTTCTGCAGCCTTTTGGCACTGACAACCTTAGGAAGAGAAGGAGTGGTAAAACCCCCCTAGTGGAAACTGAGGTAAGGAGAAGTGACAGAATTAAAAAAGTGAATGATGGATATAAAAGAAACCCCTACTCAAATACTAGTTGTCTGCCTTGTCATGCTATTCCTCCTGTCATTCAAAACTCAGTTGTTAGAAACTTCACTGCCTCTTTCTGTAAGGTTGCTGAGGGGGAGCTGGATAGCAAGCTGGCCAAGAAGCCAAGAAGAAAGCTTGATGAGGACTTGGTCAATGTGCCCTTGGCCACTGGAGAGGATAACACACCAACATCTTCATGATGATTACTAGACATCACTGGGCTAGTGGTTGGGGGGTAGTTTGGATGAAGTTTCGTGTGCCCTTTTGGTCAATCTTATTTATGTTGTAATCTTTGAGTGCTGGTACTTTAAGCAACTCTTTGCTCTGGAGATGATCTATCTTAATGGAACCTCTATGGTGTATGCTACTTGGATGTATTGTTGGTTTTTGTCATATGATGTGGTCCAGAACTTCAGATAATCTTTTCTCCACTTTAATAATGAGTCAAGTGCTGGTGCTTGACCTCTGCTGCAGTTCACATCTTTGTCTCCATGAATAACACTAATAGAAGTTGGAACATTCTGAACTGGAACATTAGAGGGATGAATTCACAGGATAAATGGTTGGCTTTAAGGCAGAAAATTGATGAGAGTGACTGCAATATTCTGTGCTTACAAGAAACTAAGAGAGAATACTTTGATGCTACTTACATAAAAAAATTGTCCAAATAGAATCAATAACTTTGCTTTCCTTCCTTCTATTGGAGCTTCAGGGGGTCTCCTAGTGGCTTGGAATGGCTCTCACTTTGCTGGAGAAGTAATTTCTCAAAACAGATTTTCACTCTCAATCCAATTCACAAGTTTGCTCTCCAATAAGTCCTGGCTTCTCACCAATATCTATGGTCCTTGTGACCCACAGGAAAAAATTGAGTTCATTGAGTGGTTTTTAAATATTCATATGCCCGATGAAGTGGACTGGATTCTTATGGGAGATTTCAATTTCATGAGGGATCCATCAGACAGAAATAAACCTGGTGGAGATGTTAATGAGATGCTCATGTTCAATGAAGCAATTAGTAACCAAGGTTTATTAGAGCTTCCCCTGCATGGAAGGAAATTCAGTTGGAGTAACATGCAGCAAAATCCTCTGCTGGTCAAGCTCGACTGGTTTTTCACTTCAGCTTCTTGGATGACGACATTCCCAAATACTATGGTTCTTCCTCTTGCAAAACCAATTTCAGACCACTTGCCATGTGTAATCAGAGTTGGTACCTCAATTCCCAAAGCAAAAGTTTTTAGATTTGAGAATTATTGGATGCATCACTCAGACTTCAAACAGGTAGTTCATGCTGCTTGGAATATTCCAGTAGGGAATCTGGATTCAGTCAAAAGGTTGAATGCAAAGTTTAAAAATTTGAGGAGAGCTTTGAAGTTGTGGGCCAGATCTTTCTCTTGTCTGAAAACTCAAATTGCTAAAATCAATGAACTCATTTTTCTTTGGGACTTTTTTGAGGAGTTTAGACCCCTGAACACTTATGAATGGAATTGTAGGATTCTCCTTAAAGAACATCTGCTAGTTCTTTTGAAGAACCAAAAGATCTACTGGAAACAGAGGGGAAAATTAAAGGGGTAAAGTTTGGGGATGAAAATACCAAATTCTTTCATTCCAAGGCTTCTATCAATCACAGGCATAATCATATTGCTGTCCTGCAAAATGATGATCAAGTTGATATATCTGATCTTACTGGGAAAGCTACTATACTATGGGGCACCTATAAGAAAAGAATGGGGACTTCTCTCAAAACTTCTATGCATTTTGACTTGCAGCCATTGTTTCACCAAAGACAGGATCCCACACTTTTTGAGTCATTGGAATTGCCTTTTTCTGAAGAAGAAATCAATGAAGTAGTGAAAGAATTACCTATAGACAAATCACCTGGTCCTGATGGCTTCAATAATGAGTTTTTTAAATCTTGCTGGGACATAATTAAAGGAGATGTGCTCAACTTCATTTCTGACTTCCATGCTGGACAAATCTCTCTGGAAAGTTTGAACACCTCATTCATTACCCTGATTCCAAAAGGAAATTCTCCTCTCACAGCAAATGATTACAGGCCAATCTCCCTCCTCAATTGTTGTCTCAAGCTAGTCACTAAACTGTTGGCAAACAGGTTACAGAAAGTCATCTTAAAGCTAGTTCACATTAACCAATATGGCTTCCTCAAAGAGAGATCTATTCATGACTGCTTGGGTTGGGCTTATGAATACTTGCATCAGTGCCATAAATCAAAGGAAAAGATTATTGTACTGAAATTGGACTTTGAAAAAGCTTTTGACACCATTGAACATCAGGCAATTCTGGATATTTTAAAAGCTAAAGGATTTGGAGATAGATGGATTAATTGGATCAAAATGTTGTTCACTTCTGCCTCATCTGCCATTCTGCTTAATGGTGTGCCTGGTAAAAAATTCTATTGCCTGAGAGGTGTGAGACAAGGAGACCCTCTATCTCCACTGCTGTTTGTACTTGCTGCAGATCTTCTTCAGTTAATCCTCAACAAGGCCATGCAAATGGGTTTACTCTCCTCACCTCTGCAAGTGAACTCCTGCCCTGATTTCCCAATAGTACAATATGCAGATGACACTTTGGTCCTCCTTCAAGCAGATGCCAAACAACTACACTGCCTCAAAGCCCTCCTCAATACTTTTGCAGATGCTACAGGGCTGAAAGTCAATTACTCTCAATCTAGCCTCATGCCACTCAATGTACCTGAGGAGAAAGTTGAAATTCTGACTAATACTTTCCAATGTAAAAGGGAATTCTTTCCCATCCAATATTTGGGTGCACCCCTGGGTATTTATAAACCCACTGTTGAGCAATGTTTACCTATGGTCATAAGACTTCAGAAGAAACCGATGGGCCTATCTTCTTTTTGACCATGGCTGGAAGACTATTGTTGGTAAAATCTGTGCTCAACTCCCTGCTGATTTACCTTATGGGGTGTCTTGATGTACCTGTCACCATTAAAGCTCAAGCAATTAAATTATTGAGGCACTGCCTCTGGAGAGGCCCTGATTTGGAGGATCATAGGCCTGCCATGGTGGCTTGGAGTACTGTTTGTAGGCCAAAGGACCAAGGAGGATTGGGAGTAATGGACATCTTTGTCCAAAACAAAGCTTTGCTGCTCAAGAATCTGCACAAGTTTTACAACAGATACAACATTCCATGGGTTAACTTGATCTGGGAAGTACATTATAGTGCTGGTTCACTGCTTGGCAACAGTTGGATGGGATCCTTTTGGTAGAAAGCTAATCTTAAGCTCATTGACAATTTCAAATCCATGGCCAGATGCCACATTGGAGATGGCAAAAGTGCCTTTTTCTGGTCTGATCTTTGGCACTCAGCTTGCCTTCAGGACATGTTCCCTCATCTCTTTTCTTTTGTGAAAAATAGAAACTCCACTATGCATACCATTATTCACACTGAATTCCTGGAGGATCTCTTTCACTTACCATTGACAGTGCAAGCATTCCAAGAATTTGAAGCAATGGAAGACATTTGTATAACTTTGAGGGGTTCTGAATATCTGGAATGTACAGACACCTGGAGCTATATTTGGGGAAGTGATCAATTCTCTGTTGCAAAGGCATATAAACTGATGATGGGAGTTAAAATAGTGCCACAACAATTTAACTGGATTTGGAATAGCTCTTGTCAACACAAGCACAAGGTGTTCTTTTGGAGGCTACTACATGACAGACTTAATACCAGGAATCTTCTTAGAAGGAAATCTTTTCATTTGGACAATTACAATTGTGCTGTAAACAATTGCCAGCAGGAGGAAACACTTCAACACCTCTTTTGGATATGTCCTTTTGCTTCACAGTGTTGGGACATAATTTGCCCTACTAGGCAGGCAAATGTCTCAGTTCTCGAGGCCTTTTCTGATCTAAAATTAAAACTTCATGTGCCTTTCTTCATGGAAATCATCATCCTAGCATCATGGGCCATCTGGATCTCTAGGAACAACCTCATTTTTCAAGACATCCAACCAAGCATTCAGGGATGGAAAGTCATCCTCTTGGAGGAACTCAATTTGCTTAGGTTTAGATTTAAGAAGAGTTGTGCTAGAGCTTTCTGTCTCTGTCTTGACAACCTTGACCTGTAATCTTTTGTTTTTTAGTAGCTGCTAGCTTCTTGTTTCTTTCTTTCTTTCTCTTTTTCTTCCTTCTTTTTGTTTTTTTGGCTTATCTCAAGCCTTTTGTACTGCTGGATCTCTTTGTTGAAATATTATAAAAATTGCAGTGGGGTTTTGCCCTACTGTGTATAGTAAAAAAAAGTATTAAGGTAAACCTAACCATAGCATGAAACATATGGATCCAAATCATCCCCTTACGAAGCAACGCATAAACTAGGGTTTAAGCTTCTGTCACTCTAGCAACCCATCATCTACTTATTACTTCCCAATGCCTTCCTCCAGGCCCAAATAATGGTGAACTGTCATGTAGTCGACGTTCACATAACGCCACTAGAGGAGAGACAACATACATCTCATCAAAATATCGAATGAATACCAAATTCACATGACTACTAATAGCAAGACTTCTCCCATGTCCTCAGGAACAAACGTAACTACTCACAAAGCATAAACATGTTCATAATCAGAGGGGTATTAATATGCATATAGGATCTGAACATATGATCTTCCACCAATTAAACCAACTAGCATCAACTACAAGGAGTAGTTAACACTACTAGCAACCTACTAGTACCAATCCCGGACTTGGAGACAAGAATTGGATACAAGAGATGAACTAGGGTTTTGAGAGGAGGTGGTGCTGATGAAGATGTTGATGGAGATTGCCCTCTCCCGATGAGAGGAGCGTTGGTGATGACGATGGCGATGATTTCCCCCTCCTAGAGGGAAGTTTCCCCGGCAGAACAGCTCCGCCAGAGCCCTGGATTGGTTCCGCCAAGGTTCCGCCTCGTGGCGGCGGAGTTTCGTCCGAGAAGATGGCTTCTTATTTTTTTCCATCGAAATACCTCATATAGCAGAAGATGGCCACCGGAGGGCCACCAGGGGGCCCACGAGGTAGGGGGCATGCCCAGGGGGTAGGGCGCATCCCCCACCCTCGTGGGCAGGGTTTGGCCCCCTGGTGAACTTCTTCCGCTGAGTATTTTTTATATATTCTGAAAACGTCTTCCGTGAAGTTTCAGGACTTTTGGAGCTGTGCAGAATAGGTCTCTAATATTTGGTCCTTTTCCAGCCCAGAATCCCAGCTGCCGGCATTCTCCCTCTTTATGCAAACCTTGTAGAATAAGAGAGAATAGGCATAAGTATTGTGACATAATGTGTAATAACAGCCCATAATGCAATGAATATCGATATAAAAGCATGATGCAAAATGGATGTATCAACTCCCCAAGCTTAGACCTCGCTTGTCCTCAAGTGAAAGCCGAAATCAAAAAATATGTCCACATGTTTAGAGATAGAGGTGTCGATAAAATAAAATACGGACATGAGGGCATCATGATCATTCTTAGAACAGCAACTTATATAATTCTTGTCATATAATCTCTTATGCTAGAGTAATAATTCAATCACAATTTCAAGTATGAATAGTAAACTTCATTGACAACTAACAAACTATAATCTCAGTCATTGGAGCAATTGCAATTTATCATAACATGGGAAAGAGTCAACATATAAGAGCTTTTCAGCAAGTCCACATACTCAACTATCATATAGTATTTCACAATTGTTGACACTCACGCAATACTTATGGGTATGGAGTTTTAATCGGACACAGAGAAAGATAGGGGCTTATAGTTTTGCCTCCCAACATTTTACCTCTAGGGTAATGTCAACAATAATAGTTCATGAAAACTCACATCCAATTAGCCATATATATCAGGATCGTTCCAACATATTGTGCTTGCCGAAGGATAAAATGTAAAAAGGAAGGGTGAAGATCACCATGACTCTTATGCAAGGTAGGAGATAAAAGTAAAAGATAGGCCCTTCGCAGAGGGAAGCAGAGGTTGTCATGCGCTTTTATGGTTGATGCACAAAATCTTAGTGCGAAAGAACGTCACTTTATATTGCCACTTGTGATATGGGCCTTTATTATGCAGTCTGTCACTTTTATTTCTTCCATATCACACGATCGTATAAAGTTTATTTTCTCCCACACTAATAAGTCATACATATTTAGAGAGAAATTTTTATTGCTTTGCACTGATGACAACTTACTTGGAGGATCTTACTCAATCCATAGGTAGGTATGGTGGACTCTCATGGCAAAACTGGTTTAAGGGTATTTGGAAGCACAAGTAGTATCTCTACTTGGTGCGATGAATTTGGCTAGCATGAGAGGGAAAGGCAAGCTCAACCATGTTGGATGATCCATGATAATATAATTTATCTCAGATGTAAGAAAACATAATCCATTACGTTGTCTTCCTTGTCCAACATCAACTCTTTAGCATGTCATATTTTAATGAGTGCTCGCAATCATAAAATATGTCCAAGATAGTATATCTATATGTGAAGACCTCTCTTTCTTTATTACTTCCTATTAATTGCAACGATGACCAAAACTATGTTTGTCAACTCTCAACAAATTTTATTCATCATACTTTTTCTATCTGAGCTCATTACTCTCCATAAGACTCACATGATCTCTTTGTTTCTTTTTATTTCTTTCTCTTTTCTTTTGTTCCCTTAGGAGCATGGCAAAATAATCAAGCCCCTGACTCAACACTAATCTTTATTATATATCTCACGGACTCGATTACATAGAGGAATCATAAAGCAAAACTCACAACTAGATCATACTAAGAACTTTTATTCTACTAGATCAAGATATTACCAAAAGAATCGAACTAAGAAAAATGGTAAAGATAAAAGTGATGGTGATACGATACCATGTGATTATGTCTCCTTTGTTGGTGAAGAAGGTGGAGTTGTTGATGATGGATAGTCGGACATCGAGCGCAGGAGGTCTTCTAACTTGCGGATAATGCCCTTGAGTGCGATGATATGTTCCTTCAACAAAATATTTTCACATGTGAGATAATTATTTTATATATGAGCTAACTCAATCATCTTGAAAGCTTCAATCTCTGTTGGGGTAAGAAGATTGTGATCAAGTTGAAGGGTGTCTTCTGTTGCCGGAACTTGGTCCTCCATGGCCTTCTTGATCCCTTCATCCTTGTTGATCTCCATGGGTTCTTCTCTCTTCAGCTCTATCTTCATTAGCCAAGCATCATTTTACTCATGGTTGGAGGAGGAGGGAGACGACATAGTGCCTGGCCTTGACAACCCTGACAGAAAACAACTCAAAACAAAGACAGGAGATTTTTGCGTGATACGGGAATCAAAACCTCCGGGAGATTATATAATGAATTTTTACCGACCAAAATACGTGTCGTGTAAGAAAACAGAGTCCGGAGAGTACACGCGGTGCCCATGAGGTAGGGGGCGCGCCCTCCACCCTCGTGGAGCCCTCGTGTCCTTCCCGGACTGCTTCTTATTTTTCTATTTTTCTAAAAATTCCAAAACAGAGAAATATTGCCATAAAAACAGTTTTGGAGTCGGTTTACTTACCGTACCACATACCTATTCCTTTTCGGGGTCTGAAACGTTCCGGAAAGTGTCCCTTATGTATCCCTCCGGGGTTACGGCTTCAATAACATTGGTTTCAACATTTATGGGATTACCTGAGATATAATGTTTGATTCTTTGGCCGTTCACCACCTTCGGATTTGTGCCTACGAAGTTGTTGATTTTTATGGCACCGGAACGATAGACCTCCTCGATAACGTAAAGACCTTCCCATTTAGAGAGAAGTTTTCCTACAAAAAATCTTAAATGAGAGTTGTATAGCAATACATAATCACCTACATTAAACTCACGCTTTTGTATTCTTTTGTCATGCCATCTTTTAACTTTTTCTTTAAAAAAACTTGGCATTTTCATAGGCTTGGGTTCTCCATTCATCAAGTGAGCTAATATCAAATAACCTCTTCTCACCGGCAAGTTTGAAATCATAATTGAGCTCTTTAATAGCCCAATATGCCTTGTGTTCTAGTTCGAGAGGTAAGTGACATGCTTTTCCATAAACCATTTTATACGGAGACATACCCATAGGATTTTTATATGCAGTTCTATAGGCCCATAATGCATCATCAAGTTTCTTGGACCAATTCTTTCTAGATCTATTAACAGTCTTTTGCAAAATTAATTTGAGCTCTCTATTACTCAATTCTACTTGACCACTAGACTAAGGATGATAAGGAGATGCAATTCTATGATTAACATCATACTTAGCAAGCATTTTACAGAAGCCACCATGAATAAAATGTGAACCACCATCAGTCATTAAATATCTAGGGACTCCAAATCTTGGAAAAATAACTTCTTTAAGCATTTTAATAGAAGTGTTATGATCAGCACTACTAGTTGGAATAGCTTCTAGCCACTTAGTAACGTAATCAACAGCAACTAAAATATGTGTATATCCATTAGAGGAAGGAAAAGGTCCCATATAGTCAAAGCCCCAAACATCAAATGGTTCAGTAACGAGTGAATAATTCATAGGCATTTCTTGATGTCTACTAATATTACCAATTCTTTGACATTCATCACAAGATAAGACAAACTTACGGGCATCCTTGAAGAGAGTAGGCCAATAAAAACCAGATTGCAATACCTTATGTGCAGTTCTATCTCCATCATGGTGTCCTCCATAAGCTTCGGAGTGACACTTGTGTAGGACCTATTCCTGTTCATGCTCAGGTACACAACGTCTAATAACACCATCTACTCCTTCTTTATAAAGATGTGGGTCATCCCAAAAGTAATGCCTCAAATCATAGAAGAACTTTTTCTTTTGCTGGTATGTGAAACTAGGTGGTATAAACTTAGCAACAATGTAATTAGCATAATCAACATACCATGGAGCAGTATGAGAAGCATTTATGACATTTAATTGCTCATCCGGAAAGCTATCATCAATAGGAAGTGGGTCATCAAGCACATTTTCTAACCTAGACAAGTTGTGTGCAATGGGGTTCTCAGCTCCCTTTCTATCAATAATATGTAAGTCAAATTCTTGTAGCAAGAGAACCCATCTAATAAGTCTAGGTTTAGCATCTTTCTTTTCCATAAGGTATTTAATAGTAGCATGATCAGTGTGAATAGTTACTTTAGAATCAACAATATAAGGTCTGAACTTATCACAAGCAAATACAACTGCTAAGAGTTCTTTTTCAGTAGTAGCATAATTTCTTTGATCATTGTCTAGGGTTTTACTAGCATATTGAATAACATTTAATTTCTTATCAACTCTTTGTCCTAGAACAGCACCTACAGCATAATCACTAGCATCACACATAATTTCAAAGGGTAAATTCCAACCAGGTGGCTGAACAATAGGTGCAGAGATCAATGCTTTCTTAAGTATTTCAAATGCTTCTACACAATCATCATCAAAGACAAATGGTATATCTTTTTGTAATAAATTAGTCAGAGGCCGAGAAATTTTTGAGAAGTCCTTAATGAACCTCCTATAAAATCCGGCGTGACCAAGGAAACTTCTTATACCTTTGATGTCCTTGGGGCATGGCATCTTTTCAATAGCATCAACCTTGGCTTTATCAACTTCAATACCTCTTTCAGAAACTTTATGCCCCAAGACAATACCTTCATTAACCATAAAGTGGCACTTTTCCCAATTCAATACAAGATTAGTTTCTTCACATCTCTGCAAAACTCGATCAAGGTTGCTCAAGCAATCATCAAAAGAAGATCCATAGAAGGAGAAATCGTCCATGAAAACCTCACAAATCTTTTCACAAAAGTCAGAGAATATAGCCATCATGCATCTTTGAAATGTAGAAGGTGCATTACATAAACCAAAAGGCATACGTCTATAAGAAAAGTACCAAAAGGGCAAGTAAATGTAGTCTTTGATTGATCCTTGGCTGACAAGGGTATTTGAGAGAAACTAGAATAACCATCTAGAAAGCAAAAATGTGTATGTTTGGATAATTTGTCTAGCATTTGATCGATAAAAGGTAAGGGGTAATGATCCTTTTTAGTGGCCTTATTTAATTTGCGGAAATCAATTACCATCCTATAACATGTAATAATTCTTTGAGGAATCAATTCATCTTTATCATTAGGAACAACAATAATACCTCCCTTCTTAGGGACACAATGGACGGGACTTAGCCACTGACTATCAGCAACGGGATAGATTATACCTGCCTCAAGGAGCTTTAGTATTTCTTTTCTTACCACTTCTTTCATTTTAGGATTCAGTCGTCGTTGATGATCATGAACTGGTTTAGCATCTTCTTCCAAATTTATTTTATGTTGACATAGAGTGGGACTAATGCCCTTAAGATCATCAAGAGTATACCCAATAGCAGCACGGTGCTTCTTCAGAGTTTTCAATAATCTCTCTTCCTCATGCTCTGAAAGGTTAGCACTAATAATAACAGGATATATCCTTTTCTCATCAAGATAAGCATATTTAAGAGTATCAGGCAACGGTTTAAGCTCAAACACGGGATCACCCTTGGGTGGAGGAGGATCCCCTAAGATTTCAACAGGTAAATTGTTTTTCAGAATAGGTTCCTGTTTAAAGAATACTTCATCTATTTCCCTTCTTTCATTCATAAACATATCATTTTCATGGTCTAGCAAATATTGTTCTAAAGGATCACTAGGAGGTACGGCAATAGAAGCAAGACCAATAATTTCATCCTTACTAGGTAATTCTTCTTCACGGTGTTGTCTACTAAATTTAGAGAAATTAAATTCATGAGACATATCATCTAAACCGATAGTAACAACATCGTTTTTGCAATCTATCTTAGCATTAACAGTGTTTAAGAAGGGTCTACCAAATATAATGGGACAAACGCTATCTTGTGGGGAACCAAGAACAAGAAAATCAACAGGATATTTAGTTTTCCCACACAAGACTTCAACATCTCTAACAATTCCCATTGGTGAAATAGTATCTCTATTAGCAAGTTTAATTGTGACATCAATATCTTCTAATTCAACAGGTGCAATATCATGCATGATTTCTCTATATAGGCTAATAGGTATTGCACTAGCACCGGCACCCATATCACATAAGCCATGATAACAATGATCTCCTATTTTAACAGAAATAACAGGCATGCCTACCACAGGTCTAGGTTTATCTTTAGCACAAGGTTTAGCAATTCTAGCAGTTTCATCACAGAAATAAATAACATGCCCATCAATATTATCAGACAAGAGATCTTTAACAATAGCAATATCAGGTTCAACTTTAATTTGCTCATGAGGTGTATAAGTTTTAATATTGCTTTTACGAACCACAGTTGAATCTTTAGCATGATCCTTTATCCTAACAGGAAAAGGTGGTTTCTCAACATAAGAAGTAGGAACAATAGGATCATTATAAGTGACAATCTTTTCTTCAACTTTAATAGGTGCAGCTACTTTTACTTCTATGGAAGGATGATATTTAAACCACTTATCCTTGGGAAGATCAACATAAGTAGCAAAAGATTCACAGAAAGAAGCTATCTCAGAGTCAAGTCCATATTAAGTGCTAAATTTACGGAAAACATCGGTATCCATAAAATATTTAACACAATCAAACCTAGGTGTCATATCTGACTCCTTACCTTTGTCGAGGTCCCAATCTTCAGAGTTGCATTTAATTCTTTCCAATAAATCCCATTTGAATTCAATAGTCTTCATCATAAAAGAGCCAGCACAAGAAGTATCAAGCATGGTGCGATTGCTATCAGAAAGTCGAGCATAAAAGTTTTGAATAATCATTTCTCTTGAGAGATCATGATTGGGGCATGAATATAACATTGATTTAAGCCTCCCCCAAGCTTGAGCGATGTTTTCTCCTTCATGAGGCCAAAAATTATATATATAATTGTGATCACGATGAACAAGATGCATAGGATAAAACTTCTAATGAAATTCCAATTTCAATCATTTGTAATTCCAAGACCCCATATCATCACATAGCCTATACCATGTCGATGCATCTCCCTTCAAAGATAAAGGGAAGACCTTCTTCTTAACAACATCTCCGGGTACACCTGCAAGCTTAAATAATCCACAAACTTCATCCACATATATTAGATGCTCATGAGGATGCTTTGTTTCATCTCCTAAAAAAGGATTAGCTAGCAGTTTTTCTATCATACCCGAAGGAATTTCAAAGCAGACATTTTCATTTTCAGTAGGTTCAGTAGGTTGAGGAGCAACTCTTTGCTCTACTGGTCGGGGTGAAGATACCCCGAACAAGCCCCTCAGAGGATTACTTTCCATAATAACAAGTGACAGTAAATTTCAGCACACTATATAAATTTTTCCTTACCAAATTCCACCTACCAAAGGCGCTTCACTCCCTGGCAACGGCGCCAGAAAAGAGTCTTGATGACCCACAAGTATAGGGGATCTATCGTAGTCCTTTCGATAAGTAAGAGTGTCGAACCCAACGAGGAGCAGAAGGAAATGATAAGCGGTTTCCAGCAAGGTATTCTCTGCAAGTACTGAAACAAGTGGTACCAGATAGTTTTGTGATAGGATAATTTGTAATGAGCAACAAGTAACAAAAGTAAATAAAGTGCAGCAAGGTGGCCCAATCCTTTTTGTAGAAAAGGACAAGCCTGGACAAACTCTTATATAGAGAAAGCGCTCCTGAGGACACATGGGAATATCGTCAAGCTAGTTTTCATCACGCTCATATGATTCGCGTTCGGTACTTTGATAATTTGGTATGTGGGTGGACCGGTGCTTGGGTGTTGTCCTTACTTAGACAATAATCCCACTTATGATTAACCTCTATTGCAAGAATCCGCAACTACAACAAAGGTATTAAGGTAAACCTAACCATAGCATGAAACATATGGATCCAAATCAGCCCCTTACGAAGCAACGCATAAACTAGGGTTTAAGCTTCTGTCACTCTAGCAACCCATCATCTACTTATTACTTCTCAATGCCTTCCTCTAGGCCCAAATAATGGTGAAGTGTCATGTAGTCGATGTTCACATAACACCACTAGAGGAGAGACAACATACATCTCATCAAAATATCGAACGAATACCAAATTCACATGACTACTAATAGCAAGACTTCTCCCATGTCCTCGGAACAAACGTAACTACTCACAAAGCATAAACATGTTCATAATCAGAGGGGTATTAATATGCATATAGGATCTGAACATATGATCTTCCACCAATTAAACCAACTAGCATCAACTACAAGGAGTAGTTAACACTACTAGCAACCTACTAGTACCAATCTCGGACTTGGAGACAAGAATTGGATACAAGAGAGGAACTAAGGTTTTGAGAGGAGGTGGTGCTGATGAAGATGTTGATGGAGATTTCCCTCTCCTGATGAGAGGAGCGTTGGTGATGACGATGACGATGATTTCCCCCTCCTGGAGGGAAGTTTCCCCGGCAGAACAGCTCCGCCAGAGCACTAGATTGGTTCCGCAAGGTTCCGCCTCGTGGCGGCGGAGTTTCGTCCGAGAAGATGGCTTCTTATTTTTTTCCCATCGAAAGACCTCCTATAGCAGAAGATGGCCCCTAGAGGGCCACCAGGGGCCCACGAGGTAGGGGCGCGCCCAGGGGGGTAGGGCGTGCCCCAACCCTCATGGGCAGGGTGTGGCCCCCTGGTGAACTTCTTTTGCTGAGTATTTTTATATATTCTGAAAACGTCTTCCGTGAAATTTCAGGACTTTTGGAGCTGTGCAGAATAGGTCTCTAATATTTGCTCCTTTTCTAGCCTAGAATCCCAGCTATCGGCATTCTCCCTCTTTATGCAAACCTTGTAGAATAAGAGAGAATAGGCATAAGTATTGTGACATAATGTGTAATAACAACCCATAATGCAATAAATATCGATATAAAAGCATGATGCAAAATGGACGTATCAGATACAGGTGCATCACATTCATTCATGTCTGAAGATTTCGCATGCTTGCACAACATTAAATGTGAGGACATGAACACTTCGCTATTAGTACACACTCCTGCGGGCCAATGTCGGACCTCTATGATTTGCAATGACGTCCCCGTTGAAATCGAAGGACTGGAATTCCTTGTCTCTCCTATCATACTGAAATCTTGTAGCATCGACCTCATTCTGGGAATGGATTGGTTGAAAGTGCATACCACTTCTATAGTTTGCGCCACTAAGACCGTCTATCTGCTACACCCTTCTGATGAAATAATTACCTACCAAGCTCATCTAGTTCAGAACTCCAAGGCACGGATTTATGCCTTGAATGTGTTAAATGCTGCACCACTCAAGGGCATTGAAAACATTCCCGTCGTTCGTGAATTCCAAGACATCTTTCCGGAAGAACTTCTAGGGATTCCCCCTGCTAGAGCTGTCGAATTCATCATCGACTTGAAACCAGGCACCACTCCTATAGCCAAACGACCCTACAAGATGCCGCCACATGAACTCATTGAGCTTAAGGAGGAAATCGACAAATCTCTTAGCAAAGGTTCCATTCGCCCTAGTTGCTCTCCTTGGGGAGCACCTTCTCTCTTTGTTAAGAAGAAGGATGGGACACACCGATTGGTCCAAGACTACCGTCCTATAAACCAAGCTACCATTCAGAATAAATATCCTCTTCCTCGGATCAATGATCTTTATGATCAACTGGCTGGTTCATCGGTGTTCTCCAAACTCGACTTGAGGTTGGGTTACCACCAGATCCGTGTTCGTGAAGAGGATGTCCCAAAGACCGCCTTCGTGACTCGATATGGGTCATACGAGTACACCGTCATGTCATTCGGCTTAACGAATGCTCCCGCCACCTTCTCTCGTCTGATGAACTATATATTCATGGATTACCTCGACAAGTTCGTCATGGTTTATCTGGATGATATCCTGGTATTTTCCAAGAACAAAGAACATGTTGAACATCTTCATCTTGTGCTGGAAAAGCTTCGAGAGCATCAACTCTATGCTAAGTATTCCAAGTGTGAATTCTGGCTCCCCGAAGTAACCTATCTTGGGCATGTCATCTCCAGGGATGGTATTGCCGTCAACCCTGAATGAGTCCAGGCTATTCTCGATTGGACTCCTTCGAAGAATGTTAAGCAAGTCCGAAGTTTTCTCGGTCTCGCCAGCTATTGCCGTCGATTTGTCGAGAACTTCTCCAAGATTGCCAGGCCTCTGACTAATCTGTTGCATAAGGGTGTCAAGTTCCAATGGACAGACAAGTGTCAGGAAAGTTTCCAGGCGCTCAAAGACAAGTTGACTTCTGCCCCAGTGCTTGCTCCACCTGATACTAAGGACTTCGTCATTTACTGCGACGCTTCCCGTCAAGGATTAGGCTGTGTCCTAATGCAAGAGCGCAGAGTGATTGCTTATGCTTCTCGTCAACTGCGCCCTGATGAAGAAAACTACCCAGTTCATGACCTCGAGCTTGCTATTGTCATTCATGCACTGAAGCAGTGGCGACATTACCTTCTCGGTAATCGTTGCGAGATCTTCACCGACCACCAAAGTCTGAAGTATATGTTTACTTAGCCAGACCTGAACCTCCGTCAACAGAGATGGATGGAGACTGTTGCAGATTTTGACGTGGGTATATCCTATACCCCAGGCAAGGCTAATGTAATGGTTGACGCCTTGAGCTGCAAGTCTTACTGCAACCACCTCCAGGTTCACAAAGTTCAGCCCTCGCTTGTTGAAGAATTCAAAAAGCTGAACCTTCATATTGTTCCCCCTGGTGCACTCGCTCCCCCTCCCCCAGAGTTCCAAAAGATGAATCTTCATGTTGTTACTAAGGGTTCTCTAAATACCCTGGCTGTCATACCAGATCTCGTAGATGGTATAAAGACTATTCAAGGTTATGACTCTGAAGTCCATAAGATTAAACGCCATCTAGTAGAAGGAAAGCCCTCATTCTTCACTATCGCCGATGATGTTGCCTTGTACTTCAAAGGCCGCCTAGTGGTACCATGTTCGAGGAAAAACCTGGATCAGAATAAAAAGGTTATGAAAGAAGCTCATGATACGCCTTTGTCTATTCATCCCGGTAGTACAAAGATGTACCAGGACATCCGTCAGAGATTCTGGTGGTCTAATATGAAGCAGGACATTGCTTGTTATGTTGCTGAGTGTGACGTTTGCCGTCGTATCAAAGCTGAACATCAAAGGCCAGCTGGAACTCTGCAACCTATCTCTATTCCTGAATGGAAATGTGACCATGTTGAAATGGACTTTGTCACTGGATTTCCCAAATCGCAGAAAGGTAATGATGCTATTCTTGTCGTCATTGACTGGCTTTCTAAAGTTGCACATTTTCTGGCGGTCAAAGAAACAATCACTGCTAGTTAGCTTGCAACTCTCTACATGTCCGGAATTGTTTCACTTCATGGAATTCCACTAGTTATCAGTTCAGACCATGGCAGCTTGTTTACTTCAAGATTCTAGGCAAGTTTCCAAGAAGCTATGGGAACTCATCTGTCATTCAGTACTGCATTTCATCCTCAGTCGCAAGGGCAGGTTGAACGTGTCAACCAAGTTCTCGAAGACATGCTTCGAGCTTGTGTAATTTCCTTCGGCAAGAAATGGGAGGAATCTCTTCCATATGCCGAGTTCTCTTATAATAATAGCTATCAAGCTAGTCTGAAGATGTCCCCCTTCAAAGTGCTATATGGCCAAAAGTGTCGGACCCCTCTGAACTGGTCAGAAACTAGGGAACGTCCACTCTTCGGTCCGGATATTATCCAACAGGCCGAAGAACAAGTCCGCATTATTCGCGATAATCTCAAGACTGCTCATTCACATCAGAAAAGTCAGTATGACCGTCATCACAAAGACATGGTCTATCAACCTGGCGAAAAGGCTTATCTTCGAGTTACACCAATGAAGGGTGCTCACTGCTTCGGGATCAAGGGCAAGCTAGCTTCTCACTATATCGGTCCCTTCACTATTCTTGAAAGGCGCGGAAAAGTGGCATATCAACTGGAGCTTCCGCCCAACCTTTCTCAGGTTCACGACGTGTTCCATGTGTCATAGCTCCGTCGTTGCTTCAAGGACCCAATCCGAGCAGTGGATCATGAAGTGCTTGAATTGCAGCAGGACCTCTCCTATAAAGAGCATCCAGTCTGCATTCTTGACCAAGCTGAACGCCGCACACGTCAGAAGGCGATCAAGTTCCTCAAAGTCCAGTGGTCGCACCATTCTGAAGATGAAGCCACTTGGGAACGCGAGGATTGGCTGCGTGATGAATACCCCGCGATGTTTCCTTCTACCTCCTAAATCTTAGAACGAGATTTCTTATAGTGGAGTAGTTTTGTAACGCCTGGATAATCATGCTACAGTACTCTCGCGTTAATGATGCCACGTCACCTCGGTTATGGCTGATAATCTCGCGTTAGTTCTAAATGGATTCAAATTCAAAATTTGAATTAAGTTAAGACAATTAGGCCTCCTTTGGTTTGGAGGAATTTCATAGGAATTCTAGAGGATAGGATTCTTATAGGATTTTTTCCTTAAGAGCTCTTTGGTTCATAGGAATGGATTCCTATTCCTACATAGGATTGGTTCCTATCCTCCACATTTTATAGGAAAATAAAAATGAGCCTAGACTCAATGGAAAAATTCCTTTGGTGTGAACCAAATGACATCTCGTTTCCTATTCCTACTCATAGGATTTGAGATACATGTCATCTCATTTCCTACAAATTTCCTATTCCTATGATAATCCTATCCTATGAACCAAAAGAGGCCTTAAAGTTTTCAAAAGTCAAAACTAAAATGTTTGATGTGTTGAAAATATTCCCTAACTATTTTTCATGAGGAATCCATGCTTTTATAAAAAAAACCTAAATACATAAAAGGAATTAAAACAAAAAAGAGAAATAAATAAAAGAAAAAGGGAAAAGACAAAACTAACAAAAGAAAAAAAGGGAAAAGAGAACCCCCCCTGCCCCCTTGGGCTCTGGCCCAGTTGGCCATTGGGCCAACCCACCTGGCCGGCCCATCTCCTCTCCTTAACCCCCTCCCCACTCCACTAGTTCCCCATCGACACACCCCCACTCCCCCCGCAAAATATCTTCCTCCCCCCTCTCTCCCGATTGGATCGGGAGGAGACCGCCGCCCCGTGCCCGAAGCTTCCTCGCCGGACCTCCTCAACGGCCTGCCTCCTCTACGCCCATCATCCCCGACCTCCACCTCGCGCCCCGCTACCACTCCCCTACCGGCCCCGTGAGCACGCCCCACGCCCCTCCACTCTCTCCCCTGCGCTCGCGCGCTGCGCCCGCGCCATGGCCATCCCCTGCTCCTGGCCGCGTCAGCGCGCACACGCACGTGCTGACCACGCCGCCCGCTGCCGTCGCTACCTCGCCGCCCGCACCGTCCGCTGGCCACGCCCTATGCACGTGCTGCGTGCCCCGCCGCGGTCCTGCTCGCTCCGTGGCCATAGACCATGCCCCTGACCCCGCTCGTGCCGCCCACGCCCAGCCGCGCCCTCTGTTGCTCCGCCTGCTCGCGCCCTGGCCACCCGCCGCACCGCCCCGGCCGTCTCCGTCGCACGCACGCGCCCGCACTACCTCTTGAGCACTGTGTTGGTTTTCCCCGAAGAGGAAGGGATGATGCAGCAAAGTAGCATAAGTATTTCCCTCAATTTTTGAGAACCAAGGTATCAATCCAGTAGGAGGCTACGCGTGATTCCCTCGTTACTGCACAAAAAAAATATCCTCGCAACCAACGCAAATAGGGGTTGTCAATCCCTATAAGGCCACTTACGAGAGTGAGATCTGGTAGATATGATAAGATAATATTTTTTTGGTATGATAAATATGCAAAGTAAAATAAAGGCAAAGGAAATAACTAAGTAGTAGGAGATCAATATGATAAAGATAGACCCGGGGCCATAGGTTTCACTAGTGGCTTCTCTCGAGAGCATAAGTATTCTTCGGTGGGTGAACAAATTACTGTTGAGCAATTGGCAGAATTGAGCATAGTTATGAGAATATCTAGGTATGATCGTGTATATAGGCATCACGTCCGAGACAAGTAGACCGACTCCTGCCTGCATCTACTACTATTACTCCACTCATCGACCGCTATCCAGCATGGATCTAGAGTATTAAGTTAAAAACAGAGTAACGCCTTAAGCAAGATGACATGATGTAGAGGGATAGACTCATGCAATATGAAGAAAACCCCATCTTGTTATCCTCGATGGCAACAATACAATAGGTGCCTTGCTGCCCCTACTGTCACTGGGAAAGGACACCGCAAGACTGAACCCAAAGCTAAGCACTTCTCCCATTGCAAGAAAGATCAATCTAGTAGGCCAAACCAAACTGATAATTCGAAGAGACTTGCAAAGATAACCAATCATACATAAAAGAATTCAAAGAAGATTCAAATATTGTTCATAGATAAACTTGATCATAAACCCACAATTCATCGGTCTCAACAAACACACCGCAAAATAAGATTACATCGAATAGATCTCCACAAGAGAGGGGGAGTACTTTGTATTGAGATCCAAAAAGAGAGAAGAAGCCATCAAGCTACTAGCTATGGACCCGTAGGTCTGAGGTAAACTACTCACACTTCATCGGAGAGGCTATGGTGTTGATGTAGAAGCCTTCCGTGATCGATGCCCCCTCCGGCGGAGCTCCGGAACAGGCCCCAAGATGGGATCTCGTGGATACAGAAAGTTAAGGTGGTGGAATTAGGGTTTTGGCTCCGTATCTGATCATTTGGGGGTACGTGGATATATATAGGAGGAAGGAGTATGTCGGTGGAGCAACAGGGGGCCCACGAGGGTGGAGGGCGCGCCTGGTGGGGGTGGGCACGCCCCCCTACCTCGTGGCCTCCTGTTTCCTTTCTTGACGTAGGGTCCAAGTCTCTCAGGTCTTGTTTGTTGAGAAAATCACGTTCCCGAAGGTTTCATTTCGTTTGGACTCCGTCTGATATTCCTTTTCCTTGAAACCCTAAAACAGGCAAAAAGAACAGCGATTCTGGGTTGGGCCTCCGGTTAATAGGTTAGTCCCAAAAATAATATAAAAGTGGATAATAAAGCCCAATAATGTCCAAAACAGTAGATAATATAGCATGGAGCAATCAAAAATTATAGATACGTTGGAGACGTATCAAGCATCCCCAAGCTTAATTCCTGCTCGTCCTCGAGTAGGTAAATGATAAAAACAGAATTTTTGATGTGGAGTGCTACTTATGTAATTCTTCTTAATTGTGGTATAAATATTCAGATCCGAAAGATTCAAGATAAAAGTTCATATTGACCTAAAAATAATAATACTTCAAGCATACTAACAAAGCAATTATGTCTTCTCAAAATAACATCGCTAAAGAAAGTTATCCCTACAAAATCATATAGTCTGGCTATGCTCTATCTTCACCACAAAAAATATTTAAATCATGCACAACCCCTATGACAAGCGAAGCAATTGTTTCGTACTTTTGACATTCTCAAAACTTTTTCAATCTTCAAGCAATACATGAGCGTGAGCCATGGATATAGCAGTATAGGTGGAATAGAGTGGTGGTTGTGGAGAAGACAAAAAGGGAGAAGATAGTCTCACATCAACTAGGCTTATCAACGGGCTATGGAGATGCCCATCAATAGATATCAATGTGAGTGAGTAGGGATTGACATGCAACGGATGCACTAGAGCTATAAGTATATGAAAGCTCAAAAAGAAACTAAGTGGGTGTGCATCCAACTTGCTTGCTCATGAAGACCTAGGGCATTTTGAGGAAGCCCGTCATTGGAATATACAAGCCAAGTTCTATAATGAAAGATTCCCACTAGTATATCAAAGTGATAACATGAGAGACTCTCTACTATGAAGATCATGGTGCTACTTTGAAGCACAAGTGTGGTAAAAGGATAGTAACATTGTCCCTTTTCTCTTTTTCTCTTTTTGGGGCCTTTTCTCTTTTTCTATGGCCTCTTTTCTTCCCTTTTTTCGTCCGGAGTCTCATCCCGACTTGTGGGGGAATCATAGTCTCCATCATCCTTTCCTCACTGGGACAATGCTCTAATAATGATGATCATCGCACTTCTATTTTTCTTACAACTCAACAATTACAACTCCATACATAGAACAAAATATGACTCTATATGAATGCCTCCAGCGGTGTACCAGGATATGCAATGACTCATGAGTGACACGTATGAAAGAATTATGAATGGTGGCTTTGCCACAAATACGATATCAACTACATGATCATGCTAAGCAATATGACAATGATGGAGTGTGTCATAATAAACAGAACGGTGGAAAGTTGCATGGCAATATATCTCGGAATGGCTATGGAAATGCCATAATAGGTAGGTATGGTGGCTATTTTGAGGAAGGTATATGGTGGTTGTATGATACCGGTGAAAGGTGCGCGGTATTAGAGAGGCTAGCAAAGGTGGAAGGGTGAGAGTGCGTATAATCCATGGACTCAACATTAGTCATAAAGAACTCATATAATTATTGCAAAAATCTACAAGTTATCAAAGCAAAGTATTACGCGCATGCTCCTAGGGTGATAGATTGGTAGGAAAAGACCATCGCTCGTCCTCGACCGCCACTCATAAGGAAGGCAATCAAAAAATAAATCATGCTCCGACTTCATCACATAACGGTTCACCATACGTGCATGCTACGGGAATCACAAGCTTCAACACAAGTATTTCTCAAATTCACAACTACTCAACTAGCATGGCTTTAATATCACCATCTTCATATCTCAAAACAATTATCAAGTATCAAACTTATCATAGTATTCAACACACTCATAAGAGAATTTTTATTTATTCTTGAATACCTAGCATATTAGGATTAAAGAAAATTACCATGCTATTAAGACTCTCAAAATAATCTAAGTGAAGCATAAGAGATCAATAGTTTCTATAAAACAAATCCACCACCGTGCTTTAAAATATATAAGTGAAGTACTAGAGCAAAATTATATAACTCAAAAGATATAAGCGAAGCACATAGAGTATTCTAACAAATTCTAAATCATGTATGGCTCTCTCAAAAGGTGTGTACAGCAAGGATGATTGTGGTAAACTAACAAGCAAAGACTCAAATAATACAAGACGCTCCAAGCAAAACACATATCATGTGGCGAATAAAAATATAGCTCCAAGTAAAGTTACCGATAGAAGTAGACGAAAGAGGGGATGCCTTCCGGGGCATCCCCAAGCTTTGGCTTTTAGGTGTCCTTATATTATCTTGGGGGTGCCATGGGAATCCCCAAGCTTAGGCTCTTGCCACTCCTTGTTCCATAGTCCATCAAATCTTTACCCAAAACTTGAAAACTTCACAACACAAAACTTAAAGTAGAAAATCTCGTGAGCTCCGTTAGCGAAAGAAAATAAAAGACCACTTCAAGGTACTGTAATGAACTCATTATTTATTTATATTGGTGTTATACCTACTGTATTCCAACTTCTCTATGGTTTATAAAATATTTTACTAGCCATAGATTCATCAAAATAAGCAAACAACGCACGAAAAACAGAATCTGTCAAAAACAGAATAGTCTGTAGTAATCTGTAGCTAGCGCAAGATCTGGAACCCCAAAATTCTAAAATAAATTGCTGGACATGAGGAATTTATCTATTAATCATCTTCAAAAATAATTAACTAAATAGCACTTTCCAACTAAAAATGGCAGTAGTTCTCGTGAGCGCTAAAGTTTCTGTTTTTTACAGCAAGTTCAACAAGACTTTCCCCAAGTCTTCTCAACGGTTCTACTTGGCACAAACACTAATTAAACACAAAAAACACAACCAAAACAGAGGCTAGATAAATTATTTATTACTAACAGCAAGTAAAAATATTGGGTTGTCTCCCAACAAGCGCTTTTCTTTTAAAGCCTTATAGCTAGGCATTGATAATTTTAATGATGTTCACATGAAAGACAAGAATTGAAGCACAAAGAGAGCATCATAAAACACGTGACAAACACATCTAAGTCTAACAAACTTCCTATGCATAGGAATCTTATAGGCAAACAAATTATCAAGGCAAGCAAAAACTAGCATATGCAAGGAAGCGGAAAGAAACAATAGCAATCTCAACATAACGAGAGGTAATTTAGTAACATGAAAATTTCTAACACCATATTTTCCTCTCTCATGATAATTGCATGTGGGATTATAAGCAAATTCAACAAAATAGCTATCACATAAAATATTTTCAACACGATCCACATGCATGCAAAGTTGACACTCTTCCAAAATAGTGGGATTAACATTAACTAAAGTCATGACCTCTTCAAACCCACTTTTATCAAAAAAATCATAAGATTGAACATTCTCCAAATATGTGGGATCTAAAGTTGACACTCTTCCAAACCCACTTTCAATAATATTGCAAACACTATTATCAATCTCATATTCATCATGGGGCTTAAATAAATCTTCAAGATCAAAAGAAGAATCACCCCAATCATGATCATTGCAACAAGTAGTAGACATAGCAAAACTAGCATCCCCAAGCTTAGGGTTTTGCATATTATTAGCACAATTGACATCAAGAGAATTTATAGTAAAATGATTGCAATCATGCTTTTTATTCAAAGATCTATCATGAATCACTCCATAAAGTATTTCATCACAATTTTCAGATTCACGAATTTCAAGCAAAACTTCATAAAGATAATCTAGTGCACAAAACTCACTAGCAATTGGTTCATCATAATTGGATCTCTTAAAAAGATTAGCAAGCGGATGAGGATCAATAGATCTTAGGTTCTCTGTTTAGTAATAAATAAACAACTAATCCAACCATACGAGCAAACAAGAAAAGGCAAAAGAGGCAAATAGGGAAAGAGAAGGAGGAGAGAGAGAGAGAGAGAGAGAGAGAGAGAGACAGAATAAAACGGCAAGGGTGAAGTGGGGGAGAGGAAAACGAGAGGCAAATGGCAAATAATGTAATGCGGGAGATAAGGGTATGTGATGGGTACTTGGTATGTTGACTTTTGCGTAGACCTCCCCGGCAACGGCGCCAGAAATCCTTCTTGCTACCTCTTGAGCACTGCGTTGGTTTTCCCCGAAGAGGAAGGGATGATGCAGCAAAGTAGCATAAGTATTTCCCTCAGTTTTTGAGAACCAAGGTATCAATCCAGTAGGAGGCTACGCTCGAGTCCCTCGTACCTGCACAAAACAAATAAATCCTCGCAACCAACGTGAATAGGGGTTGTCAATCCCTATAAGGCCACTTACGAGAGTGAGATCTGGTAGATATGGTAAGATAATATTTTTGGTATTTTTATGATAAATATGCAATGTAAAATAAAGGCAAAGTAAATAGAAAAGGAAATAACTAAGTAGGAGGAGATCAATATGATAAAGATAGACCCGGGGGCCATAGGTTTCACTAGTGGCTTCTCTCGAGAGCATAAGTATTCTATGGTGGGTGAACAAATTACTGTTGAGCAACTGACAGAATTGAGCATAGTTATGAGAATATCTAGGTATGACCATGTATATAGGCATCATGTCCGTGTAACGCCCTCGATGCGGCTATATCTCCCACGTGTCGAAGCACGACTTAGAGGCATAACCGCATTGAAAGCAATGTCGCAAGTGAGGTAATCTTCACAACAACCCATGTAATACATAAGGGAAAGAGATACACAGTTGGCTTACACTCGCCACGTCACACAATGCATAAATATCATTACATTCATCCAAATACACTCAAGGTCCGACTACGGAAGCAAAATGAAGATAAACCCCAATGCAACATAGTCCCCGATCGCCCCAACTGGGCACCACTACTGATCATCTGGGAAAGACACGTAGTAATGACGAGAGTCTTCATCGAACTCCTACTTGAGCTCAGTCATATCATCTGGAGCGGTATCATTGGTCCCTGCATCTGGTTTTGGAAGTAAACTGTGAGTCACGGGGACTCAGCAATCTCACACCCTCGCGATCAAGACTATTTAAGCTTATAGGAAGGGTAAAAGGTATGATGTGGAGCTGCAGCAAGCGACTAGCATATATGGTGGCTAACATACGCAAATGAGAGCGAGAAGAGACGGCAAAAGCACGGTCGAACGACTATGATCAAGAAGTGATCCTAGAACAACCTACGTCAAGCATTACTCCAACACCGTGTTCACTTCTCGGACTACGCCGAGAAGAGACCATCACGGTTACACACGCGGTTGGTGCATTTTAATTAAGTTAAGTTTCAGTTTATCTACAACCGGACATTAACAAATTCCCATCTGCCCATAACCGTGGGCATGGCTTTTGAAAGTTCAAATCCCTGCAGGGGAGTCCTAACTTAGCCCATCACAAGCTCTCACGGTCAACGAAGGATATTCCTTCTCCCAAGACAATCCGATCAGACTCGGCATCCCGGTTACAAGACATCTCGACAATGGTAAAACAAGTCCAGCAACACCGCTCGAATGTGCCGACAAATCCCGATAGGAGCTGCACATATCTCGTTCTCAGGGCACACTCATATGAACACTACGTACAACTAAAACCAACCCTCAAGTTTCCCCGAGATGGCGCTGCAAGTGGCTCTGTTTTGGACCAACACTCAGAGGAGCACTGTCCCAGGGGGTTTAATAAAGATGACCCTTGGGCTCCGCAAACCCAAGGGAAAAAGAGGCTAGGTGGCGAATGGTAAAATCAATGTTGGGCATTGCTGGAGGAGTTTTATTCAAGGCGAACTATCAAGGGGTTCCCATTATAACCCAACCGTGTAAGGAACGCAAAATCCGGGAACATAACACCGATATGATGGAAACTAGGGCGGCAAGAGTGGAACAAAACACCAGGCATAAGGCCGAGCCTTCCACCCTTTACCAAGTATATAGGTGCATTAAGATAAACAAGATAATATGATGATATCCCAATAATAAACAAGTTCCAACAAGGAACGATCTCCAATCTTCACCTGCAACTAGCAACGCTATAAGAGGGGCTGAGCAAAGCGGTAACATAGCCAAACAACGGTTTGCTAGGACAAGGTGGGTTAGAGGTTGACATGGCAATATGGGAGACATGATAAGAAAGTGGTAGGTCTCATAGCATAGGCATAGCAAAAGAGCGAGCATCTAGCAAGCAAAGATAGAAGTGATTTCGAGGGTATGGTCATCTTGCCTGCAAAGTTCTCAGAGTTGCCTTGATCCTCGTAAACGTACTCAATGGGCTCCTCGATCACGTACTCGTCTCCCGGCTCTACCCAAGCAAGAACAACAAGCAAAAGGAACACAATCAACCACGTGCAATGCTCAAACAACATGATGCAAACATGGTATGATATGCGGGATGCGTTATGCGATGCATATGCATGATTTGGAAAGGAATGATTGAACCTGGACTCAACTTGGAAAACAAAGAGTGCCACTAGAAATAGGAGTTGACTTCGGTTGAAATCGATATAAAGATCACCGGAATTGGATGAACGGTTTGGAAATGGCAAGCAAAACAAATATGGCACCGGTCTGCGATTTACAGCAAGTAGCCTTCTAAATGCATCAAGAACAACATGCTACAGCACTCCAACATGACAAAAAAAATACATGGCAGGGATTCACCCATTATGCTTGACAAAAGATGAACACTGAGCTATGGCTAATTCACTCAATAGCAAGCTCAAACAAGCATGGCAAAAGTGCAAAAGATTACTGGTTTCAGACTTAGTGAAATTATCAACAAGTCAGGAATTTAACATCAGGAAGCAATGTTTAGAGCATGAAACCTACATGCTACAGGAACTTATCATGGCAAAGCAAGGCATGGCATGAAGCTACTCAAAGAATACAACAAGTCCCTTAGTGACCATGAGCCAAAAGGGATCAGAAAATACAATTGCAAGCATGTGAACATAGCAAAAACATAAACAGATTCAGACTTAGTGAAAAACTGGAAGATGGCAAACAGATAACAAGTAGGCATGTTTACGAGCTCGATGCACTCACTACGAGGCATTGCATGAAAAACTAAGCATACACCCAGCAAGTAGACATGGCATAGAAGCTAGACATGGCAAGAACAACAACATAGCATGCACGGATCAACAACAACAAGCTCGGCAAAATCGCTAAACATGTTAACAAGCTGCCAGGAACATTTTATAGCAAAAGTAGAGCTCGATTGAGTCAAGCTAGGTTGCTCTATAAATGCAAATAAAGACATGGATGGATAGAGCACAATATTATCTACAAAGCATCCTTACTGATCATGCTCAAAAGAGGCACGGATCACTAGGAAACAACATGAACATGTGGCATAAAAATAATGACAGGGCAAGGACTTAGTAAAATTCCAAGTCCATGAAATCTGCATCATTGAGTAAGCTAATTTGCATGCTTGTGCTAGTCACCACAAAGATCATAAAAATACATGGCATACACCCCTGTAAAGATGACATGGCATACTTCAAAACACATTTAGAGCTCATGATCATAGCATGCACACATTAATCATGGCAAAAAAGACAAAAGTGCATTTGCTGAACCAGATCTGAAACTAACATCACATAGCCCTCTTCCAACAGCATTTCGGGCATCAAGATGAGCTCAAATGAAACTGAAGCAATGAGATGAAATGATGTACTCGTCGAGAAGAACATTTTGATATGCTACACGCACGAATCGGAGCTACGATGATGAAGTTATGATGCGTCAAAGAATGCAAAAAGTTAAAGAGCGAGAGGGAAAAGTCAACCGAGGGGACTACGGTTTTCTAGATCGGATCGGGCCGGAACTGTAGCTGGCGCATGGAGATCGAGGATGGTCGGCCTTCCTCGCCGGAACAGGAGCTGCTTGCCGGGGAGGGGGTTGGATCCGGCCGGCCGAGGCGCTCCGGCGACACGGGAGGGCACCGGACGACGAGGCGCGGCTCCCGCGGTGGTCGGCGTTGGCGCCTGCGGTCTTCAGCGCACGGGGTGGCGGGCTTCGATGGCGGCTGCGTCGGTTGACAATGGCGGCGGCGGTGGTCGTCGTCGGCGAACTGGGCGGGGGGGCGGGGTGACGCGCGGGCCGGATGCGGGCTGCGGCGGCGATGTGGGCGCGCCCGCCAAGTGGCACTCGGGGATTGGCTGCGGTCGCCGGTGCGGGTGTGTCTGGCCGAAACGGACACGTCCGGCGGAGCGGAGGATGAATTTTTAGGGTTTGGGGGGAGAAGACCCGGGATTTGGGGAAGAGGGACCTATATATAGAGGTAGAGGGAGCTAGGAAGCTCCAAATGAGGTGCGGTTTGCGGCCATGCGATCGTGATCGAACGGCCTAGGTGATGGAGGAGGTTTAGGTGGGCTTTGGGCCACTTTGGAGGAGTGTTGGGCTGCAACACACACGAGGCCTTTTCGGTCCCTCGGTTAACTGTTGGAGTATCAAACGAAGTCCAAATGGTACGAAACTTGACAGGCGGTCTACCGGTAGTAAACCAAGGCCACATGGAAAGTCTCGGTCCAATCCGAAAACGTTTAACACCCGCACACGAAAAGAGGTAGAAAGGGACACCAGAGGACATAGGAGCGTCGGAATGCAAAACGGACAACGGGGAAAATGCTCGAATGCATGAGACGAACACGTATGCAAATGCAATGCACATGATGACATGATATGAGATGCATGACAAAGACACAAACACATGGAGACAAAAACCCGAGAATGAGGAAATAGAATAACTTAGAACCGGAAACGGCAAGAGTTGGAATACAAATAAGGTAGTTACATCCGGGGTGTTACAACACTCTACCACTACGAAAGGATCTCGTCCCGAGATCTAGGACTGGAAGAACTCCGGGTACTCAGAACGGAGGTGATCCTCGCGTTCCCAGGTGGCTTCACGGTGGCTTCATGGTCGGAATGATGTGACCACTTGACTTTCAGGAATTTGATAGACTTGTTGCGAGTCTTGCGCTCTGCTTCTTCAAGGATAGCAACGGGGTGCTCACAATAAGACAGGTCTTCTTGGAGATCAATGTCTTCGAAGTTGACGGTGCGTTCAGGAGTCTTGAAGCACTTGGGGAGTTGAGAGACATGAAACACGTCGTGCACATTTGCAAAGTTGGAGGGAAGCTCAAGTTGATAGGCGAGATTGCCCCTCTTGCTGACGATCTTGAAAGGACCCACGTATCTAGTGGCAAGCTTCCCTTTGATACCAAAGCGACGAGTACCTTTCATTGGAGAGACACGGAGGTAGACATGGTCTCCGATCTCGAAAGCCAAGTCCCGATGCTTGCTATCATAGTAACTCTTCTGGCGCGATTGCGCGGCTTTGAGATTATCACGAATGACTTTGCACATCTCTTCTGCCTCTGTGATCAAGTCATTGCCAAGAAGTTGACGTTCACTAGTCTCTGACCAGTTAAGAGGAGTACGGCACTTCCTGCCATAGAGAATTTCGAATGGGGCCTTGCCCGAACTCTCTTGGAAGCTGTTGTTGTAGGAGAACTCGGCATATGGAAGACAATCTTCCCACTTCATACCGAAAGAGATGATGCAAGCCCTGAGCATATCTTCAAGAATCTGATTTACTCGCTCGACTTGGCCACTAGTTTGAGGATGAAAAGTTGTGCTGAAGCGAATGTTGGTGCCCATGGCCTTCTGAAAAGAATCCCAAAACTTGGAGGTGAAGATGCTGCCACGATTTGAGGATATCCACTGCGGAATGCCGTGCAGTGAGACAATCCGGGAGGTATATAGCTCTGCCAATTGAGCTGCTGTGATAGATTCTTTGATAGGAAGGAAATGAGCCACTTTAGTGAGCTTGTCGATGACAACGAAGATAGCATCATTGCCACGCTTGGACTTTGGAAATCTAGTCACGAAGTCCATCTCAATATGGTCAAACTTCCATTCTGGAATGGCAAGAGGTTGGAGGAGACTAGCTGGTCGTTGGTGTTCTGCTTTCACTCTTCTGCAGACATCACATTCATTCACGAACTGAGCAATCTCGCGCTTCATTTGAGTCCACCAATACGACTGCTTGATGTCATGGTACATCTTTGTACTTCCAGGGTGGATAGAGAGGAGTGAATTGTGAGCTTCATTCATAATGACTTTACAAAGGTCACCTTTAGGCACAACAATGTGATCCTGGAAGAATAGAGTATCCTTGTCATAAAGGCGATAGCACTTGTACTTGGGTTGACTCTTGGCAATCCCAATCTTCACCTTCTTCACCATAGCATCAAGAAGTTGAGCCTCGCGAATCTGATCTTCCAAAGTAGGAGAGACTTGGAGGTTGGCGAGGAAACCTTGAGGAACAACTTGCAGATTGAGTTTGCGGAAAGCTTCACAAAGCTCGGGTTGGTAAGGCTTGAGAATCAAACTGTTGCAGTAAGCCTTTCTGCTCAAAGGGTCAGAAATTACATTGGCCTTACCTGGAGTATATTCGATACTCAGATTATACTCTTGAATCATCTCGACCCAACGAGTCTGTCTGAGGTTGAGGTTTGGCTGAGTGAAGATGTACTTGAGACTCTTATGATCAGTGAAGATGTCCACTTTTCTTCCCAGTAAGAGATGTCTCCAAGTTAAAAGAGCATGGACAACTGCCACCAACTCGAGGTCATGAGTGGGGTAGTTCTTTTCGTTGGGCTTCAACTGGCGAGAGGTATATGCCACAACTTTCTTCTCTTGCATCATCACTACACCAAGACCTTGAAGGGAAGCATCACAAAAGACCTCGAACGGTTTGGATTCATTAGGAGGAGTCAGAACTGGAGCAGTGACTAACTTCTCTTTCAGGGTGTTGAAAGCGATGTCACATTCAGGAGACCAGACGTACTTCACATGCTTCTGGAAAAGGTTGGAAAGAGGCTTCGCGATCTTAGAGAAGTTCTCAACGAACCTTCGACAATAGCTTGCAAGACCAAGGAAGCTGCGGAGTTGCTTCACATTCTGAGGTGGTTCCCAATTCACAATTGCAGACACCTTCTTAGGATTCACCACTATGCCCTTGGCAGAGATGATATGCCCAAGGTAGAGAACCTCATCGAGCCAAAACTCGCACTTTGAAAACTTGGCATAGAACTGATGTTCTCTGAGCTTATCCAGCACCAAACGCAAGTGCTTGGCATGATCTTCCTTGTTCTTGGAAAAGACCAAAATGTCATCGAGGTAGACCAAGACGAAGTCATCTGTATAGGCATTGAAGATGAAATTCATCATGCGAGAGAATGTCGGAGGAGTGTTGACGAGGCCAAAAGACATGACAATGTATTCATATGAACCATAGCTTGTTCTGAAAGCTGCCTTGGGAATATCTTGCTCACGAATGTGAATCTGATGATAGCCCATACGGAGATCAAGCTTGGAGAATATTTGAGCACCTTTGAGTTGTTCGAAAAGCTCATTAATGTTGGGAAGTGGGTACTTGTTCTTTATAGTCTTCTTGTTCAATGGACGGTAGTCGACACAAAGTCGGTCCATTCCATCCTTCTTCACTACAAAAAAAGACACATCTGTGACATTTTGGGCCGAACGAAAAAAAATTATGTCATACATATGACACTTCTATGACGATAATTGTGACAAAACCCGGTATCATCACAGGTGTGGTGGGCTCCTACTTCTATGACAAAAAATCATGACAAAAAATGGGCTTTTCGTCCTGGGCGGGCCGGAGACGCAGCTGCATGGCATTCTTTGGGTCATCCATGACGGAAAAAACCGTGGTAGAAGCGAGGGGGAGGAAAATTTCGAGGAGTTCCCAGTTACGGTGGGAGGTCGGGGGCCGGGCGATGCGCGTTTCTCTCGTACACGTACGGGCGTGTGTGCGAGGCGTTGGCTCTAACTGAACCCGAGCGAGGCGTTGGGCTCTAACTGAACCCGAGCGATTGCACTGCAGGCTACGCATTACTGAACCCGAGCGATCGATCGATGGCTGTTAACTGAACCCGATCGAGCGATTCCTTCGCTACTGCTGCTAACTGAAGCCGATCGATGGGATGAACAGTGAGCGTTGCGGGGGGGTTGGATGAACAGTGAGCGGTGGCGTTGCCTCTGGATGAACAGGACCCCGTGGTGTGGTGGAGGGCTGGATGAATAGTAGACGATGGAGGGGTTCCCGTGGAGGGGTGGATGAACAGGACCCCGTGGTGTGGAGGGCTGGATGAACAGTAGACGGTGGAGGGGTGGTTGAACAGGACCCCGTGGTGTGGAGGGCTGGATGAACAGTAGATGGTGGAGGGGTGGTTGAACAATAGCCGGTGGAGTAGCGTGCGGTGGAGGCTAGATGAACAGGAGCCCGTGGATGAACAGTCATAGGTGGAGGCTGGAGGAGGTCGACGGTGGATGAACAGTAGCTCGTGGAGGCTAGAGGGGGTCGACGGTGGAGATGAACAATATCCCGTGGAGTCCCGTTTTGCGGTACGCCACACCCCTCCCGATGAACAGGACCCCCATTTCGACTGTAGCGCTCCAACACAAGTCCATTTCCTCCGTTTTGCGGTACGCCACACCCCTCCCGATCAACAGGACCCCCGTTTCGACCGTAGTAGGTCCGTTTCCTTCGTTTTGCGGTACACCAGACCCCTCCCGATGAACAGGATCCCGTTTCGAACGTGGCCGGTCGAACACAAGGCCGTTTCCTCCGTTCTACGGTACGCCAGGCCTCGTTTCCATCGCCTGTTCCGTCCAAGCCCTCCTAATGAACACGACGCATTCCGTTGCCTTCCCATGAACACGACGATGACGATGTTTCTCCGTTCCGACCCAGCCATGTACACGAGCCCTGGCCGTACGTATGCGTGAGTAGGCGTTCGAGACCCCGCCCGTATGTACACATAGGTGGCCGTATTTTCTTTCTTGCACCAAGGTCGTTGTACGTACGTGTAAATGCTACGTGCATGCCTCTACTACGACACGTGCGCGCCTCTACATCGACCAGTATGTACGTACACGTTCGCGACCAGAATGACAACACTACGTACGCTTCGACCAGGTGGGTCCCGACTGTCAGGCACTTCCTTGCCTGCGAAGATGTAGCTGGTCGGTCCCAGCAGTCAGGGGGCGAATCATTTTTTTTGCCCGGACGCACTTCCTTGTGTGCGAAGATGTAGCTGGTGGGTCCCAGCAGTCAGGGGGAAACATTTTTTTCGCGAAATACGGTGGCCCGTCCAGTGGGTCCTGCTGTCAGGTGGAGGAATAATTATTTTGCACGTAATAAGGAGGAACTTCCTTGTTGTGGCCGTGGACCCAGTTGTCAGCCTCTCCACGTACAGTCCACGTCCGATGGAAGCCGTTCCTTGACCATGTTGACCATGCCGCACCGAGAGCACCAGGGTGATGGACGACGGCGAGGCCTAGGAAGGGGACAACGCGGAGCCGGGGAAGACGCGTTAGTGGATGCCCACGCGTAGAGGAGTATGAGGGTTCACTGGTTCGCTGCGGTGTGAGGCTGCCGTCGCCGCAGAATAACAGGGGGTGTGGGTGAGTAGAGGGATGGTCTGGCCAGCGGTGGGAGTAGTAGGGGGCGGTGAGGCCTCCGCCGCATCGCAGCCGGCCACAGGAGGCAGGAGCACGAGGCACGACCGGCGCTGGTTTGGGCGGCTGGAGCAAGAAGACCAGAGGTTGAAGAAGCACTTCGGCCATTGGATGGACATCGTACGGTCACTGGAGCTAGAATCGTGCATATTGACTAAGTTGACAAAGCCCTCCATTCCCGTCAACTTAGTAGGCCCACAAGTCAGCCTCCCACCAAGGTGGGTCCCAGCTAGCAGGGGGTATTCATTTTTTTGAGCGTAATAAGGAGGCACTTCCTTACGTGCGAAGATATAGCTGGTGGGTCCGAGTTGTCGGCGGCGATAACGTTTTTTTTTTTGCGAAATACAGAGGCCCTTTCGGTGGGTCCCTGATGTCAGGTGGAGGAATCATTATTTTGCGCGTAATAAGGAGGCATTTCCTTGCGAGCGGCCGTGGACCCAGCTGTCGGCCTCTCCACGTACAGTCCACTTCAGATGCATGTCGGTTGTTGACCATGTTGACCACGCCACGCCGAGAGCACCAGGGCGGTGGATGACAGTGAGGCCTAGGAAGGGAACGACATGGAGGCAGGGAAGACTCGGCAGTTGTTTCCCACGCGGAGGGGAGTACGACTGTACGAGGGTTTACTAGTTCGTCTGCCGTCGCCGGAGAATAACAGCAGGTGTGGGTGAGTAGAGGGATGGCTAGGCCAGTGATGGGAGTACGGTGGGGCGGTGAGGCCTGCGCGGCAGCAGAGCCGGCCGCGGGGAGGAGGGAGCAGGCAGTCCCGCCGGTGCCTGTTTGAGCGGCTGGAGCAGGAAGACAGAGATTGAAGAAGCACGACGGCCGTTGGATGGCCATCCAACAGTCACTGCTTGTGCGTCAACCTTTTTTTAGGAAAGCCTCAAATCCATGGAAAACAGCATACAACCCATCTGCCATTATTTCTAATAATTTACAGCCCATTTGCTAATTATTAATGTTTTTTGGAGCCCATATTCTTTTTGTTAGCATTACAACCCATATTGTGGCCACGGTTAAAAAATTATACGAAATTTCGCATATTTCGATGCGGTCCGAACTGTTTTTAATCCCGAAATTTTGACTCGCATTCAAACTGATTTTGAAAATAAATGTATATCAATATAAAATCCAACAAATTCTCCACGCATAAAAATTAATGTAATTTCAAATCTCGAAATGAAGAAAAGATATTTGAAACTAATTGCCGGTTTGATGTGTTTTAAAAATGTACAGCCCATTTCTCATTGCTGATGGGCCATTTTCTCGGCCAGCCGAATGAAAGCTCTCCTCGTCTTGAAAGATTTGTAGCCCAACAGGCCTGACAAAGCGACTTACTTGGCAAATCACAAAAAAAATTGGGTTGTGGCCGTGGACCCAGCTGTCAGCCTCTCCACGTACAGTACTCTTCCGATGGAATGTCGTTGACCACGCCGCGCCGAGAGCACCAAGGCGGTGGACGACGGCGAGGCCTAGGAAGGGGACGACGCGGAGCCGGGGAAGACGCGGCAGTGGATGCCCACGCGGAGAGGAGTACGAGGGTTCACTGGTTTGGCTGCGGTGTGAGGCTGCCATCGCCGCAGGGCTTGACTAGCGGTGGGAGTAGTAGAGGGCGATGAGGCCTCATCGGCAGCACAGCCGGCCACTGGAGGCAGGAGCAGGCGGTCTCCCCGGCGCTGGTTAGGGTGGATGGTGCAAGAAGAGCAGCGATTGAAGAAGCAGCAGGACCGTTCGATTCAAATCCAACGGTTACTGCTGCTAGAATCGTTTGTTGACTAAGTTGACAAGCCTTGCGTACGCGTCAACTTAGTAGGCCCACAGGTCAGCCTCCCAACCGGTGCGCCCAGATGTCAGTGGGGGGAATCATTTTTTCGCGTAATAAGGAGGCAGTTGATTGCGTGCGGCCAGGCCAGCGGAGGGAGTAGGGTGGGCCGCGGAAGTCTGCGCGGCATCACAGCGGGCAACAAGAGGAGGGAGCAGGTAGTCCCGTCGGTGCTAGTTTAGGCGGCTGGAGCAGGAAGATCAGAGATTGAAGAAGCACGTCGGCCGTTGGATGGACATCCAACACTAACTGCTGCTAGAATCGTGTGTTCACTGACAAAGCCTTGCGTAAACAAGTCAGCCTCGAAATATATGGCGTGTACAGCCCATTTGCTATTATTTTTATATTTTTTACTCATTTTCTAATTCATATGGAATTTATTGCAGCCCGTTTTCCATTTTTAGAATTGCTGGCCATTTTCTGGTCAGTACCAGGGTCAAGAAATTAACTAAATATGTGGGAAATTTTGAAAATTCGCAAATTTTTGCTAGGGAACGAAATATTCTTAATCCAAAATTTAATAGCCATACTAAAACAATTTAAAAATAAATTAGTACTATGTCATGTTAAATCCAATGAAATACGTATAAGATATGAGTGAAGAACAAAAACAAAAAAAGAAACTTATATCCCATTTGCTATAAATTTTTTGGAATTTTCAACCCCTTTTGATATTAATTTTAACAGACATTGACCATACTCTTAAGCCAGGCCGGAATGCATCCATCCTCGTCTTGAAAGATTTGCAGCCCAGTAATTCGGAGAGAACAAAAAGGCCTAGCTTGGGTATTCTTCAAAAACAAATACTGGGCTACCTATTTTCCCAAAGAACTGGTGCATGAGCATTTAGCTTTATTTATTTATTTACTTATTTATGTTTAGGGGACCATGAGCATGTACCTGGGCCGGATTCATGTGAGAGCCTCCCTTCCAGTTAATTATGGGCTTCTCTATTGGGCCTTCATCAGTGGGCTGCATGTTATCAACAAGTGGAATATGTGTTCCGAGTTTCAAAAAAATGTGTTCTGTACGATAAATAGTATGCGCTATGTACGGTACGGGGCACTAAAGGATCGAACCATGCAACGACTTCCAAAACATTGTGTTTGTCGTTCTAACAACACATTTATTCAACCAACAGACGAAATATACTACTGATTGTACATTGAAAATAGCAGCAGCAGCAACCAGGGGCTGGGGGTGCAACAAAAGCAGTAAGCAGGCCAAAAGAGTGAAGATGCAGCTCTCTCTCTTCCAAACCTAACATCAGCCATCATTACAAAAGGGCTACCAAAAAAGAACAAGTGTATGCATCAAACTAAATAAAGATCCTACTACACCAAGTGTACGCATCTAACTAACTGGCTCAGTTAGACGTTACTATTTATTAAGCTGTGAAGATTGGCTGACGGCTTGAACCAGATGGGTGCCTGACGGGGGAAACTCCAGCCATCAGGTCGAAGTCTGGTACTAGTGACCCTCTCTCCTACTTTGGGCTGCAGAGCGTGGTGGCACATATCAGGGTATGGTGCATGCAGAGACGCATGGTACGCTGTGTACACACAGTTTTGCCTGATGAACGAAACCGCGCTGCCATCATGATCCTTGCCGTCGGTTATCTCCTGGTTAATCGGATAATTCAGTCCGACAAACAAAGAGCGTGTACCAAGGCTACTTACTAGCACCTAGTCAAAAATTCCTGAAGGCCCAGAGAAGCTGGGATCCTGCTCAAAGACCTTGCAGTGAATGTGATTGTATTCCGCAAAACAACACGTCCGGTACGTGCGAACAATCACCAATCTTTCGCCATCGTCTGATCGAGCCAGGAACCACCTGCAACTGCCATGCCGCTTTTCTTTGAAAGGTTCTGGGATTAGGAAGGGTAGGGACACCAGGCGGCCTACAACATCACATCAAGTTGGAGTCAAATAAAAAAGGGCTCTTGGTTTAGTCAATCTTAAGAACAGCATGTTATGAGCATGAATATTTTTTCAGCAAATGTTGACAGTAATATAAGCAAGCCATCATGATATCATAGGAAAGTAACATACTACTGTAATAGCCGTTTGTAGCGATGACTCGAGTAGGCCAGCAATACGTCCAGCCATAGAAGGAGTCAACAGCGTAAATGAAGCCCTTGTGTTCAATGGCATCAGAGAACCATGGAGGATGTATGATCCTGCGATGGACGTGCAGATTTATCCACTTACCGCAGTGACCTGTCAAATAGGCGAGACCGCGGTTGAAGAACGCAATTAGCCTGAAGTCTTTATAATTCGCAGATCTTGTGGGCACTTGGTAGATTACAACCTTGAGCAAATCAAACTTGGTATCGTGTTGGCTACTATAAGATTCCGAGTATTCTGGGCCGCGGTGCCAAAGTAGTGCAGTGTTAATCGAAGGAAGGGGGATCAATCGCCGGGTGTAGACCTCCACAAGCATCCAGCTGCCACGACCGTCGACGAGCACCATCCAAGATGTGTTCATGCCGACCCAGTACATACTGTTAATGTAGTTGAGGCTGACGGGGTTCAGATTGCAGTCAAGGGGGTTGATGCTCGCCACCCTACGATCGTTATGCTGCATGACACACCGTTTCTAAAGATCAGGCGGCATCAGCAAGCAAGGAGCTGGCTTAAAAAGTTCCGGCCTGAGGGCTTTGAGTAAACGGTACAGCCCCGATGAGCACGCGGCGAGCAGCATGGTACTGAGATTGTCCACACGCGAAACAATGCGCTTGATTACCTCTGTGGGGAGAGAATTCCAGCCACTCTTTCGGCGGACGCTGCTCGGTTCTGCCATTGTTAGTTCTTGGGTTTCGGACGAGGGGGGGGCGCCTTAGCGGGGGTGGAAGATTGGACGAGATTATGTGCGGACAAAGATGGAGAAGCGAATATGTGCTGCGAGAAGTGGACAGGTGATGATGACTACAGCATGCCGCTTGACTTACGAGACACATACCAGTAGCGTAGGGTCATGTCGATGCCAGACAACTTGCTTGAGTGATCACAGTACTGGTACTCCCTACAATGCTATGCCCTAACTTGCTTGAGTAGAGTAGTAGAGTAGGACTCTGCTCTACTACTAGCACCGGAGGAGTAGTATATTCTAATCTAAAATAGTTACAAACTTCAATGCCCGAGCGTGGAACGACTACGAACCGTGCTCAAAGATCGTGTCTACGTGGTGTTTGGACATGGGCGACAACCTCAATGCCAACGGTGCAACTCCCGTTGCACCGTATGTGTTTCTATCCTTCCTGTTCGAAATCGTGGTAAAATTCATGTTTCTACTCTGTATCCTACTACTATGCTAGTCCACATGATTAGTTGCGAACGATGACTTCTTCCCCGACCTCAGCAACCTCAACCTCAACGACATGGGCGACAACGTCAACGCCGGCAACCAGTGAGATACAGGGTGTAGGAAGCGGTTTGGGAATTTGCATGCCTTTCCAACCAGTGAGATACTCTGTACAAAGTACGACGGAGAAATAACCACAGAGAAGGAAGCTAAAAGTAAACAATCAAACGAGCATTTTTGCTTTTGTTTTGCATTGAATCGTTTCACAAGCTTGACTAGTGTTGTTTTTCTACTTTTACAAAAACCGCATCGTAATGTTAAAACGTGCATTTGCACGTACATAAGTAATAGTAGTACTCCCTCCATCTAGGTGTATAAGTCTTCCCTCCTTCTTGGTCACGGTGCACAACCGAAGATGACATATTGACCTGGACGGAGGGAGTAGCACAGTCTGCAAGCATATATGGAGAGAGACGTGTAGTGCGATAGTGGAAAAAAATTACTCGTATATGAGACCAGGTCTCACGGTTAGCAGGTGAGACCCGTCTTAATGGATGACACGTGGCTTTTAAGTGGGGGTGGGGGATGCTTTGTGATTTGTGAATGCCACGTGTCATCCATCAGGATGGGTCTCGCGTGAGACCTGGTCTCATAGAATTCTTTTCCTGCGATAGTATATAGTAAAGTTTGTGCTATATGCACGTACTTGCAAAATGCGTACGAATACACAAGGTTTCCAAACTTTCCCTTTTACATACTTAATTAAGGACGCTAAAAATTCCTGAACGTTCGGGATTTATCATTTGCGTCCCAAAACTAATGAGATCGCCTTACGAAACAAAAATTATACTCCTCCTAAAAGCCACGGCGCTCGCAGGAGCGCTTGCGGCGCGCCACGAGTGCCTTGGTGCATGGCCGTTTCCCAGCGCACCGACACAACGCCTCTTTCTGAGCCTCGCAACTCGTGAGGTGCTGATTGGCGGCTTGCCAGCGGGCGAGCGCGATTTCACCGGTGTGGTGATCCAGCGCCAACAGGTACTCCTCCTTGCTGGAAGCGTGCACCCGGTCCACATACCGCCAAGTATAGATGAGGCGCTTGGGCACGACTGCACTCAGGGCATCGGCACGGGCGTCCTCCGCCACCCTCACGGCCCTCGCACGAGCCTTCTGCCAAAGAGGCAATTGCCTGACTCTCTCGGACGTGACATAGGCCTCCCAGGCAGCTTGTTTCGCGGTGCGCTTCTCTTCCTCAGCATTCTTCTCCACCTCTATTTTGGCGCGCTCAGCTGGAGGCAAAGCCTCCCACAAGGCGACATCCATTTCTTTCCAAAGCTCCTCAAGGCTGGGGGGCTCGGCGGGCGGCGCGGCGTTCTCCTCATAGCGGGGAGCCGACGCGTCCTCCGGCGCGCGTGCTGGCGAGAATGGGAACACCGACGCGTCCACCTCGACGTGACGCGGCGAGGAGCGGAACACCGACGCGTCCTCCTTGACTAGTGGCGGCGAGGAACGGAATGGCGACGCGTCGCGTAGCGGCAAGGAGCGGAACACCGACGCGTCCTCCTCGACTAGTGGCGGCGAGGAACAGAACGGCGACGCGTGGCCGTCCGCGCGGTGCAGCGAGGGGCTCCTAGGGCTTGGGAGGGGCGATGCCATGGTGGTCGACATGAGAGGGAGGGGAGGAGATAGCGATGAACGTGAACGTGAGGGGGAGGAGATAGCGATGCCGTGGGAGGCGCATTATTTATAGCGAGCAATGGCACGCCTACATAAGATATGGACTGAGCTGCACTGACTTAACTGCCGGTCCAGTTGCGTCACTGACATGTGGGCCAGACCCATGTTGGGCCCATATGTCAGTGACCGAATGCACCTGCAGTTAAGTAACAGCTACGTGGGCATATTTGTTGGAGTAAATTACGGGGGGGCGAAGGGGTGGAAATATTGCTGGTCACAATAGATTGGACGAGCGTGGGGGGAGGAGAGTCATGCATGCAGATTTTTTCACACGGGGTGGAGTGGTGGGACCGCCGAAGGGAGAAGGAGAGTTTGGCAGGCATATTGTTTCACACATGGAGAGGAAAAAATTTGGAGACGAACGGGCTTCCTGCAGGTATGGGGAACGGTGCATAATAAGTCATCTTGCATGCCAGGCTAGGTATAGTCTCAAGTCATTAAAAACAAACACGCCCCACACATGTTCATATTTCAAGGTGCACTAAATTATTGCATGCGATGATTAAGGCTGGCCATAATGGTGGTATCTTAGCTGGTATCATGCACACGGGAATAGCAAACATGCTGATGTGGCAAAGAATTAAAGAAGAGAGGGGGTTAGAGTAACTAGAGTTCATGCATGCATTGGTAAACACATTTTTTTGTGGAGAACGACAGCCCTAGTTGAGTACTTTTGCAGACTTCAAAAACTATTCCACAATGTGTCCACATTCACAATGTCAAATCAATATGTTTACACTCATTATAAAACGTAGTTCTTATACTAGTACTAGTTGAGTACTCATTATAATCAGTACTCCCTCCGTCTAGGTGAGCAAGTCATCTTAGATTGTGCACTGTGACCAAGGAGGAGGGGAAAACGAGAGATCTTAATGTTTATAATCAGTACTCCCTCCGTCTAGGTGAGCAAGTCATCTTAGATTGTGCACTGTGACCAAGGAGGAGGGGAAAACGAGAGATCTTAATGTTTATTTGCTAATTAATAGCATTGCATGCAATGAACTAACCACTAGATGTCGTGTTTGATAGTCTCAAGTCATTAAAAGCATGCACACCCACATCTCCTATTGGTTGATATGTCAAGAAACAAGAAACGAGGTAGAAGTTAATGCACCGCGCCTAAGTGTTTTGGGAGTATTGTAGATATTGATATTTTTAGTATAAATTTGGTCGTGGGATTTCATTGATGCCCGTCAAAGCGTTGACAGGTTTGCTATGTGTGACCTGAAGATGAAAGCGTTGAGCATCTCGAAGTTGATCAACAATCTTCAATTGTCAAAGATTAGTCGTTCGGCCAATAAGGTGGCACACTTAATCGCTAAGTATAGCTTTGACAATAGATTAGATGGTATTCTTGTAAATAACGTACCGCCCTGTGTGGTGAATATTGTATCGAATGAGTGTACTGGTGTGGCTGGTTAATTAATATAAGGTGGTGTTCAAAAAAAGTATAAATTTGGTCAAACACTTTGCAAACGGTTGACGGGAGTAAAAAGGACCAGAGGGAGTATCATGCATGTGGAGTAGGCAAAAAAATTGCTTGTCTAAAAAAAGGCAAAAAAAATTGCTCATTTATAGCCGGTCGAAGTCTCAAAGGGCGTGACCGCGGGAGGGAGGCGAAGGTCGTGGGAGGCGCGACGTTTGACGGAATTAAGTGAAGTTACATCCACGCGCTGACATGGCGTGCGAACAGGCAGAAGCTATACCGTCAGGCCTACGATATGGATCTAGTAGACATGACATCTAGTGGGTCCCGCATAGTTCTCGAGAACTCTTTGGGGGCTTGCAGCCGTTTATCCACCGAGCAAGCCAGCAACCCCATGCCGTTCGCACGCCCTACTCGTCCCTGTCTTCTACCTTACAACAGTTCGCTCCCAGACGTCTCATCCTTTCACATTAGTTCGCTCCCAGTTTTTTTTGCGGGGTACAACAGTTCAACTTCTCCTAACCCTCCTCCAAAATCCATGGCCTCCCAAATCTCCATGGTCGCCGCTGAGTACCAGGTTAGATCCATCACCGACGATCAGTTCATCGTCATCTACACACGTGGATCCGAGACGATGAAAGCATGGCTTGCTCACTTCCTACGCATGTTCAATAGTTCAATGGATGAGTGGGTCGCTGGGCTAGATGTTGAGTACACCACAGTCATGGGATGAGAGAAGGATCTAAAGGACGAAGAGAGGAAGAAGCCCGCCCTGATCCAGGTTTGCGTACATAACGTTTGCTTGGTCTACCACATATGCCATGCTGACGTTGAATGCCAGGATTTTAAGAACTTCCTCAAGGACAAAAGAGTGAAATTCGTTACTGTAGGCTTTAAGAACGACAGTGACGTCCTGCGTCGGATAGGTCTCGTTGTAGGCCAGCCCTTCGATCTCCAGAAGGCAAGCCTGGTGTCCTCCTCTCAACCTTCAATGCTGACCCTGGCAGCAGCCATGATTGATCCTTCATACACTAAACTGAAGAAACCTCATCACGAGTTTCATCATGCATGGGAGTCGAAGACATTAGATGAAGATCGCATCCTGTACGCAGCAATGGATGCCTACCTTTGTTTAAATATCTACAAGGGTTGGATGAAGAAGCAGAGCCCAGTGTCCGGTTCAAGCAAAGAAGCGTCGGCGAAGAGGAAGAGGAAGAGGGACGAGGACGAAGTCGAGGACGTGGACTCGGACTCCAAGTAGGTGGCCGTGTTGTCGCTCATACTGGTTCTACTGCAGTATCAAGCGGACTAGTTGCTTATTAGTTATTTTCAAGGGTGTGTTGTGCTAAGGCCCCAGCAGAACTATGGGGCTGTCTGGATTGTGACTATCTTTGCCATATGTTGCCACATGATTTTTGCCACATTTGTCACACTTGCCTTACTTGAATTGCTCAAATTGTTAGCCATACATTGGCTTGCCTAAGGGAATTTTGCCACACTTTTTGTGTCTATGACATGTGGGGTTCACTGCTCATAAAAAATTCCTTGTCTCAAGTGTGGCTAGAACCAAACACCTACCTAACTTGGTCAAACTTGCCTAAGGTTAGGTGTGGCAAAGTGTGGCAATGTGTGGCTAGGAACCAAACAGCCCCTATGTTTATGTTCTTTCTCATTATTTGAACTCTTTAGTATGTACAGTAGTACTAGTACTATGTCTTACTACTGTTCTTCTTGCAGTTGGTACTACTGCTCGTATCTTCGTGTTCCTACTGTACTTAATACGTTCGTACTAGTAGTATAATTTGGGTCAGTCGATTTGTGAAAGAAGTTCGACGGAGCGAAGGAAGAAGACGGCAGAAGAGGTGGAAGAAGCCCTTCTAGCCATCCATGTTGCATCAAACGGCTCACATGAGTCGACTGGCCCAAATTGCTCCTTTAGATTGCAGGATCCACATGGCATTCAAGGTCTCGAAGGTAGATTCCGCGTCCGCACCCGGTTTGCGGGCTCGACGCGCGCGCGACCGGCTTCCGCCGCAACAGCCACCATGCGCACCTCCTCCGCGCGGGCGGAGACGACAATGACACGCTAGTTCCTCCTCGCTGGCGTGCTGGAGCACGCGCTCGTCCTCCTCTTCGTATGCTGCGTGCATAGACGCGGCTCCACCAGCTGCTCGCGTGCTTGGCAGCGCGGCGGCATCGCGAGGAGGGACTGCAGACGACGTGAGCGGGCGAGCCTTCGGCTTCATGGCACAGGGATGGCGGCGACACGGCGGTGATGGGCGAGAAATTGTTGGCCGGAGCAGGCGGGCGCCGGCATGCGCAACGGCGGCGGCGGCATATTGATGAGTGCGCGTGTGGGAGCGTACTTTAGTTTTATATATAAGGTTGGTCAAACTTAAAAGAAAACCGTACTAGTACACGTAAACATTAGACTTAGGCAGCGCTTTTATTAGTTACTAGCTTATGTTCTTGCCCATTATGACCAGCCTTAGTACCATGGCCACGATACGGAATCATGTGCAAGCGCGTGAACCGCGGCCGCGCGGTCGATCGAACGGTGTGTCACCGTGTCGCGCTCGAAGGACATCCACCGAACCTTTTTGTGTGTGTGAAAACAATCCTCGAATATTACTCGACTTTTTTTTCCTGTGAAAGATCTTGACGCTGCAATATTTCCATATATTTGAATTTAGCTCCAGTTCGTGTTTATTTGGATTTGGACGTTTTAGGTGTGCCCTAGTTTTTTAATACTGATTTTGTGTGTGTGACTGAGAGAGAACGTGTGTATGTGTCCATATGTGTGTTGTGGCGGAAGGGTAATGTGGAGACGGTGTGCGTGTGATACAGACATAGAGAGGTGTGAATGTGCAAATGATCATGCATGAGTGAGACATAGACAGATGCCGATATGTTGTGTATACATGAGAGAACGGTCTTCTAGTTTACTTGTGTGTGTGTGTGTGAGAGAGAGAGAGAGAGGGAGAGAGAGACAGAGAGAGGAGCATCTGTAACACAACAACCATCTCTCTCGATTCGTCCGTCCATCGCACGGTCGCATGCAACACATGCATCAACGCGCACATTTTGACACCCTCACCCGGCCCCTGCCCACCTCAAGACCCGCACAATCTCTTCGTGAATACCCATTTCTCTCCTTAGGTTTGTTTTCTCTCAATATCTAACACGCACACACACACACACACACACACACACAGAGACACACGCAGCACAAAACACACACACACACTCCCCCGAGCACACAATTCATCCCCATCCAAGGTTATACGGTGACCACTCTCGCTTGTGCTTCTTTGCAACCCCAACATGCACAACACCTCAATCTTCAAAGAGGGCAACAAGCAGATCAAAGACGGCGACCACACCGCGCTAGAGAATGCGGGGTCATTTGGAAGCAGGGTGATGTGACGACAGCTGACTGACTCCTCCCCCCACTCTCTCTCTCTCTCTCTCTCTCTCTCTCTCTCTTGCACAAAATTACCAATCCCTCTCTCCCCCGCACAAAATTGTCAATCCCTCAACCCACGAGATCCTTCCCCTCTTGTCCATGTTTTCCTGCTCTCTCATCAAACATGTTGTCTCTTCCCCTTCCACGTATACAGAATCCAGATGCACACGCATCTCATGTATATTACATGTATGCATCTTTGTCATAGACCTAACTTCTTCCTCTCTCTTTCTCTCTCTATCTCTCTCTCTCTCTCTCTGTCTCGTTAGGTTTGTATCCTACTCTCTCGTCCACATACATACAATCTTTCCCTCCCTATCTGCTCCATCTTCAAAAGCTCTCTCTACACGTTTCATTCACACATTGGGATATGTCAAAATGTTGCTTCTATAATGGCTGATGTAGAGTTATGGTTGTTCTTGTTGCATCCTACAAAGTAATAACTATGAAATGCATTTAGATTCTCATTTGACTGGGATTATGTGAGTTTGAGCATGTTGTGAAGTACTAGACCTTGTATACATCTTGGGATTCGACAATGATTGTAACTATTGAATTGTATAGACCATTACATTCGAAGTCAATAGCCTAATATATTTATTTCACAATTTCAACAAATGATTAGTTCACTACAAACTAAGAAAACAAATGTGTACTCCCTCCATTTTTATTTAAGTCCGCGTATTAGCATTGGTCAAAGTCAAGTTTTGTAAACTCTCAGAAAGCTTATAACAAAAAATATTAACATATACAATAACAAATAAATACCATTAGATTCATTATTGAATGTACTTTCACATCATACATATTTGTTATGGTAAATGTTTATATTTTTCTATAAAAATGGTCAAACTTTAGGAAGTTTGACTTTGGTCAAACCTAATATGCAGAGTTTACTACTACTACTCGCTAGTTGCTTAGCCGAATCACTCAACACGCCACACAGGGAGTCCAGTGTCACAAAATTTTGAGGTCGGCGGGAAAATCTCCCGTGACCCTGATTCGAGCAGTGGGAAGTTACCATCATAGCCTTCGGAACAGGCCTACGGATGACGCTTGGTAGGGGGTTGTTTTCGTAACTTCAGGTTCACCCTACCCAGCCAACCCCACCCCGGCACCCAGAGTAGTACACCTGAATACTCCCCAATTTCTATCCCCACCGCAAAATAGACTTCTCCACGGCACCGCAGCCTTCGTGCTCCTCCCCTTTACATCGGCGCACTCGTCCACCGCAGCGCATCTGCCTAATCGACGACCTCGTACGCCGCAATGGAACCGGTCCATCGTCGTCGTCGTCGTACATAGAGCCTCTTTCATGGCATCGTCTTCCACGGTCTCGTATCTGCTTCCCGGAAGCCGACGCCAAGCGCAAAAGTACCACCATCATGGACAATGAACTGACTCCCGTTGCCGACCATGACTCACAGAGGCCGCCGCGACCATCGTTCTCCTCCTCGATTGGTAATGTGTGTATTGAATCACTTAGCAGTACATGTGCAGTTCCAATTTTGTTCATACCTACCCTTCAAATTTCCTGGGTGCTATTGTTCCCGTAAAAGTAATTGGTTATGGCCTCCATTGTCCAACAGAATATCAGCTTGTAATTGTGCGTCGCTCATGTATCGCGCTGTGCTTGGGTAGGCTTTTCATCTGCAACCAGTAGTGTGGCAAATGATGGAAAGGTTTTTAGAACTAGCAAAATGCCCATGCGTTGCACGCATCAAGATGCATTTGTATGAGTAGTTTATCTTGTTGGAGATGCTCTAACATGGCAGACGAGTGCTTTAATGTTGCCCACAAGATGCGCGAGTATTACTAGTAATATATTTTTCTTACCATGTTGAGATTTTAAAACCACGAGTGCGAACATGCAGAGGAGTAATGAAGATCAAACACGGGATATTCGGGACATCTTCAAGGAGCGTGGCAAGTTAAAGAGGAGCTGCACCGAACCTGTAAAACGAGCTTTGGTAAGTAACACCCTTTCAATTACTTCCCTGTAGCCTCGTGTTCTTCGATGTGTATATGTTGTAGTTTCTGTTTCTCTTAAGTGTGGTGTTCTTCGATGTGTAATCAGAAGAGTCTTAATCATCCTAATGCTTTCGTTTTTAGCTTGATGTAGGAAGTGGGTGTTCTCACCTTGTAGTCTGTTTTTATTTATTTATTCCTTTTGAATTCACTTCTCCGAGTTCGGTTTATCTGGCTTCTACTAAATGGATCTAGGTTGCTCTGAGTATTGATCTAAAAAAGAAGTAACTTCATGTCAGGATGCAGTTCCTGCGAGGAGGGAAGTATGGTCAACCTTGAGATCATGTTTCCAAAATGAGGCTGGATTACACACAAGGTGTCAGTTCCCTAATGATGCTGGATTAGACACAAGGTGCAAATTCCCAGATGATGCTGCATTACACACAAGCCAGGTGGAGTTGTCAGTTGTTCGTGTCCTCGTGGCATTAGTAAAGGCTGAAAGAAAGCGTGCAACAACCCTTGAGAATGTAGCTGAGTTCCTGAAGAAGCGAAAAGTTCAATCAGATGCTCTCTTCACCCAAGCCAAAGAAGAGATGGAAGAAGCCTGAAATAAGCTAGCAGAGGCAGAGTAGGCTAGGCGTCTCCTGCTATCTAAAACTATTGTCAATACAAAATTTCCTTCATAATAGCTAGGTTCAAATGTTTATCTAGTCAACATGCCTGTTGTGATGTCCGTGCATCTACTGATGTGGCACAAAATGTTTTTTCGGGTCATGTAATAACAGTAATTACTTTCCAAATAATAACAGACGAAGCATTGGACATGGTATAGTTCACGTGCAAGCCCGACATTCCAAGTTCAACTTCCACATCAAACTCATGTTCACAGATATCTGCACATTCATACATAATGTCCACAACCATGATTCACTTCAAAGCCAAAAAAATGTGAGGAGAGTTATAAATAAAGAAAATCCTCTACTAGTTCCTACTACCAGTGCGAGCACAACAAGTCAAGACCATGCGTAAATTAATTATATTGTAGTCATTTTTTGTGTTCTAAAATGCATGCCGGCTCGCGGAAGGACGTGTTGCTAGCACACGCGCGGATTCAATGAAGGCAGGCGGGGCAGTCTTAAGCTGGTTGCACGCGGCAAGGAGGCGTGCTTAGCCGGGCCTACAGCGAGTGCGGCCCTCTTGGCCGGCGCGCCGGTTCAATGCCTGCGCTATGAGAGGTCGTGTCCGTGTCAGAGCAATCACTCCCTCCAGTCCTTTTTTGTTTGGGTATAACAAAATCTCGTTTTCCATTAACATTTTAGTGGTAGGAGTTGTGCGTGTGTGTCTGTGAGAGAGAGAGAGGAGACGGTAGTCGGGGTTGTCTGATCGGTAAACAAATGAATAATGTCAGTCTGGGATGGAGACAAAAAGGAGACCGCAACAAATGGTGTGTCTACAGGAGAGATAGAGAGAGTAATTTTAGTGGTATGAGTCATATGTAGAGACATATAGGGTGTGTGAGAGAATCCCATAGAGAGAAAGACAAAGTGAAAGACGAGTGGAGACTGTGTGTTTGGCGGTGAAAAAGAAAGCTTAGGTACCGAGTGATACCAGAGAACAGTAGAGGCGTGAGAGATAATGAAAACCGTGTAATTTATAATGATAGGGAGAGTGTGACACTTCTCAAGGGAGACGTCGAGAGACCATGTTTGCGAGGATAGGGGCAACATGAAGTGAGCGTGCGGTTGAGTTGGAGAAAAGAGAGTGATAGCTACCTGAAGGAGCATGCATGCGAGAGAGATGGGCGTGAAAGGAGTGAACAAAAAAGGGATTCAAATATTTGAATTCGAGATGATGATACATGTAATCCATACTCGAACCAAAATTGATCTATCAAACATGCATACTCATATGAATTCACGCACATCTATGTTATTTAATATGTAGATATTACTGATCCATACATTTTAGTAGAACATAATTTGGTTAAATTTTTTCGAATTCAACCTTAAGATTTCGAGATTGTTGTATTTGTAGATCATATTATACATATAAAGGATAGAATTCTTTGTTGTGCTTTTGAAAGTATATATATTAAAAAATGATGTATATAGAATGTAATTCCAATTGAAAATGGATCCCGCCCGAAAAAAATAGAATACAAACGGGATTCGAATTGAGTTGGCACGGTAAACGTGCACTCTGCAAAATTTGAACGAAGCGGGGAAAGTCGCAGTTACCGCCCGAAACCAAAATCTGCGAGATGGAAATCACTACTGCCTATCCCTGCCACGCAAAGCCTATATGCTGGATTTCTATAGGTTTTGATAGGGGTAGGTTTGTAATTTCACACAAACGTGACGTAACCGCCTCTCACCCGGATTCATACACGGTGGGCGCCAAAACACAGTGTGTCCTCGGCCGAAATCGACTCCCTCCCCGATTCATATTCATACACGGTGGGCGCCAAAAACAAACTCTCGTCGGCAAATATTCGGTGTATGCGAGATTACTGTCCTATCCCCGACCAACTAGTGTTGCTGTGATGTAGTAGAAATTTGAAACGGGGGCTAAGTTTGTAAATTTCCTTGCATTTGAGACAAGCGCGCCCTGAATACATGGTTCCCCCTTCCTCTCTACCTTCCTTTTTCCAATTCGTACTCCGTTGGCGCCAAAACACCCTCTCCACCCCACCCTCCTCCGTCTGCTGTCGTCCGCCACCCCATCCACCGCCGTCCTCCTCCACCATGTCGGAGATGATACCCCGATGCCGCCGTCCATTACAAGAGATCGACCTCTCTCATCCACGGCTTCGGACCGGGATCCTTGCATCCCGTCCTCTCGCTTCATCCCCGCCGTCGTCCACCTTGTCGGCGCCGCTCCTACGACCGTCTCGTCCACCGCGCCCCGCCGCCGCCGTCTACCCTTCTAGATCTGCTTCCACGCCGCTGACAGCCATCGCTATCGCAGCACCGTCAAATTCTCAGCAGATGCCTACATGGCGCCGCACCAGAGGCGGTACTCTCTCGTATCTGCTCAACTTATTTATCGCAGCAAGAAAATAGATCACCACTGCTTTACTCTGATTTCTTGTCTTGGTTGCGAAGTTGCCTTTGTCTGGTTTGCACCTTCAGATCCGCCATGGCACGCTCAACACCATACTTGCAATGCTTATGGTTTTCCCCTTTTATATTCCACACTAGTTAAATCACAGTAGACTAAATTTCAAAATTGGGTCAGTCAATTTTTCAGAGATCACCGGAGTTCGCCAGTGCAATTGAAGGGGCTCGGGTGGTTGTGGGGCCTCGCCGAACGAAGAAAACTCGACACGGGTGGGGGTTGGGGTGGGGGTGGGGGTGGCGGAGGAAGACAGGCGGTGGGGGGCGGTTGTCCGGCCGGCGGCCCGTGCGGTGTTCTGTATGGGAAGAATCAGAGACAAGGAAGAAGAAGGGTTAGGAGACGTAGGATCTTCATCCAACCGCCTAAAATGGTCGAGAGACAGCTAGGAGTTGCATTCTTAATGCGCTCTGGTTCATCATGTGTGGGCACTGCGCAACCAACATTTTATTATCCAAAATCTGCTTGCTCTTCTTTACCATGTTCCTCTTTCGTTCTTCTTTAATATGTACTCTCTCCGTTCCTAAATACAAGTCTTTGTATAGATTCCACCATGGACTACATATGGAGCAAAATGAGTGAATCTACACTCTAAAATGTATCTGGATACATCTGTATGTGATCCATAGTGGAAATCTCTACCAAGACTTATATTTTGGAACGGAGGGAGTATGATAGTAGTACAGTATGTTCCTTGTACTGAAGATGAGCAGGGACATTTGCAGTGTATAGGTCTATACGGTCGGTTGTGATGGACACTTTGAGCCTCTTTGATTCGTAGGATCTTGTAAACATAGGAATAGGATTTGTAGTGGCCTGCCCACTTGAATCCTATAAGAATAGCAAGGAAATGTGGGGAGTTGTGTCGCCTTTGAGAGTTACATTGATATTAACAGTACCGCACCTTCACTTGAAGAGAGCTGGTATCCGAAGCCTTTCTAGCCATACCGGCAATACTAGCACATATATTCCAGCAAGTTCCACTTTGCTGATTTTACTCTGATGCTTAAGGTTTTCCCGTTATATCTACACTATGATCTGTGTAGCTGCTTTGTGTCGCACTAGCAGCAGTCCACTCTTCAAGCTAAACATTGCAATGACTTACAAAATTGGCACCAAGGCATTGAGTGCCATTCTGGATGCAATGAAACTCATACGCTCCCCACCTGTTGATTCTTGTTTAGAATATCATCCTAATGACTATTCTAACCTCGAGGAGTCAAAGGCAGATGGCCTGTCCTGTTCACCCATCAAGGTGCATGTTCTAATTTGGCAATGTTTTATTGATTGCAGGTATCTTGCATATGTTGTCTTGCATTTCTTCTACTTTGTTGCACCGCCATCTGCTTAGTTTACTCATCATATATATCGAGATGCCATGCCCATCCATTATCAATACATATTCCATCTGTCATCATACCATGTTTTTTCACTCAAATGATGTTCTTGTGCATCAGACATCAAAAAGGAAGAGGGTGATTGCTGAACCTGGAGGAGCACCAGCAAAGTCCTTGAAAAACGTGGTGGTGCCGGAGAAATCAGATAGCACCCCACTTATATTGGTTGTACAACCAGTGACACAAAACGTACGACCGACTCCAGCAGACTGTACCCATACTTCACTGGCCACACCACTAGCCCCACCACACAGGACCTGCACTCCAGCAAAAGGTATACCGATTTCATTTGCCATAGCACCAGCTGTACCACAGAAAAATCCCACTCCAGCAAAAAGTACAGCAAGTCCACCGGTCGAAGACCTATCCCAACTGCAGAGACGGCCAATTCCTGCAGATTGGAACCCCATTCCATTTATTCTCAGTTTAAAAGACAATGCTTTCAATGTTGTTAGGGACTACGTGCATATATTCCCATCATGGGAAGATTATTGTGAAGACAAACACCAATTTCACATCTTCCTGTCCAACTTACGTGTAAGTGCTATTATTCATGGCTATTATTTTCCTGTTTTCTACTGATTGAACACATCAATGATTTACATTACATTGTTGTAACTAGGCGAGGGTCAATCTGGATAGTCATGATGAGCAAAGCTTGCTTGTGCTTTTCAAGGAAGCATTGCAGCAGTATCGGTGTTACCTGAGGAAATCACACTTTGATGGCAAGTCTATAAACGAATTCCTGGTGAAGTCTCATGTGCTAAATTTAGAAGACATTGAATGGAAAAACCTTGTTATGCACTGGTCTCATTCCCAGGATGAGGTACTGTCTATGAAATCACATGACAATTTGAACTTCTACTTTTCCGCATGTGCCTTACGGATATTTCTTGCGGGAAATCTACTCGAAGAAGAATTCTGGTTTGACAAGAACGACAGGATATCTCAAATATGCTGCCCGCTACTTTGCTCTTGTTAGTACATGTTGTCCTGTATCACTGTACTTGCACACATACTGGTTCATTATGTCACAGCAGTATGCATGATAGCTTGCTTATCAATTATTCGCTCCAAATTATCTGATATGTATGAATGGTTACATTAGTGTAGAATATATCCAATGCCAATGTTTTTTTAGCTCTGCATTGTTCTTGTAAGTACATGCTGTCCTTTATCAGTGTACTTATAATGATAGGTAGTTGTTCATGTACCATCACTCTGCAGCTTATTTTCCTTTGCCCTCCATTTTCTACACATCAGATCTATATTTACTCTTACCATAAGGTTGGTACTGAAGAAGTTTAGCTGTGCATTGCTCTTAGCTGTACCTTTTGCCTGTATCGCTGCACTTACATTTATAGCTACTTGGTTATGTAGCATCACTCTTCATCTTATCTTAAATATTCTCCATTTTTCGTATATTATTACATCTATATTTAC
>NC_041386.1:512053476-512075377 GCF_002162155.2 Triticum dicoccoides | reverse complement strand
GTAAACTTCTTGAATTGCCCCCCCCCCCCCATCAGCATGGACAAGGCCTTTATAGAGCCTGTCTTCACCAATAATGTAAGTTTGTCCATCTCAAGCCTTCAAACTTTGTTGTATATATTTGGTTAGGCATGACTGCAATAGCTGTTTATTTTTGGTGTTTGCATCAAATTGCTTGTTTAAAGTTTATTATATGTAGTTCATAAACAAAAGTTCATCCTTTCTCAATTTAAGTTTTCAGTTGTACAACCAAGTTCCTTCTTCATACCATGTAAATTAAACTATACATAGCAAGTGATCTTCTTTTGCACTGCATGTATTCTTCTGTTCTTCATCTGTAATCCAGTGGTGTGGTGAACCTACCCACTACAGCACAATGTCATATTCTGCAATGTCTTGACTATGAAAAATGTCATATCATTCTACTATTATTTAAACCGTCTCTTTATTTGCCAATCTGAAATGGTATAAATTGACAGCACACTAACCATTGATACTTATGAGTTCTTGATCTATAATCCAGTGGTGTCGTGAAGCTGCCAACTCCTTCACAATGTCATTTCGTGCCATGTCTTGACCTGAACAATACCATATTGTGTTAATGCAAATTTAAATTGTGCCACTTTATTCGTTAGTAAGAAATGTGATGAATTGTCAGCACTGATACTTTTATGTGCAAAACCTGTCATCTGTCTGCTTGTTTATCTTTCAGAGTGAGGAAGATATAAGTGTTGAACAAGCGCAGTCTCATCATCTTGCTCAGCTGCTTGTGCTGCAGCTCCCCAGCAGGGCTAACCTTTCTTGAACTCTATTGAAGTGCTATCGGTTTTGTATATTATTTTGTCGGCATGTTTATTTGCACTGGTGGCGATCTTTGATGCCCAGTGTATGTAATCTGTTGTCTGCTTGTGCTTTATTATCATAGTGGCGAACTTTGATGCCCAGTGGATGTAATATGCCGTAATTTCTTTATTGTATAGTATATGTTTTTTCTTATTCACGATGCTGCAGTTATTTTACTGTATATATATCCTGTCTTCGCAGTAAACCGGCCAAACCGTAAAATTACGGTACATAATCGGGCCGTCATGCAATCACGATGTAGGTTGGGCCTGAAACGTGCCGATCAGCTCACGGGCCGGCAGCAGCCCGAAATGAACGCTGGCCCATGATTGTGCGAATCAAATCACGGGCTTTTAACAGGCCAAAAAATTGTCCCGGTCCTTGTTTGGCCCGATCAGATATCGGCTGCGAGCAGGCCGGATGCAAACCGGGCCGTAGTTAGGCCCAACTATATGACGGGCTTTTAACAGGCTGAAATTAATATAGGGCCGAAATGTTAAGCGGGCCCTTAACATGACAAAACTAATATCAGGCCGAATTAATAAGTGGGCCTTTAGCAAGTGGGCCCAAAAGCATAGTGTCCAGTTGACGGGCCGAATCTGATATGGGCCATAATTAGGCCCAAAACCTCTTAAAGGGCCAGACCTGATCTGGGCCGTAATTTGGCCCAGAACGTGGTAGGCTTTTAATGGGCCGGATCTCATATGGGCCACTATTAGGCCCGGAGTGTGTCAGGCCATTAATAGACCGTATCAAATATGGGCCGGCATTTGGCCCAAAACATGGCAGCCAGTTAACGGGCCGGCCTACTAGGGTCCTCAAAATCTTGTGGGCCTATAGCTGGGCCGGCCCATTAATGTCGGCAAAATCTCATGGGCCTTTAGCTGGGCCAGCCCATTATGATCCGCAAGAATTTTGTGGGCCTTTACCTGGGCCGGCCTATTATGACACACAAAAATCTTGTGGGCCTGTACCTGGGCCGGCCCATTATGGCCCGCGAAATCTTGTGGGCCTTTAGCTGGTCCAGCCCATTATGGTCCGCAAAATCTCGTGGGCCTTTAGCTGGGCCGGCCCATTATGGTCCGCAAAATCTTGTGGGCCTTTAGTTGGGCCGGCCCATTTAAACTTGTTGGGCCGTACCACGTGTCGACGTATCATAGGCGCCTTCTGCCCAGTGAGTGGATGACATCTGTCACGACGATGAGCCGACACGTGTTTCCTCTAGCCAATGATGATTTTACACGTGGAAAATCCCCATTGGTCAGGGCTGTTAATGGGTTATCGGATCCAAAACCCAACCCGATAGCTTAACGGCGTTCCGTTACGGTGGATGCCACGTGTCGGTCACCCTTGACAAAAGCACTTATGTGATGCACGATTTATCGTCATGGAAGTGGACACTTCCGTGTTGATAATTTTGGTAATGTCATGGAACACTTCTACGACAACACAGGTATGACTATCTTGATTCTGTCATAAATTTGTCATGGACGTACATGCATGACAAAAAAAGCGACCTACTGTGACAAACACGTATCATCATGGAAGTGTATTTTTTGTAGTGCTTCTTCACAAAAAGAACACCACAACCCCATGGAGAAGAACTTGGTCGGATGAGACCCATACGCTCTTGAATATCGAGTTGTTTCTTCAGCTCTTTCAACTCTTCAGGTCCAAGCTTGTAAGGACGTTTGCAAACAGGTTCCGTGCCAGGCTCAAGATCGATGACGAATTCAACTGGCCGGTGCGGAGGCATTCCTGGAAGCCCTTCTGGAAAGACGTCTTGATATTCGCGAACAACCGGAATCTGCGAGATGGCATCTAGCTCGCCCTTCTCATTGAGAGAAAACAGTCGAATGGTATCATCCCTTGCGGCAAAGACAATTACATCCTCAGACGAATGAGTCAATTGAATCTGCCTGGCAGCACAATCAAGCTGAGCCTTGTGCTTAGAAAGCCAGTCCATTCCAAGAATAAGATCGATATCCGAGTTACCAAGGACCACTGGAGAGGATAGAAACTTATAGTCACCCAACGTGATCGTAACATCCGTGACGCAATTGTTAGATGTCATTTGCTTGCCCGGGGACACAATCTTCAACGGGAAAGGAATCTTTTCAGTCACAAATTCATGCTTGGCAACAAATGGTGTAGAAATAAAAGAAAGCGATGCACCAGTGTCAAAGAGAACTTTTGCAGGAACATCATTAACAGGAAGGTTACCCAAAATGACATCTGACAAGTCCTCTGCCTGAGCTGCGTTCATCATGTTGACCTTGGCGTGCTTGGGATTATGCTTGACCACTGCGTTGCTAGCAGATCTCACAGGAGGAGGTGGAGGAAGACGCCTCTGATTGAAGCATTTGTTGGCATAGTGACCCTTCTGCTGACATTTGTTGCACGTGACCTCCGAGAGTGGACGGTGATACGGAGCACTTGATCTTGGAGCTTGAGACAAAGTCTTGTTCTGAAAGCCAGGGTTGGGTGGGTGGGAAGATCCATTGCCACCTTTGCTCTTCTGCTGATAAGGGTGACGGAACGGAGAAGGAGGCAGCCAATACTTTTGCTGCTTAGCCACTTGAGTTGAGGAAGAAGGAGTAGCATCTCTGACTCGCATCTTGGAAGCATCGCACTTGAGTTGATCAGTCTCTTGCTTCATTGCCATATTGTAGAACTCATCGTACTTCTTTGGCTCAAACAGGATGAGAGCTAGTTGGAGATCTTCTTTGAGGCCACCCCTGAACTGATAAATCACGCTCTTCTCGTCAGGGACGTCTTGCTTGGCGAAACGAGCGAGCCTCTGGAACAGAATGTTATACTGGTAAAAAGACAAGCTGCCTTGCTTCAAGTTGCGGAATTCCTCACGCTTGCTCTCAACAACACTCTGAGGAATGTGATGAGCTTTGAAGTCTTGACGGAATTCATCCCAGGTAATCACACGGCCTCCTCTGGAATCTTTGTATTGCTGAAACCATTCTGCAGCTTGGTCTTTGAGTTGGAAGGAGGCAAACTTGACAAAGTCCTCAGGCCTGACGTTGCTGCACTCGAAATGCTTGCAGATATCCACGAGCCAATCATTAGCGTCTGAGGCCTCGACACAGTTGCTGAAGGTCTTTGGCTGGTTAGCGAGGAACTGGTTGAGTGTAGCAAACTGATTCTGATTGTTGCCATGGCCATGATTCCCTTGGTTGCGCTCTTGCAAGAGCTGCATGATCAGCTGTGTGTTTGCATTAGTAGCGGCCATCATAGCTTACCATGCCTCCGGAGGTGGAGGTGGTGGTGGCGGATCAGGATTCAGAGTCGTGCGCGTTGGAGGAGCCATCCTGGAGAGGGTGACATCCATTAGCATCTTGACAGACAAATATTCAAGCTGAAACAAATGGATCGAAATTGCAACATATAGTCTTCACATCCGAACAAAATGAACGAATGCATTCCAATCGACATGGTCACACTTCCATAAATTGAGAAGCCACTTAGATAGAGGTAGAAGAAATAAAGCAACAAGGTACGGACAAGAGCAAATACTTGGTAAGGATTACCCAATCACAAACCAAATATCCACGGAAGAAATACTAGAGCTACATGAATTCCCACCTATGAAACTCCCGAGCCTTTCCGATTATGCAATCAGGTGTTGGGGATACAGGGGAAGCATAATATCTCACCCAAAGCTAGCAAATCCTACATCCAGCTGTATCCATCCTTCAACACATAACCAAGAAAACTTCGGAAACCATTTACCTCAACCTTCGAAAAGCATCCATTATACGAGTTATGGCAATACTCCCGAACTCCTGCCCCTGTACTGGGTGGCGTCGAGGTTATCTCACCAACAACTTCATAAAAGAGATTTTCGATATCGGCGAAACTCAGGTATTCCAGAATCTCAACGATAAAATTGTGACGACAACACCTCGGAGCTCAACTCCCCGGGACACTGCCACAACCCCTAAATGTCAGGAGGCACCAAGAACAATGTTCTCGTCACAAAACCATCAGAACGATTCCAAGATACCCGCGTGATCCTAAAACTTTTTTAGTGAAATTTGAGAAGAGAAGGGTCAAAACTCTACATCAGGATGCCTCACCAGAGCGACGAAGGGACTGAGGAGTAAAAAGAAGTCCTACTCTCCTATATATATAAATCCTAAATGTCTCAAAACATTTTTCTAGACTCAGCAACGCCAACAATTCGATCAAGCATGGAGCTCCTAAGGTCGGGGAAGGCTCTGATTACCAACTTGTAACGCCCTCGATGCGACTATATCTCCCAGGTGTCGAAGCACGACATAGAGGCATAACCGCATTGAAAGCAATGTCACAAGTGAGGTAATCTTCACAACAACCCATGTAATACATAAGGGAAAGAGATACATAGTTGGCTTACACTCGCCACATCACACAATGCATAAATATCATTACATTCATCCAAATACACTCCAGGTCCAACTACGGAAGCAAAATGAAGATAAACCCCAATGCAACATAGTCCCCGATCGCCCCAACTGGGCACCACTACTGATCATCTGGGAAAGACACGTAGTAACGACGAGAGTCTTCATCGAACTCCTACTTGAGCTCAGTCATATCATCTGGAGCGGTATCATTGGTCCCTGCATCTGGTTTTGGAAGTAAACTGTGAGTCACGGGGACTCAGCAATCTCACACCCTCGCGATCAAGACTATTTAAGCTTATAGGAAGGGTAAAAGGTATGATGTGGAGCTGCAGCAAGCGACTAGCATATATGGTGGCTAACATACGCAAATGAGAGCGAGAAGAGACGGCAAAAGCACGGTCGAACAACTATGATCAAGAAGTGATCCTAGAACAACCTACGTCAAGCATTACTCCAACACCGTGTTCACTTCTCGGACTACGCCGAGAAGAGACCATCACGGTTACACACGCGGTTGGTGCATTTTAATTAAGTTAAGTTTCAGTTTATCTACAACCGGACATTAACAAATTCCCATCTGCCCATAACCGTGGGCATGGCTTTTGAAAGTTCAAATCCCTGCAGGGGAGTCCTAACTTAGCCCATCACAAGCTCTCACGGTCAACGAAGGATATTCCTTCTCCCAAGACAATCCGATCAGACTCGGCATCCCGGTTACAAGACATCTCGACAATGGTAAAACAAGTCCAGCAACACCGCCCGAATGTGCCGACAAATCCCGATAGGAGCTGCACATATCTTGTTCTCAGGGCACACTCATATGAACACTACGTACAACTAAAACCAACCCTCAAGTTTCCCCGAGGTGGTGCTGCAAGTGGCTCTGTTTTGGACCAACACTCAGAGGAGCACTGGCCCGGGGGGTTTAATAAAGATGACCCTTGGGCTCCGGAAACCCAAGGGAAAAAGAGGCTAGGTGGCGAATGGTAAAACCAATGTTGGGCATTGCTGGAGGAGTTTTATTCAAGGCGAACTATCAAGGGGTTCCCATTATAACCCAACCGTGTAAGGAACGCAAAATCCGGGAACATAACACCAATATGATGGAAACTAGGGCGGCAAGAGTGGAACAAAATACCAGGCATAAGGCCGAGCCTTCCACCCTTTACCAAGTATATAGGTGCATTAAGATAAACAAGATAATATGATGATATCCCAATAATAAACAAGTTCCAACAAGGAACGATCTCCAATCTTCACCTGCAACTAGCAACGCTATAAGAGGGGCTGAGCAAAGCGGTAACATAGCCAAACAACGGTTTGCTAGGACAAGGTGGGTTAGAGGTTGACATGGCAATATGGGAGACATGATAAGCAAGTGGTAGGTCTCGTAGCATAGGCATAGCAAAAGAGCGAGCATCTAGCAAGCAAAGATAGAAGTGATTTCGAGGGTATGGTCATCTTGCCTGCAAAGTTCTCAGAGTTGCCTTGATCCTCGTAAACATACTCAACGGGCTCCTCGATCACGTACTCGTCTCCCGGCTCTACCCAAGCAAGAACAAAAAGCAAAAGCAACACAATCAACCACGTGCAATGCTCAAACAACATGATGCAAACATAGTATGATATGCGGGATGCGTTATGCGATGCATATGCATGATTTGGAAAGGAATGATTGAACCTGGACTTAACTTGGAAAACAAAGAGTGCCACTAGAAATAGGAGTTGATTTCGGTTGAAATCGATATAAAGATCATCGGAATCGGATGCACGGCTTGGAAATGGCAAGCAAAACAAATATGGCACTGGTCTGCGATTTACAGCAAGTAGTCTTCTAAATGCATCAAGAACAACATGCTACAGCACTACAACATGACAACAAAATACATGGCAGGGATCCACCCATGATGCTTGACAAAAGATGAACACTTAGCTACGGCTAATTCACTCAATAGCAAGCTCAAACAAGCATGGCAAAAGTGCAAAAGATTACTGGTTTCAGACTTAGTGAAATTATCAACAAGTCAGGAATTTAACATCAGGAAGCAATGTTTAGAGCATGAAAACTACATGCTACAGGAACTTATCATGGCAAAGCAAGGCATGGCATGAAGCTACTCAAAGCATACAACAAAAGTCCCTTAGTGACCATGAGCAAAAGGGATCAGAAAATACAATTGCAAGCATGTGAACATAGCAAAAACATAAACAGATTCAGACTTAGTGAAAAACTGGAACATGGCAAACAGATAACAAGTAGGCATGTTTACAAGCTCGATGCACTCACTACGAGGCATTGCATGAAAAACTAAGCATACACCCAGCAAGTAGACATGGCATAGAAGCTAGACATGGCAAGAACAACAACATAGCATGCACGGATCAACAACAACAAGCTCGGCAAAATCGCTAAACATGTTAACAAGCTGCCAGGAACATTTTATAGCAAAAGTAGAGCTCGATTGAGTCAAGCTAGGGTGCTCTATAAATGCAAACAAAGACATGGATGGATAGAGAACAACATTATCTACAAAACATCCTTACTGATCATGCTCAAAAGAGGCACGGATCACTAGGAAACAACATGAGCATGTGGCATAAAAATAATGACACGGCAAGGACTTGGTAAAATTCCAAGTCCCTGAAATCAGCATCATTGAGTAAGCTACTTTGCATGCTTGTGCTAGTCACCACAAAGATCACAAAAATACATGGCATACACCCTTGTAAAGATGACATGGCATACTTCAAAACACATTTAGAGCCCAGGATCATAGCATGCACACATTAATCATGGCAAAAATGACAAAAGTGCATTTGCTGAACTAGATCTGAAACTAACATCACATAGCCCTCTTCCAACAGCATTTCGGGCATCAAGATGAGCTCAAATGAAAATGAAGCAATGAGGTGAAATGATGTACTCGTCGAGACGAATATTTTGATATGCTACACACACGAATCAGAGCTACGATGATGAAGTTATGATGCGTCAAAGAATGCAAAAAGTTAAAGAGCGAGAGGGAAAAGTCAACCGAGTGGACTAGGGTTTTCCAGATCGGATCGGGCCGGAACTGTAGCTGGCGCACAGAGATCGAGAATGGTTGGCCTTCCTCACCGGAACAGGAGCTGCTCGCCAGAGAGGGGGTTAGATCCGGCTGGCCGAGGCGCTCCGGCGACGGGGGAGGGCACCGGACGACGAGGCGCGGCTCCCGCGGTGGTCGGCGTTGGCGCCTGCGGTCGTCGGCACACGGGGCGGCGGGCTTCGATGGCGGCCGCGGCGGTTGACAATGGCGGCAGCGGTGGTCGTCGCCGGCGAACTAGGTGGAGCAGGCGGCGGCTCGGGCGGAGAGGAGAGGCGGCGGGGCGCGGTGCCGCGCGGGCCGGGAGGGCCGGATGCGGGCTGCGGCGGCGATGTGGGCGCGCCCACCACGAGGCGCTCGGGGATTGGCTGCGGTCGCCGGCGCGGGCATGTCCGGCCGAAACGGACACGTCCGGCGGCGCGGAGGACGAATTTTTAGGGTTTGGGGGAGAAGACCCGGGATTTGGGGAAGAGGGACCTATATATAGAGGTAGAGGGAGCTAGGAAGCTCCAAATGAGGTGCGGTTTGCGGCCACGCGATCGTGATCGAACGGCCTAGGTGATGGAGGAGGTTTAGGTGGGTTTCGGGCCACTTTGGAGGGGTCTTGGGCTGCAACACACACGAGGCCTTTTCGGTCCCTCGGTTAATCGTTGGAGTATCAAACGAAGTCCAAATGGTATGAAACTTGACAGGCGGTCTACCGGTAGTAAACCAAGGCCGCATGGCAAGTCTTGGTCCAATCCAAAAACGTTTAACACCTGCACACGAAAATAGGTAGAAAGGGACACGGGAGGACATAGGAGCGCCGGAATGCAAAACGGACAACGGGGAAAATGCTCGAATGCATGAGACGAACACGTATGCAAATGCAATGCACATGATGACATGATATGAGATGCATGACAAAGACATAAACACACGGAGACAAAAACCCGACAACGAGGAAATAGAATAACTTAGAACCAGAAACGGCAAGAGTTGGAATACAAATAAGGTAGTTACATCCAGGGTGTTACAGTCCGAGACAAGTGGACCGACTCCTGCCTGCATCTACTACTATTACTCCACTCATCGACCGCTATCCAACATGCATCTAGGAGTATTAAGTTAAAAACAGAGTAATGCCTTAAGCAAGATGACATGATGTAGAGGGCTAGAGTCATGCAATATGAAGAAAACCCCATCTTGTTATCCTCGATGGCAACAATACAATACGTGCCTTGTTGCCCCTACTGTCACTGGGAAAGGACACCGTAAGATTGAACCCAAAGCTAAGCACTTCTCACATTGCAAGAAAGATCTATCTAGTAGGCCAAACCAAACTGATAATTCGAAGAGACTTGCAAAGATAACCAATCATACATAAAAGAATTTATAGAAGATTCAAATATTATTCATAGATAGACTTGATCATAAACCCACAATTCATCGGTGTCAACAAACACACCGCAAAAAGAAGATTACATCGAATAGTTCTCCGCAAGAGAGGGGGAGAACATTGTATTTAGATCCAAAAAAGAGAAGAAGCCATCAAGCTACTAACTATGGACCCATAGGTCTGAGGTAAACTACTCACACTTCATCGGAGAGGCTATTGTGTTGATGTAGAAGCCTTCCGTGATCGATGCCCCCTCCGGCGGAGCTCCGGAACAGGCCCCAAGATGGGATCTCGTGGATACAGAAAGTCACGGCGGTGGAATTAGGGTTTTGGCTCCGTATCTGATCGTTTGGGGATACGTGGATATATATAGGAGGAAGGAGTACGTCGGTGGAGCAACAGGGGGCCCACGAGGGTGGAGGGCGCGCCTGGTGGGGGTGGGCGCGCCCCCTACCTCGTGGCCTCATGTTTCCTTCCTTAACGTAGGGTCCAAGTCTCCCGGGTCTTGTTTTTTGAGAAAATCACGTTCCCGAAGGTTTCATTCCGTTTGGACTCCGTTTGATATTCCTTTTCTTCGAAACCCTAAAATAGGCAAAAAGCAGCGATTCTGGGCTGGGCCTCCGGTTAATAGGTTAGTCCCAAAAAATATAAAAGTGGATAATAAAGCCAATAATGTCCAAAATAATAGATAATATAGCATGGAGCAATCAAAAATTATAGATATGTTGGAGACGTATCAGCCCGCGCCGTCTCGCGCGCACACACCAATCGCTCCCGCCGCGGGCCGCGCCCCTGCACCGCGGTCGCCGCGCTCGACCGCCCGCCTTGCGCGTCCAGGCCGTGCCTTGGTTGCGCGCTCCGCGCACCAGGCCACGCCTCCCCGCTCACAAGCTGCCGCCGCTGCAGCTGCGTTGCCGCTACCGCATGCTGCTGCCGTCGCACTTCACCCTCACCGTTGTTGCGCGTTGCTGCTCCACTGCTAGCCCTGGCCGCCGGCGCCCCTCCATGCCCGGCTGCCCGTCGCTGCTTCCAGCGGCTCTGGCGAGCCACCCCGCGCGCATCGCCGCCGTGGCCGCCAGCGCCCACGCCCGCGTGCCCCTGGGCGTGCGCCCGAACGGGGCGCGCCCGTAACCCGTCGCCCGCGCCCTGTATGGCCTTTGGCCAATGACACATGGGGCCCAACCCACCCCCCCAGAATGAAATTTAAAAAAGAATTAAAAAGAAAGAAAGAATTAATTAATTAATTAACTAATTAGTTAACTTAATTAATTCTGATTAGATTAACTAATTATGATTAATTAACCTAATGACTAATTAACCTAATTAACTACTGTTAATTAACTAAACAGTCTATGACCAGTGGGACACACCTGTCAGGATGACTAGGTCAACTGCTGACATCATGATGACGTCAGCAAACACTATTCTGGATAATGTTGATTTAAATAATTAAATAAATCCTAAAAATGATTTAAATCTTTTAAAGTTAATATAAGATAAACCGTAGCTCGGATGAAAAAACTTTGTACATGAAAGTTGCTTAGAACGACGAGACGAATCCGGATACGCGGTCCATTCGTCCGCCACGCATCCCTAGCATAGTGAACACGCAACTTTCCCCCTCTAATTCATTTGTTCAAAAATGCGAAACACCGAGTATATTTTCCCGGATGTTTCCCCCCTTCACCGGTATCACCTCATACTGCGTTAGGTCACCCCTAGAACCGCGCATTGCCATGTTATGCTTTGTGTTGCTTTGCTTGCTCTGCTATTTATTGTGTTCCCCCTCCGTTACTTCTTTCCGGTAGACCCCGAGACGCTGCCGGTACCCCCGATCGACTACGGTGTTGACGACCCCTCCTTGCCAGACCAACCAGGCAAGCCCCCCCCCCTTGATCTCTAGATACCGCCTATTCTTCTCTCTACTACTTGCATTAGAGTAGTGTAGCATGTTACTGCTTTTCATTAATCCTATTCTGATGCATAGCCTATCCTTGCTACTATTGTTGATACCTTACCTGCAATCATAAATGCTTAGTATAGGATGCTAGTTTATCATTAGTGGCCCTACATTCTTGTCCGTCTGCCATGCTATACTATCGGGCCGTGATCACTCGGGAGGTGATCACAGGTACATTCTCACATACTATACAGGTGGTGACTAAAGTCGGGTCGGCTCGTAAAGTACCCGCATGTGATTCTGATGAGGGGGCTGAAAGGACAGGTGGCTCCATCCAGGTAGTGGTGGGCCTGAGTTCCCAACGGCCCCCGACTGTTACTTTGTGGCGGAGCGACAGGGCCGGTTGAGACCACCTAGGAGAGAGGTGGGCCTAGCCCTGGTCGGTGTTCGCGGTTACTTCAAGATAACACGCTTAACGAGATCTTGGTATTTGATCTGAGTCTGGCTACTGGCCTATACGCACTAACCAACTACGTGGGAACAGTTATGGGCACTCGACGTCGTGGTATCAGTTGAAGCCTTCGTGACGTCAGCGACTGAGCGGCGTGCATCGGGTTGGACCGCGTAACGCAACTTCCTTTGTAATGGAGGTTGCTAGGTCTGCTCTCCGGCCGCCCACGCAACGTGCAGGTGTGTAATGGGCGATGGGCCCAGACCCCTATGTGCATAGGATTTAGACCGGCGTGCTGACCTTTCTGTTGTGCCTAGGTGGGGCTGCGACGTGTTGATCTTCCGAGGCCGGGCATGACCCAGGAAAGTGTGTCTAGACAAAGGGGATCGAGCGTGTTGGGAAACGTGGTGCACCCCTGCAGGGAAGTTAATCTATTCAAATAGCCGTGATCTTCGGTAACAGGACGACTTGGAGTTGTACCTTGACCTTATGACAACTAGAACCGGATACTTAATAAAACACACCCTTCCAAGTGCTAGATACAACCGGTGATCGCTCTCTCACAGGGCGACAAGGGGAGGATCATCGGTTAGGATTATGCTATGCGATGTTACTTGGTGAACTTACCATCTACTCTCTTCTACATGCTGCAAGATGGAGATTGCCAGAAGCGTAGTCTTCGACAGGACTAGCTATCCCCCTCTTATACCGGCATTCTGTAGTTCAGTCCACATATGAGACCCCCTTTTCCATTTGATACCAATGCATACATTTGTAGTGTAGCTCCTTGCTTGCGAGTACTTTGGATGAGTACTCACGGTTGCTTTGCTCCCTCTTTTCCCCCTTTCTATACCCGTTTGATGCGACCAGACGATGGAGTCCAGGAGCCAGACACCACCGTCGACAACGACTCCTACTACACTGGAGGCGCCTACTACTACGTGCAGCCCGCTGACGACGACCAGGAGTAGTTTAGGAGGATCCCAGGCAGGAGGCATGCGCCTCTTTCGATCTGTATCCCAGTTTGTGCTAGCCTTCTTAAGGCAAACTTGTTTACTTATGTCTGTACTCAGATATTGTTGCTTCTGCTGACTCGTCTATGATCAAGCTCTTGTATTCGAGCCCTCGAGGACCTTGGCTTGTAATATGATGCTTGTATGACTTATTTTATTTGAAGAGTTGGGTTGTGATATCTTCCTATGAGTCCCTAATCTTGCTCGTACATGTTTGCATGTATGATTAGTGTACGGTCAAATCGAGGGCGTCACAATAAGCAACGTAGAAGTACCTTCCAAAGGTTTGATAATAAACAGGTGAATAGGTACTACCTCATCTACTTCCCAAAACCCACATATTAATCAGATCCTAATCATGCAATTGTTTGAGGATTGATCTAATGCAATAAAACTGGGTAGTAAAGGGGTATGATCAAAGTGTTACTTGCCTTGCTGATGACCCGTGAAACCTAGAGACTCATAGTAGCATGCTTCGCACTCCGGGTACTCTATCACAATCAAACAAACATACAATAAGCAATCAAGCAAAGATGCCCGGGCGTTCGCTAAATAAGTAAACCGAAAAAACCGGTCTAAAATAAATAAACCGGAAAAAACCAATCTAAAATTAAAAAACGCATCTAGGTTTTTACCGAAAAAACGAACCGGTCAAAGGAAACCGGCGGCGGCGAACTCCGGCGGCTCCGGCGAACTCCGGCGAGGTGGCGAGGCGGCGGCGCGGCTCCGGCGGGTCGGCAGCAGGCGGCGGCGGCGGCAGGCTAGCGCGGCTAGGGTTTTGGCGGGGCGGGCTGGTGGGCTGCGGGGCTGCGGCCTCGGTGGCTTAGGCTGCGGCTTATAAAGCCCTCGGCCGAAGGAATCCGGCTCGGGCACGGCCCGTAGGTCGGTTGATTTTAAAAAAAATCCGCGTAGAAAAATAAGGAAAAGAAATACTAAACGGACTCCAAAAATCCTAAAATAAATTTTCCCCGTCCTCTAAAAATATGCCAGACAAGGTGAACATTTATTTGGGCCTCTAATGCAATTTCAAAAAACGCATATTTTTCCTAATTCAAATAAAATAGCGATAAAAATCCGAATAAAACTCTTATTTGATTTTAACATTAAATCTCCAATATTTATTTATTTTGAGGAAGTCATTTTATCCCCTCTCTTTTATTTTCATAAAAGAAATATTCAAAGAGAAATTAATTAAAATCAAACGATCCTCTTTTCAAAATTCGAGAAAACTCAAATATGAAAATAACGAAATCCCCAACTCTCTCCGTGGGTCCTTGAGTTGCGTAGAATTTCTAGGATCAAGCCAAAATGTAATAAAATATGATATGCTAAGATGACCTAATGTATAACATTCCAAATTGAAAATTTGGGATGTTACAAACCTACCCCCCTTAAGATGAATCTCGTCCTTGAGATTCAGGTTGGCTAGGAAATAGGTGAGGGTGATCTTTCCGTAGGTCTTCCTCTCGTTCCCAGGTGGCTTCATCTTCAGTATGGTGGCTCCACTGAACTTTACAGAACTTGATAACTTTGCTGCGTGTAACTCGGCTGGCAAACTCGAGAATCTTGACTGGCTTCTCCTCGTAGGTCAAATCACTATCCAATTGTATCGCTTCTAGTGGCACTGTATCTCTCAGAGGGATATCAGCCATCTCTGCGTGGCACTTCTTCAACTAAGAAACGTGGAACACATCGTGAACTCCTGACAATCCTTCGGGCAATTCCAACTTGTAAGCAACTTCTCCCATATGTTCCAAAACTTTATATGGCCCCACAAAACATGGTGCTAACTTTTCCTTAACTCCAAAGCGCTTCACTCCTCAAAGGGGTGATACACGAAGATACACTCTGTCTCCGACTTCGTAAATTGTCTCCTTGCGTTTAGAATCCGCACAACTCTTTTTCCTGGACTGGGCTACCTTGAGTCTATCGCGAATCAGCTTAACCTTCTCTTCAGACTCTTTAATCAAATCTGGTCCAAACAACTATCGGTCTCCAACTTCATCCCACAACAACGGTGTCCTGCACCTCCTTTCGTACAATGCTTCGAAAGGGGCCATCTTCAAGCTGGCTTGATAGCTGTTGTTGTAAGAGAACTCTGCGTAAGGCAAATTATCGTCCCAACTAGATCCATAATCTAGTGCACAAGCTCTCAACATGTCCTCCAGAATTTGATTGACTCTCTCAGTTTGTCCATCTGTCTGCGGGTTAAAAACTGTACTGAACTCTAGCTTGGTTCCCAAAGTTTCATGCAACTGATTCCAAAACTTTGAGGTAAACTGGGTTCCTCTATCTAATACAATGGTCTTCGGAACTCCATGCAAACATACGATCCTGGTCATGTATATCTTTGCTAACTTAGCACTGGAGTAAGTGGTCTTCACTGGGATGAAATGAGCTATTTTCGTCAAACGATCGACTATAACCCATATCGAGTCATATCCTGAACGAGTCCTGGGCAATCCTGTGATAAAATCCATACCTAGGTTGTCCCACTTCCATTCGGGTATCGGCAATGGTTGTAGAAATCCTGCTGGCTTCTGATGCTCTGCCTTCACTCTCTGACATACATCACAAACTACTACATACTCTGCAATATCCTTCTTCATTCCGGTCCACTAGAAACTATCCTTTAAATCCAGGTGCATTTTAGTATTTCCTGGGTGAATCGAATATGGCGAATCATGGGCCTCCTGCAAAATCAGCTTCCTGATCTCCCGATCATTTGGTACATATACGCGGTCCTCGAACCATAAGGTTTCATGCTCATCCTCACGAAATCCTTTAGCCTTTCCTTTGCTCATCCTTTCCTTTATCTCGGCAATCTCCTTGTCCATATTCTGAGCTTCTCTGATCTTATCCATCAAAGTAGACTGAATCTCCAATGCTGCTACATAGCCTCTCGGAACTATCTCCAAACATAGCTCGCGAAGATACTCTGCTAACTCCTTGGGTAACTCTCCAGTCATGAGTGTATTGACATGACTCTTGTGGCTCAACGCATCGGCTACTACGTTAGCCTTTCCGGGATGATAGTGCAACTTCATGTCATAATCCTTAATGAGTTCCAACCATCTCCTCTGCCTGAGATTCAACTCCTTCTGCGTGAAGATATAATTCAAACTCTTGTGATCCGTGTATACCTCACAATGTTTTTCGATGAGAAAATGTCTCCAAGTCTTCAACGCATGCACTATGGCTGCTAACTCCAAATCATGCGTAGCATAATTTAACTGATGGGGTTTAAGCTGTCGTGAGGCATATGAAACAACTCTTCCTTCCTGCATAAGCACTGCTCCAAGTCCTTGACGAGAAGCATCACAATACACTTCATAATCCTTGCGTTGATCTGGCAGGATCAACACTGGTGATGTAACCAAGCGTTTCTTCAACTCCTGAAAACTGGCCTCACATTCCTCAGTCCATTTGAACTTGGTGTCCTTTTTTAACAACTCCGTCATAGGCTTTGCAATCTTCGAGAAATTCTCAATGAACCTCCGGTAGTATCATGCGAGTCCAAGAAAACTCCGGATCTCTCCAACTGACGTGGGTGCCTCCCAATTTGTCATAGTGACAACTTTGGCGGGGTCTACCGCTATTCCTTCTTCGGATATAACATGTCCAAGGAATCCAACTTCCTTCAACCAAAACTCACACTTGCTGAACTTGGCGTATAGGTGATGTTCTCTAAGCTTCCCAAGTACTAATCGCAAATGCTCTTTATGCTCCTCTTCATTCTTCGAGTAGACCAGAATATCATCAATGAACACCACAACAAACTTATCCAAAAACTCCATAAACACCTTGTTCATCATGTTCATGAAATAGGCAGGTGTGTTAGTCAGGCCAAATGACATAACGGTATACTCATATAGCCCGTACCTCGTGGTAAAAGCTGTCTTAGGTATGTCCTGCTCTCGAATCTTCAGCTGGTGATACCCTGATCATAGATCGATCTTGGAAAACACCTTAGCTCCTTGCAGCTGATCAAACAAATCATTGATCATTGGCAGTGGGTACTTGTTCTTGATCGTCACCTCATTCAATCCTCGATAATCAACAATCATCCTCAACGATCCATCCTTCTTCTCCACTAGAATTACTGGTGATCCCCAAGGTGATGAGCTTGGGAGAATATATCATTTATCCAGTAACTCCTTAATCTTCTTAATTTCCTCTAAATCCTGTGCAGGCATCCTATACGGTCTCTTAAATATTGGGCCTGTGCCTGGCAAAAGCTCAATCAAAAACTCGATGTCTCTATCCGGTGGCATGCCTGGCAACTCTTCTGGAAATACATCTGGAAAATCCCTCACCACTAGTAGTTCCTCCTGTACAACTCCTGATAAGGAATTTACTTGAGTCCTAATCGGCACATGTCGGGATACATACTTGATCCTTCTTCCTTCTGGGGTGGTGAGCAAAATCGACTTACTAGCGCAATCGATGTTTCCTCCATACATCGATAGCCAATCCATACCCAGAATCACATCCAAACCTTGCAACTCCAAAATTATCAGATCCGAGGGGAAAACATGCCTACCTATGGTCAATGGCATCTGAAAACATCCTTGGCTTGCCATATACTCTGCTCCTGGCGAGCTCACTAACATAGGTGTACTAAGAACTTTGGTGGGCAGCTTATGCTTATCCACAAATCCCCTTGATATGTATGAATGCGATGCACCAGTATCAAAAAGAACGACTGCAGTAAATGACTTAACCAAAAACTTACCTATTACTGCATCTGGCTGGGCTTCAATCTCCTCGACGTTAACATGGTTCACTTGTCCCCTGTTGAAAGGGTTGGGCTTCTTCCCAGAATTTCCATTGCCATTTCCATGCTTAGCTTCAGGACATTCATTGGCGTAATGTCCGGTCTTCTGGCACTTGTAGCAAGTAACGTGGCTTAGATCTTTCTTGGCGGGGGTTGCTGGGTTGGAGCGGTTCTGTCTGTTGCTTCCTCCATTACCATTCCCGTTCTTGGAGCCACTATGGTTGTGTGAACTCCCTCTAGTGTGACTGTGACCTCCATGGTTATGCTGAAGGGGTCCTCCCGAGTTCGGGGTAAAACGGGGTTTCTGCTGAGCTCCAGAATTATACTTCCCTTGTCCATACTTCCTCTTGCGGTTATCAATCTGCTGCTGCTTCCCTTCAATCATGAGAGCTCTATCTACTAACTCCTGGTAGTTATTGAAATTTGCCACCATCAACTGCATGCTCAGCTCATCATTCAGTCCTTCTAGAAACTTCTCCTGCTTAGCTGCATCTGTAGCGACGTCATCTGGGGCATAACGTGCTAGCTTACTAAAATCATCAACATACTGGCCAACTATGCGTCCTCCTTGGCGTAAGTTGCGAAACTCACGCTTCTTCATGGCCATAGCTCCTACTGATACATGGGCAGTGCGAAAGGTCTGCTAGAACTGGTCCCATGTAACATTGGCTATAGGATAGGTGACAGTGTAATTTTCCCACCATGAGGCCGCTGGTCCATCCAATTGGTGCGCGGAAAAACACACCTTCTCAGCATCTGTGCATCCTGCAGTGGTTAACTCCCTTCCAATCCTGCGGAGCCAATCATCTGCCACTATCGGCTCGGTGCTACTGGAAAACACCGGCGGCTGCAACCTCAGAAAACGGGCTAAGTTGTCAACTAGGGGTGGTGGTGGTGGGTTGTTGTTGTTGTTGTTGTTGCCTTGGTTCTGAACTAACAACCGCATCAAGGTATTCTGCTGTTGGATCAACTGAGTGAGCTCCGGTGGAAAGGTAAATCCGGGGTCACATCTCAGAGGCATCTGAGGGTTTAGAGGGAAGAGAATAGAATAGAATGAGGTCTGGTGAGAAAACACTACCCATATGCACATGAGACAAGCACAATCATATCACTCAATCAATCAAGTAAGGGCATACAATCGGTCTAGAACTATCGTTACAAAAGTGCTCAGACTATACTATATACATGGTGGGATACTACTACTGATATGGTGGTCGACTAGAAAAATTGATCGGTGGAAGACTCCATAATATCCGCTCCAGCTTCATCAAATAGTCATCATCGCTATCGTCGGGGTCCGAGTCGGTGTCGTCGATGATGATGTAGTTCTCCGGGCAAGTAGAATCGTCGTCTTCTCCTCCTGGCGCGGGGTCTCCCATGAATATTCCTAGCTTCCTTGTCAGATCATCATTCATCTCCACTAGTATCGTCATTTCCTCCTCGTATCCATCGCGTGTAGACTCGAGTTCTTCCTCCAGCTCCGTGATCCTGGTCATCGCCTTCTTCAGATCTATCATGCCTGCGCACATCTGGTTCTCCTGGCGACGAATGTGCTGGTTTAACTCCTGGATGAAAGCTGCAATGGATCTATCCTTCCTGGTGCTAATCATATCCCATTACTCATCTCGACGCCCACAAATCTGGTAGATAGTATCCTTGAGATCCTTGTGGTAAACTTCTCCAATGCGTCCCATGGTGATGTGGGCTGCCATACTCTTTCCTAGACTCCGGGTTGGTGCATCAAAGGAAAACTCTATGAGCTTAGTGACTGGCGTAAATGTCCTTCCTGGAACTTGAACTTGAATCATCCAGTGCTCCTCTTCTGGTAAAGTGGCGTTGTAAGTCCCGGTGAAGCTTGGTATTTTGATGTTCAGGTACCTAGTGATTTCCTTCAAGTGGCGTCCAAAAGGTGTGTCTTCATCTGGTTGTGCAAACTTGTTCCTTGTGTCCGCCATCCTAAAGAGTAGAAAATGGAGAGGAGTCATAAATGAGAAGAGAGTAGTGATCTAGGGCTTTAGCTTAGTGGTCGTGTCCTATAGTCAACGTGTGCTATGACACCATCTTGTAGTGACCAGACCTCAAACGGTCTGATCTCTGTGCATCAGTGTCATCCCTGGATCGGTAATACTGACACGCACAGTACTTGAGGATTTATAATAGAGTAGCAATCACACACTTATTACATCGAATGTCTCAAAAGAGAGCTTATTACAATAAATATGGCTTAAGGCCATCTAATACGATAACAGTGGAAGGCTTGGAAGATAAAGTGAGTCCATCAACTCCAACGGCATCACTGAGTGAAAGACCACGCCCTAAGGCTCCTTACTCATCTTCTGAAAAGTCTGCAACATGATACGTTGCATCCCGAAACGGGTCAGCACATGGAATATGCTGGCAATGTAACACAAGAGAGTAATGAATAGAATAATGCTATCACTACATGCATATATGGCTGGTGGAGGCTGTATGGTTAATATGTTTTGCGGAAAGCTAGTTTTTCCCTACAACAAAGGAATAAATTTTATTTAACTATCATGGTGGTTGTTAAACATTGAGAAGGTTCACCCAACTCAATCCCAATTAAGCATCATCATTAAACCCAATCAAATTATATTAAGAGTGATGAGATCCACATGATAATCCAAGAACTAGATACTCAAGATGTCCATAACCGGGGACACGGCTAACCATGATTAGTTTGTACACTCTGCAGAGGTTTGCGCACTTTTTTCCACAAGACTCGATCTCCTCCATTGAGTTTCTCTCACTACATGATGTTTGAGAAACGGATGACCGAGACACAGTCTTTCCGAAGAGGTCCCCTTAACCAATAGATAGGCCTGTACACCTACAATCCCCTACATCTGCTAGCCCATCATGGAAAGGTTTCCCACCACTTACTCAACTATGCCAGAGCCCATAATGGCATGTGGCTGCACACGGAAGTTTCTAGCATGAATAATCTTATGATCCCTTTGAGCCTGGGTGGAAGTCCATAGGAGAATCACACAGTACCCCAGGATTTCCAAAAATACAGGCAACATTGGGTTCCCTAGGTGCCTCAATCCACCCAGATGTGTATTAAAGTTGCCACCTTAAGTTAACCATTAATTAACAATACTCACATCTGTCATGAATACACTCAAACCCAAACCACGTCTACGAGCATAGCATAGTAATATAAGCAACATAGAAGTAACTCCCAAAGGTTTGATAATAAACAGGTGAATAGGTACTACATCATCTACTTTCCAAAACCCACATATTCAGATCCTAATCATGCAATTGTTTGAGGATTGATCTAATGCAATAAAACTGGGTAGTAAAGGGGTATGATCAAAGTGTTACTTTCCTTGCTGATGATCCGTGAAACCTAGAGACTCGTAGTAGCACGCTTCACACTCCGTGTACTCTATCGCAATCAAACAAGCATACAATAAGCAATCAAGCAAAGATGCACGGGTAAAACTCAAATAAGAAGATCTAACCAGAAAGTTCAACTTAAGAACTCCGGTTTGCAAAAAGAATCGAAACAAATGAAGCAACAAAACTCAAACTGCGAAAGAAACAAGCTTCGATTACTAATCTGGACTAAAGTCAAATTTTACAGTAGCAAAAACTTATTTAAGTTGATTAAACAGAAAGAGGGCTTCGAGACAAAACTCTAGGCGCTTGAATCGCCTGATTCCGATAAACGAGCGAAAAGTTAAACTAAAATGAAAATCGGATCAGAAATCGCGATCGAAAATAATCACGAAAAATCTGAGAAAAAGAAAAACTGACGAACAGACTAACGAATGAACGTTCGCTGTTTGCGATTAAACGGTGAAAACTGTTCATTAAAACGAACGAACGAACGGGCGTTCGCTAAATAAACAAACCAAAAAAACTGGTCTAAAATAAAAAACGGATCTAGGTTTTTACCGAAAAACTGAACCAGTCAAAGGAAACCGGCGGCGGTGGCGGCGAACTCCGGCGGCTCCGGCGAACTCCGGCGACGGCGACGAGGTGGCGAGGCGGCGGCGCGGCTCCGGCGGGTCGGCGACGGGGCGGCGC
>NC_041386.1:512004764-512052738 GCF_002162155.2 Triticum dicoccoides | reverse complement strand
GGCGGCGCTTGGCGCGGGCGGCGGCGGCGGGCTGGCGCGGCTAGGGTTTCGGCGGGGCGGGCTGGTGGGCTACGGGGTTGCGGCCTCGGCGGCTTAGGCTGCGGCTTATAAAGCCCCCGGCCGAAGGAATCCGGTTCGGGCACGGCCCGTATGTCGGTTGATTTTTTTATAAAAAAATTCTGCACAAAAAAACAAGGAAAAGAAATACTAAACGGACTCCAAAAATCCTGAAATAAAATTTCCCCGTCCTCTAAAAATATGCCGGACAAGGTGAACATTTATTTGGGCCTCTAATGCAATTTTGAAAAACACATATTTTTCCTAATTCAAATAAAATAGCGATAAAAATCCGAATAAAACTCTTATTTGATTTTAACATTAAATCTCCAATATTTCTTTATTTTGAGAAGTCATTTTATCCCCTCTCTTTTATTTTCATAAAAGAAATATTCGAAGAGAAATTAATTAAAATCAAACGATCCTCTTTTCAAAATTCGAGAAAACTCAAATATGAAAATAACAAAATCCCCAACTCTCTCTGTTGGTCCTTGAGTTGCGTAGAATTTCTAGGATCAAGCCAAAATGCAATAAAATATGATATGCTAAGATGACCTAATGTATAACATTCCAAATTGAAAATTTGGGATGTTACATACTGCTTACCACCAATGTCTTATTTTGATTCGGCGGTATTGTGGGATGAAGCGGCCTTGACCAACCTTACATGTCCACGCACATGAGACCGGTTTCACCGACTGACATGCCACTAGTTTTGCATAAAGGTGGGTGGCGGGTGTCTGTTTCTCCTAATTTAGTTGAATCGAATTTGACTGCGACCGGTCCTTGAAGAAGGTTAAAACAGTAAACTTGATGAAACACTGTTGTGGTTTTATGCGTAGGTAAGAACGGTTCTGGCTAGAAGCCTGTAGCAACCATGTAAAACTTTCAACAACAAAGTATAGGACGTCTAACTTGTTTTTGCAGAGCATGTTGTGATGTGATTGTTGGGGAACGTAGTATTTCAAAAAAAAATCCTATGATCACGCAAGATCTATCTAGGAGAGCATAGCAACGAGCAGGGAGAGTGTGTCCACGTACCCTCGTAGACTAAAAGCTGAAGCGTTAAGTAACGTGGTTGATGTAGTCGAACGTCTTCGCGATCCAACCGATCAAGCACCAAACGCACGGCACCTTCGTGATCTGCACACGTACAGCTCGATGACGTCCCTCGTACTCTTGATCCAGCTGAGGCCAAGGGAGAGTTTCGTCAGCACGATGGCGTGAGACGGTGATGATGAAGTTACCGGCGTAGGGCTTTGTCTAAGCACTGCAACGATATGACCGAGGTATGTTTCTGTGAAGGGGGGCACCGCACACAGCTAAGAAATCAACTTGTGTGTCTATGGGGTGCCCCCCTCCCCCGTATATAAAGGAGGGGAGGAGGAGAAGGGCTGGCCTCAAGGGACGCGCCCAAGGGGGATTTCTACTCCTAGTAGGAGTAGGTTTCCCCCTTTCCTATTCCAAATAGGAGAAGAAGGAAGGAGAGGGAGAGGGAGAAGGAAAGAGGGGGGCGCCGCCCCCTCCTAGTCCAATTCGGACCAGCCCATGGGGGGGCACTGCCTCCCCTTGTGGCCCTTCTTTCCTTTCCACTAAAGCCCAATAAGGCCCAATACTTCCCTCGGTGAATTTCCGTAACTCCCCGGTTCTCCGAAAAATACCCGAATCACTCGAAACCTTTCCGATGTCCGAATATAGCCTTCCAATATATGAATCTTTACCTCTCAACCATTTCGAGACTCCTCGTCATGTCTGTGATCTCATTCAGGACTCTAAACAAACTTCAGTCATCAAATCACATAACTCATAATACAAATCGTCATCGAACATTAAGCGTGCGGACCCTACGGGTTCGAGAACTATGTAGACATGACCGAGACACATCTCCGGTCAATAACCAATAGTGGAACCTGGATGCTCATATTGGCTCCTACATATTCTACGAAGATCTTTATCGACCAAACCGCATAACACCATACATCGTTCCCTTTGTCATCGGTATGTTACTTGCTCGAGATTCGATCGTCGGTATCATCATACCTAGTTCAATCTCGTCACCGGCAAGTCTCTTTACTCGTTCCGTAAAGCATCATCCCACAACTAACTCATTAGTTACATTGCATGCAAGGCTTATAGTGATGTGCATTACCGAGAGGGCCTAGAGATACCTCTCCGAAACATAGAGTGACAAATCCTAATCTCGATCTATGCCAACTCAAAAAACACCATCGGAGACACCTGTAGAGCATCTTTATAATTATCCAGTTACGTTGTGACATTTGATAGCACACAAGGTGTTCCTCCGTTATTCGGGAGTTGCATAATCTCATAGTCATAGGAACATGTATAAGTCATGAAGAAAGCAATAGCAATAAACTAAACGATCATAGTGCTAAGCTAACGGATGGGTCTTGTCCATCACATCATTCTCTAATGATGTGATCCCATTCATCAAATGACAACACATGTCCATGGCTAGGAAACTTAACCATCTTTGATTAATGAGCTAGTCAAGTAGAGGCATACTAGGGACACTCTGTTTGTCTATGTATCCACACATGTACTAAGTTTTCGGTTAATACAATTCTAGCATGAATAATAAACATTTATCATGATATAAGGAAAAATAAATAACAACTTTATTATTGCCTCTAGGGCATTTTTCCTTCAATGATATGGTCAGGACATGATGTGATAAACGTTATTGTATGAGATGTTCATGTTTTGTAAGATATCTGGCAACCGGCAGGAGCCTTATGGTTGTCTCTTTATTGTATGAAATGCAAACGCCATGTAATTGCTTTACTTTATCACTATGCGTTAGCGATAGTTGTAGAAGCAATAGTTGGTGAGACGATCACAACGCTACGATGGAGATCAAGGTGTCGAGCCGGTGACGATGGAGATCATAACGATGCTTTGGAGATGGAGATCAAAGGCACAAGATGACGATGGCCATATCATGTCACATATTTTGATTGCATGTGATGTTTATCTTTTATGCATATTATTTTGCTTAGTACGGCGGTAGCATTATAAGATCATCCCTTAACTAAATTTCAAGGTATAAGTGTTCTCCCTTAGTATGCATCGTTGCGACAGTTCGTCGTGCTGGGACACCACGTGATGATCGGGTGTGATAGACTCTACGTTCACATATAACGGGTGCAAGACAGTTTTGCACATGTGGAATACTCGGGTTAAACTTGACGAGCCTGGCATGTACAGACGTGGCCTCGGAACACTAGAGACCGAAAGGTCGAACGTGAATCATATAGTAGATATGATCAACATAGAGATGTTCTTCATTGATGACTACTCCATCTCACATGATGATCGGACATGGTTTAGTTGATTTGGATCACGTATCATTTAGAGGACTTGAGGGATGTCTATCTAAGTGGGAGTTCTTACGTAATTTGATTAATTGAACTTAATTTATCATGAACTTAGTCCTGATAGTATTTGCATATCTATGTTGTAGATCAATAGCTCGCGATATAGCTCCTATATATTTTTGATATGTTCCTAGAGAAAAGTTGAAAGATGATAGTAGGAATGATATGGACGGGGTTCGTGATCTAAGAATTATCCTCATTGCTACACAGAAGAATTATGTCCTTAATGCACCGCTAAGTGACAGACCTATTGCAGGACAGATGCAGACGTTATGAACGTTTGACAAGCTCATAGGATGACTACCTGATAGTTTAGTGCGCCATGCTTTATGGCTTAGAACCGGGATTTAAAAAACGTTTTGAACATCACGGAGCATATGAGATGTTCCAAGAGTTGAAATTGGTATTTCAGACTCATGCCCATGTCGAGAGGTACGAGACCTCTGACAAGTACTTTGCCTACAAGATGGAGGAGAATATCTCAGCTAGTGAGCATGTGCTCAGAATGTCTGGGTACTACAATCGCTTAAATCAAGTGGGAGTTAATTTTCCAGATAAGATAGTGATTGACAGAGTTCTCTAGTCACCATCACAAAGTTACTAGAACTTCGTGATGAAGTATAATATGCAAGGGATGACGAAAAATGATTCCCAAGCTCTTCGCGATGCTAAAATCAACGAAGCTAGAAATCAAGAAATAGCAAGAGTTGATGGTTAACAAGACCACTAGTTTCAAGAAAAAGGGCAAGGGAAAGAAAGGGAACTTCAAGAAAAATGGCAAGCAAGTTTCCACTCCTATGAAGAAGCCCAAACCTGAAACTGAGTGCTCCTATTGCAAAGGAAATGGTCACTAGAAGTGGAACTGCCCCAAAAACTTAGCGGATAAAAAGGATGTCAAAGTGAACAAAGGTATATTTGATATACATGTTATTAATGTGTACTTTACTAGTGTTTGTAGCAATCTCTAGGTATTTGATACTGATTTAATTGCTAAGATTAGTAACTCAAAATGATTTGTAGAATGAACATAGACTAGTTAAAAGCGAGGTGACGATGGGTGTTGGAAATGATTCCAAGGTTGATATGATCACCATCGCACACTCCCTCTACCTTCGGGATTAGTGTTGAACCTAAATAAATATTATTTGGTGTTTGCGTTCAACATGAATATGATTAGACTATGTTTATTGCAATACGATTATTCATTTAAGTTAGAGAAGAATTGTTATTCTATTTACATGAATAAAACTTTCTATGGTCATACACCCAATGTGAATGGTTTATTGAATCTCGATCATAGTGATACACATATTCATAATATTGATGCCAAAAGATGCACAGTTGATAGTGATAGTGCAACATACTTGCGGCACTGTCGTTTAGGTCATATTGGTAGCACATGAAGAAACTCCAATGGACTTTTGAAATCACTTGATTATGAATCATTTGATACTTGTGAATCATGCCTCATGGGCAAGATGAATAAAACTCCATTCTTCGGAACAATAGAGCAAGCTAATAACTTATTGGAAATAATACACACCGATGTATGCGGTCCAATGAGTGTTGAAGCACGCGACGGGTATCATTATTTACCGATCTTCACAAATGATTGAGCAGATATGGGTATATCTACTTAATGAAATACAAGTGTGAAATATTTGTAAAGTTCAAAGAATTTCAGAGTGAAGTGGAGAATCATCGTAACAAGTAAATAAAGTTTCTATGATCTGATCGCGGAGGCGAATATTTGAGTTACGAGTTTGGCCTTCATTTATAACAATGTGGAATAGTTTCACAACTCACGCCACTTGGAACACCACAGTGTAATGGTGTGTCCGAACATCGTAAGTTCGTAATTGTACTTTATTAGATATGATGCGATCTATGATGTCTCTTACTGTTTTACCACTATCATTTTGAGGTTATACACTAAAGACAGTTGCATTCACATTAAATAGGGCACCGTCTAAACCCGTTGAGACGACACCGTATGAACTGTGGTTTGGCAAGAAACCTAAGCTATCGTTTCTTAAAGTTTGGTGTTGCGACACTTATGTCAAAAGGCTTCAGCCTAATAAGCTCGAACCCAAATCGGAGAAGTGCGTCTTCATAGGATATCTTAAGGAAACAATTGGGTACACCTTCTACCACAGATTCGAAGACAAAATCTTTGTTGCCAAGAATGGAACATTTTTAGAGAAGGATTTTCTCTCGAAAGAAGTGAGTGTGAGGAAAGTAGAACTTGATAAGGTAATTGTACCTTCTCTCGAATTGGAAAGTAGCTCATCAGAGAAGTTCGTTTTCGTGATGCCTACACCAACTAGAGAGGAAGCTAATGATGATGATCATGAAACTTCAGATCAAATTACTACTGAACCTCGTAGGTCGAACAGAGCATGCTCCGCACCAAAGTGGTAAGATAATCCTGTTCAGAAAGTCATGTTACTAGACCATGACGAACCTACGAACTATGAAAAGCTATGATGAGCCCAGATTCTGACAGATGGCTTGAAGCCATGAAATCTGAGATAGGATCCATGAAGGAGAACAAAGTGTAGACTTCAGTGGACTTGTCCGATGATCGGCAAGCCATTGAGAATAAATGGATTTTCAAGAGGAAGACGGACGTTGATGGTAGTGTTACTATCTACAAAGCTTGAGTTGTCGCAAAAAGGTTTTTCGATAAGTTCAAGGTATTGACTACGATGAGATTTTCTCACTCGTAGCGATGCTTAAGTCTGTCCGAATCATGTTAGCAATTGCCATATTTTATGAAATCTGCAAGTGGATATAAAAATGCATTCCTTAACGGATTTCTTAAAAAAGAGTTGTATATAATGCAACCAGAAGGTTTTTGTCGATCCTAAAGGTGCTAACAAAATGTGCAAACTCCGGCGATTCATCTATGGACTGGTGCAAGCATCTCGGAGTTGGAATATACGCTTTGATGAGGTGATCAAAGCATATGGTTTTATACAGACTTATGATGAAGTCTGTATTTACAAAAAAACGAGTGAGAGCTTTGTAGCATTTCTGATATTATATGTGGATGCCATATTGTTGATCGGGAATGATATATAATTTTTAGATAGCATAAAATGATAGTTGAATAAGAATTTTTCAATTAAAGACCTCACTGAAACTACTTACATATCGGGCATCAAGATCTATAGGGATAGATCGAAACGCTTAATATGACTTTTACAAAGTATATACCTTTGCAAAATTTTGAAGAAGTTCAAAATAGATCAGTCAAAGAAAGGGTTCTTGTTTGTGTTGCAAGGTGTGAAGTTGAGTAAGACTTAAAACTCGACCACGACAGAAGATAAAGAGAGAATGAAAGTCATTCCCTATGTCTCAGCCATAGATTCTATAAAGTATGACATGCTGTGTACCAGACATATTGTGTACCTTGCCATGAATTTGGCGAGGGGTACAATTAGGGCTGAAAAAAAAGCTCGAAACTCGTGAGCTAAACGAGTAGCTCATGACTCAGCTCGAATCGACTCGAACTCGAAGAATAACGAGTCGAGTCGAGCTTTAGTTTAAGATCGTTTATAAACCAAGTTAAATGAGCCAATCTCACGAGTACTCATGTAACTCGTTAGGCTCGGTACAAAAGATCAGCCACTCCCAATACCAAAAAAAGATCAGCCACTCAGCGCCCTATGTCACATGCGCACAACACAAGGGTTGGCCGTTGAAGGCCTAGTCACCTAGGAGACTCATGTGTTACAAGGAAATTGCTATTGTTTAGTGATATATATATATATATATATATATATATATATGTGTGTGTGTGTGTGTGTGTGTGTGTGTGTGTGTGTGTGTGTGTGTGTTTAATATATACATAACCAATTTTCATAATATTTGACAGTTTTATGTTCATATTTTTAACAAGCTAAACGAGCCAGCTCGCAAGTTAAACGAGTCGAGCCAATCTTGGATTTGAGCTCGTTATAATAACGAGTCGAGCTAGCTCGTTAGCGACACGAGCTCTAGCGAGTCAAGCCGAGCTGGCTTGACTCAGCTCGAATTCCAGCCCTAGTTACAATGGTGATCCAGAGTAGATCACAGAACAGTGGTCAAAATTATCCTTAGTTATCCAAGAGAATTAAGAAAATGTTTCTCGGTTACGGAGGTGATAAAGAGTTCATCGTAAAGAGTTACGTCGATGCAAGCTTTGACACCAATCCGGATGACTTTAAGTCTCGATTCGGATGACTAAAGTATAAATAAGTATTTTTTTATTTCAAAATAAGTGTCTCAAATTTAGTATAACTTTGTATAAATAAATAAGTGTCTCAAGTTTAGTATAATTTTGTACTAAGTTTATTTTGGGACGGAGGGAGTATATATTAATATATAGAAAAATACGAAAGCCTGGCTCTGGCTCTTAACCGTTGGATTTGCTTGATCGGGCGGGTATAATTAATGTGAGACGGTGTGGCCTCATTAGACACCAAAATACTGTAGCTCGTGGGACCACATGTAAGCCCTCTTCTCTTCCCTGCACTCTTCCTCGTCTCTCGCTTCGACGCTTTCCATGGCCGCCTCCCTCTCCTCCCCTCCCTCCTTCCATCTCCTCCCCGCCCCCGCGCCCCGCCTCTTCCCCAACCCCACAGCCACTCCCCGAGCAAAGCGCAAGAGCAATTGCAGGAAGCCTCGTCCCTTGTCCTGCTCCGCTGCCACATCCCCGTCCCCTTCCGCTTCACTCACCGCCACCGCCGGTGCGGCCAAGGCCGGTTCATGGAGGGACCTATGCAGCCTCAACGCCTGGGTGGTGGGAGACTACTACCGCCTCGTCTCCGCCGTCAACGCACTCGAGCCGCCTCTTCGGAGGCTTTCCGACGAACAGGTGGCGTGCCGCGTGGAACACCCCGCCCACGATTCCTGGTTCCCGATTGCTTTTCGTTGTGTGGGTGATGGATTTATGTGTTCGTGCAGCTGAAGGGGAAGACGGCGGAGTTCCGCGCGCGCCTGGGTCGCGGGGAGACGCTCGCCGACGTTCAGGCAGGTTGGTCTCCTTGCTGTTCCTGTTACTGTTAGTGTTGCACTGCAGCGTTCCCTTCGAGTTGTCGTCTGAGATGCGTTGGTGTGTGTTTGCTTCTGTCCAGAGGCGTTCTCTGTGGTGAGGGAGGCGGCAAGGAGGACGCTCGGCATGCGGCACTTCGATGTTCAGGTATACTAGCTTTGCTCTGTTAGGATGTTCAAGCAATGCACTAGTCTGTTTGGGGGTGATTGAGCTTCGTTTAATTGATGTTTTTGTGTTAGATTGTTGGTGGCGCTGTGCTCCATGACGGGTGCATTGCCGAGATGAAGACCGGCGAGGGGAAGACACTCGTGTCGACCTTGGCAGCTTATCTCAATGCACTGACTGGGGATGGAGTTCATGGTACTGTATGCATTTAGATTATTTGCGTTTTGCCAATCAAAAGTTCTGAGTTAAACTGTACCATTGAGTCTATCATGGCATTGTGCATGGATGAGCGCAATGCATATGCTCGTTCTTTTGTTCTTAAATACCACCATATTCCCCACCGTAGTTTGCTAAAATCATACTATTAAATAATTTATGCATGAGTATATATAAGATATTTTTGTTACTCGGATTATAAACTCTTGCCTGTGTTTGTTGATCCAAACAAAGATGTTTATTCAAGGTTGGTTTGTTGATATTATACATTGATTTGATCCACTTTCCACATTTCCATTGTTAAACCCTAAACAGGCATCCATGTCCTTGGTCCCACTTCTTCACATTTATAAGCACTGTAAACCTTTTTCAGTGGTGACTGTAAATGATTATTTGGCACAGCGAGATGCTGAATGGATGGGTCGTGTTCATCGTTTTCTTGGTCTAACTGTCGGTCTAATTCAGGTATACTTCTACATAATGCTGTTGTCATACTTTCTAGACTCCCTCATCGTTCTGGCTTGGAACCAGTCAGTTTTTGCGCTGTTACAGTATTTTTAGAGAAACGTATGATCGAAGGCAAACATTTAACCTTCTTTCACTCTTTCATCTGTGGCATATGCATAGGCGGGTATGAAGTCTGATGAGAGGAGAGCCAACTATATGTGTGACATTACATACACTAATAACTCGGTAAGATGCTCAGTAGAACAACAACTTTTAGATAGTTCTATAGTGGCTATTCATCTGAGGACCTTTCTTCTTGTAACTTGGTATTATATGTTAAAGTTGTCTTCATTTCAGATTTAAAGTAATACTAAAATAAGTTGTCTTTGAATCTTCTACGAGAATCTGCCTGTGAGCTGCAGCCATACTTGTTAATGAATCCTTTACCTGCTTATCTTGGTTATGTAGTACTTTATGGTGATATCCCAATATATATAGGTTCTCAAAGACTGCTCATAACCTACAGGAGCTTGGATTTGATTATCTTCGTGACAACTTGTCACGTAAGAAAGAACAGTTAGTCATGAGATGGTACATTCGAGGCTGTCCTCTCTCACTTTTTCAGAACTGTGATTTGTTTATTTGTTAATTTTCTGCGTAATACACGATTTGATAGGCCAAGACCATTCCATTTTTCTATCGTGGATGAAGTGGACTCAGTGCTTATCGATGAAGGAAGAAACCCATTGTTAATAAGTGGAGAGGTTTTCCTCGCTATTTTTTTGCTAACCTTGTCCCTCCTATGTCTGGCCTGTCAAAATGCAAGATGTTCACCAGCCTTTCTATCCTATATTAGGATAATAGAGAAGCAGCACGGTATCCAGTTGCTGCTAAAGTTGCAGATCTTCTCATGGAGGGTGCTGTGAGTATTTTCATGTTGCTTGAATTAAAGTTACAATGGTCATGGTTTACTAATATTTCCCACTAATAATCATTGTTTTGATTTATTTCTGCAGCATTATACTGTAGAACTGAAGGGCAATAATATAGATCTAACAGAAGATGGAGTTACTTATGCTGAGATGATTCTTGGGACCAATGATCTGTGGGATGAGAATGATCCGTGGGCAAGGTGCCATCACTGTATTTCTTTTCTAGCTTTTGTCTGCAAGGTGCCATCACTGTTTATTTATTTTGTAGCTTTCTGATCGGTGTAGTTATTCTGCTCTATGGATTTATTGACAGTCAACTCAGCATTTAATATACAGTTCTGTTCAAGTATTAAAATTGCCACGGGAGAGATGGCAACAACTGTGCCCATGAATTAGCCAAGCAAACCCAGATTAGTGGTAGGGGGGCTGTCTATATGGGCCAACTACCACGGGATTTGGCACTGCTGGTGCTATCTGATTGTAATGACCGTGATGATATTTTAATATAAATGCAATCTTTCTCCTCATTTTTTTTGCCTATCAGCAACCCAGAAACATCACAGTTCTTCCATGGTAGTCTTTCCATTTGGTTGCTTGTCACTTGTGCACGTTCTTTCCCCCTTTCACTGTATATCCAAATGGTTGTTTAGAATTAGTGTTACATTATGCAACCGCATGTGAGGTGCGACCAACTTACTAGCAACTTCGACATGCGACATGACTCTGACCCTAAACTTGTTGAGTGCTTCAGATTTGTGACGAATGCATTGAAGGCCAAAGAGTTCTACCGCAGGGATGTACAGTACATTGTCAGGAATGGAAAAGCTCTCATAATTAACGAGGTACTACTATATCAATTTCAAAATTGCTTATTTGCCATATAGGGTGACTTTTTTTTTGAACTTATATAGGGTGACTTAGTTCATTTCTTTTTAAATAGTAGACTGAAACGGACATTCCATGTTTTATTTGAGATCCAAAACCTTTTTTCTGTTGATAATTATACAAGTAAGCTTATGGTCAGCTTCACAGCAGTTTGTTTTTGCTACAACATATCTTCTGTCGGTGCACTAGTCAATCATAATCCTTGATTACTAACCCCACCCCACCTACTGACTCCTTGAAAACCCGATAGAACATAGGAACATATGGTAGTCCTCTTCTTAGCTTCAGTTCACAATTTCAGTGGATCATGCTATCCTTGAAACCAGATAGAACATCGAAAAATATGGCATTCCTTACTTGGCTTCAGTCCACTAGCTATTAAATGGATCCAGTGCATGCTATTCTGTTTTGGGGTAAACTATGTAAGGCTATTACCATGGTCACATGAAGCTGAAATACGATGTACTCCCTCCGTCCGGAAATACTTGTCAGAGGAATGGATGTATCTAGACATATTTTAGTTTTAGATGCATCCATTTGCATCCATTTTTGCGACAAGTATTTTCGGACGGAGGGAGTACTCAATTTTTCCCGTGTTTAATAAATCATTTTTGCACCTGACTAAGGTCCATTCTTTTTATCATTCTGATCCTGCTGGGTTGCACTATTTCAATTTAGGGCCTGTTCGGATCTCCTCCAACTTCACAAAACTCCTCAAATCCAGCTTCTCTTCTCGTCTTCTCACTTCACGCAGCGATCTCGTTCCGTTCGGCAGCTAAATCAGCTTCCCATCGCGATTTTGGGCTGGGAGCAGTTGTTGGGCTGTCTAGGACCATATTGGGCCGGCTAGAACAAGCCCAAACGCCTGGCGAGGGGAGATATTCCTAGCGATGCGTGGCTCTTGAGGGCTGAATCGTTTTCTTTTGCGTGGCTGAGCGAACCGTTATGTTTGGCGGTGGCATTTCAGCTGTAATATGGGGGAACTCCAGATTCTGGTTTTGGTGGAGCTGGGTCTTCCTCGCTCCAGATTTTTACACTACAATCGATCGCTACTTCTCGAAGCTAGCTTCTGGCGGATATTTTGTTCGGCTTGGCTCCGCTCCAGAATTTGGTGAAGTGTGGAGCGGGAGGAGGTCCGAACAGTGCAAAGTTCTTCATGATCCTATATTTGACACTGCCTATTAGTCCATTACAATTGCACATTGGCATATTTGGGAAGACTTTGTTCTGAAACTATATTCCTAATTTTTTTTCCTCCAGCTTACTGGTCGAGTCGAACCCAAAAGGAGGTGGTCCGATGGTATTCATCAAGCAGTAGAAGCAAAAGAAGGCCTCAAAATCCAGGCAATCATTGACTTGCCCATTGTCAATTTGTACATATGAACTAATATAATTTTTCTTTTATTAGTCTTGTCATTGTTTGCGAAAGTGTTTGACAGTTTCTTGTATGCAATGCTAATTGCAATTCATCAGGCAGACTCAGTAATTGTGGCTCAGATTACGTATCAGTCTCTGTTTAAGCTTTATCCTAAGCTTTCCGGGATGACAGGTACTGCTAAGACAGAGGTACGATATCTACTTGGCCACTTCCTGGATAGTTTCTATGTTCATATTATTTATGCTCCGTTAATATTATCATATACTGGTTCTGCAGGAAAAGGAATTTCTGAAGATGTTTAAGATGCCAGTTATTGAGGTGCCCACGAATCTGCCAAATATACGGGTGGACTTACCTATCCAAGCTTTTGCGGTAAGGCTTCTGAGAAGTGAGATCATACCCAGTATTTTCCTTTGTTTATGATGACAAAACATTTGATGTCTACTATTACGTTTTGTAGACTTTAAGGGGTAAATGGCAATATGTCCGGGAAGAGGTAGAGTCTATGTTTCAATTGGGCCGTCCTGTTTTGGTTGGAACTACCAGGTATATTTTCCTTGCAACCTAGAAGAAATGCACTGCATTGCATATTACCAAACATAATACTCCCTCTATTCCCAGAAGGAGGGCGTGACATTTTCTGTGCAAAGAACAAGGTCCAAGGCAGCCTCGTGCTTAGCAAATTTGCCGATAGCCGGACACTTTTGCCCCCGGTAAATCGCCATTCGTTTGAGAACTTAATAGCACGCTGCGAACACCCGTAATCTTCTCATGAGTCGGGCTGCAACTAGGTCTCCCCGTTGTGTTTATTAGCAGAGTCAGGCATGCAAACATCCCCGCACGGGCTCGCTTTCCCCCTCCCGTGCGCTTGCCACACCATGCAAACAGATTCACACGCCCGTAATTTTGAGAGGAATTTCAGTTTCTGCAACCCTCGTACAGATACCCACTCCTCGTGAACACATCACTCCCAGCACCCCACCCCCTTCGATCAATCCACGCGCGTCCATGTTGCTGGTATCACTGAATGAGGAGAAGCTGCACAGGTACGGACTAAGAGCAACTCCAATAGCTCCGTATCCTTTAAAAAAACTACAGTTTACGAGAAGTTGAGGCAAAAAAAGGCCCCTCCAACAGCTCCCTTAAACCCGATTTTTTACGGGATCCCGTATAATTGCGCCCAACTTCCCTCACGTTTATGGGAAGATGACCTTCCTGTATAATTTTGGCAGGCAGGAAACTGCCTGAAACTTCACGAGTGGAACGACGGGCTGCCGCGGCGCCGGCCATCACCTCCGACGTCGGTGCACCACCGCTAGCTCCTATCCAGTCGCTGGACCCCACCGCCTCCGCGCCCGCACCCGTTGGCACCGCCGATTGCCGCCCTTCTCCACCGTGACCGGCCACCGTCGCTCCTCTCCTCCTCCGCCACCAGCTCGCCGTTCAGGCCACAACCACTGCGGCCAACGCCATGTCCGCTCCTGCACGACCAGCAGCCAACGTCTCCATGTTCGGCCGACCCCGCTGCTGCCGCGCTTCCCATGTCCCGCACCACTCTGGCGCTGTCGCCACGCCCCCCATCACCGTGTCACTGACATGCGGGCCCAGCTCTGTTTAATGGGAAACAGGAAAAAAAAGATTTTAGGGGAAGAAATTCTACAGGAACTGAGAAAAGTTGGTGTTAGACAACTTCCCCTAAATTTTACGGTCACCCCATAAAACGACTTTTACAGGAAGTTTTTTACAGGAGCTATTGGAGTTGCTCTAAACAGTGGAGAGATGCCAGTAGCATATTGTCACTGGGAGCAGCGATGCTGAAAACAGAGGTTCCTGCTGAAGTGCCTGTGGGCCTGATGGCAAAGCGGCATGCTTTGCTTGTGTCGCTTTATGCTGACGCCATTTTTCCCAAAGTGTCCTGCGTGTCAATCATTGTGCCATTGTGTTGTTAGTCGGCCATTATCTTGACACTGTCGGCCTCTATCAAAGCTAGCAACTTTCGCAGCAAAAGTCATTGTGTAATTGTCTGCTTGGGTATGGACCGGGCCTGATCGAGGTGTCCTTGAATCAAGTAGGCTGGGAGCACCATAGGGGCAGGGAGAAATAATCTATTATCTCAGGAACTTGGGTTTATTTTTTGCTTGCTTAGTAATGGTAATGATGCTCTCCTTATGAAGTGGACACGTAACAATACAGATATAATCAATCGCAATAATAACCTATCTAAACTGTACTCTGTTACAAAATGTAGGGTGCATTTTAACTATCCAATCCATGCTTTGACTAACAATTAAGCCAACAATGCATTAGGTATGTTATATAAACTTGATAACATTGGATTTGTATTAGAAAAAAACACTTTCTTGTGATTGTGATTCTGTAGCTATCAATAAAATAGTGTACAGAATTTACGGTCAAAGTTCAAAATTGATCAGTCAACATACGACCCTACATTTTGCAGAGGGAGTGGATAGGATACCAATCAATGAATCTTTTTCATAGGAGCAAAAATATTCATGAAAACATATTACTTGTCTGGGAGGAAAATCTGTCTAAATCTTCGATGGGGGCTGTCGCTATAATTACCTCGCCCGTTGGTACCATTCATGGGCATGGACACTTGATTTTACAGTAATTTCTGCATGTGGTATGTTTGTGGCATTTGGAATTAATGGCATATATACCTGTTGCAGTGTTGAGAGTTCAGAATACCTGTCGGATCTTCTTAAGTCTCGTAATATTCCTCACAATGTACTTAATGCAAGACCAAAGGTATGTATGTAAACTCCTGATTTAGTTTAACTTATTCTTCCATGTTTGGAGCTAATCGAATCGTTCTCGGCAGTATGCTGCGAGAGAAGCTGAGATAATTGCACAAGCTGGAAGGAAACATGCAATTACAATTTCAACGAACATGGCAGGCAGAGGGACAGACATCATTTTAGGTGGCAACCCTAAGGTTAGTATTTAATCTCTTCTCCTTTTTTTGGGTATTTAATCTCATCTCTTGATAGCTCTCTTCGTGTATATATATGTGAAAGCAGAAAGCCAGCAGAGACTTTTCTCTCCAGGGCTTGATCAGTTCATTTTTCTGTTCTTGGTAGATGCTTGCAAAAGAAATCGTAGAAGACAATGTACTTCCATTTCTGTCGCACGACACCCCAGATGTCGAAACTGAGGGGGAGTCCACATCCCACAAGGTGATTATTTTTGTGATTTTTTAGCCATCCTAAGACTCCAAAGGTGTTTCTCACTGTCACCTTTCGTTTTTTGGCAGGGTCTTTCCAAGATAAAACTCGGGCCATCGTCACTAGCTCTGCTTGCCAAAGCTGCAATCATGGGTTAGTAATAAGTGTTGGACTATCAGTGGTTGTATGTTCTATAACCTGTAACGAGGTTTTTTATTGCGTGGCTCACTCCCCCATGTATTCTTGTAGCAAAATATGTTCACAAAAGTGAGAGCAATGAATGGTCTTTTCAGAAGGCAAAATCCACTATTATGGAGTCAATTGAAATGAGTAATACAATTGGGTTGGAAAAACTACAAGAGTGTGTGGCTGAAGTGACTGAGATGTACCCTCTTTGTGATGCAATAGCACTTGCTTATGCCACTGTTCTAAAGGATTGCGAAATTCATTGTTTTGACGAGGGAGCTGAGGTGAAGACATTAGGTGGGCTTCATGTAATAGGAACTTCTTTGCATGAGTCGCGCCGAATTGATAACCAAGTAAGACACTCTTGATGCTGCAGGGTACACTCTGTTAGGCATGATGCTTAGGCTTGTTTGTCAGATGTGATTTGAAACTAAGTAAGTTTTAGCTACCAGGTCTTTGGGGGAAATAATTTCAATAAGCTGCTTAACGTGGGCACATAAATGTAGAATCAACTGGCATTAAATTACAAACAGAATCTATTAAGTTCTGTCTTATTCCGTTCTGTTAATTACATACATTTTACTGTAAATAAATTCAATTTTCATTTTATTTGTGGCTGTTTCTATCTCTTTCATGGCTGCCAGAGTTCTTCAAAAGCATCACATGCAAACTTTGTGCTTTTGATGCAATATGTTGTCTGTCTTATTGAATTAGTGGATTTTGTCAATTCTTTGAATAAAAACTTGCTGAGAATATAGTTCTGTGTGATGAAATTTGTACTGCCACAGTTGCATAAAATCTGCAAGTTTTTTTCCGCAGTTACGTGGTAGAGCTGGCAGACAAGGTGATCCTGGTTCCACACGGTTTATGGTGAGGTATGTCTGTTCCTGAACAAAAAACACTTGTGTAACACTAAACTATTGTAGCTATTGTAGCATCTGATGATCCTTTTGCTTGCCAAATCTAACTGTCTCTAACTTTGGTCAACTAGCTTACAAGATGAAATGTTCCGGAAGTTTAATTTGGACACAGAATGGGCCGTGAGACTTATATCAAGGATAACAAATGGCGAAGACATAGCGATCGAGAGCAATGCTGTTGTAAAACAGGTCAGATTACATTTGTTGATGTGCTAAACATCGATACCTTTAGTTTTGGGATCACAGTGTATTGTCTTGTACTCTTGTTTACATGCATTACTTCTCAAAATGCAGCTTCTAGGCCTTCAAATCAATGCAGAGAAGTATTATTTTGGCATAAGGAAAAACCTTGTTGAGTTTGATGAAGTCTTGGAGGTATATAATTTCTCTCGGCCGCTATACTTCTATACTGTTGTTTCATTCCCTGACCGTTATGCTAAATTCCAGCTATTTTTTTTGTTTTGTTTTTTATAAAGTTTTAGTGGTCACCACAGAATACAGTTCATATTAAGGCCCTTTGATTCATTTAAACCATTATGTTTGTATCTAAATGAAAAAGGTTACTGTTTCTATTGTTCTTAGTTCTTAGTGCCGCAGCTTAATTTTCATACACGTGAGGGTTTAAATACTGAATTGGTTAATGTAATTTCTCCATTTCTTGAATTCCCTTGTTCATGGAGTATCATTCATATTTATAGGTCCAAAGAAAGCACATCTATAGCCTTAGGCAGGTGATATTATCAGGTGACTCTGAAAGCTGCAGTGAACAAATTTTCCAGTAAGTTTGGCATCCTTAATTTGAAATTTATTTAATAAAAAAATTTCAAATGAGAGGTAACGGACATATTCTAAGATACAACATTATTTTAGATAATATCTTAAGAGTAGAAATAATACATTATTGCTTATGCGGATTTAGGGTAACTTGTCAGAAGCATATTATCAAGTAGTAGATGATATGCTGATATTTAATTGTGAGTTTTTAGGAGTTCAGGATTTATTTATCATGCTTGTACTCTGTTCCGTCCTTGTTGCTACCTTGTGTGTGTGTGTGTGCGCGGTGTGAACCTGATGGATTCGTGCTCTGGTGGTTTGCTTTATTTATAAAGCGGGGCGAAAGCCTTTTTCGGTACTTATCATGCTTGTTCTCCTGTGAACATGACATGCATTGATGCTCGAGCACTGCCCTGATAGGTCATAATTTCTTTGCTTGCATGCTCGCTTTTGTCTTAATTGTGAGTTTTTAGGAGTTCAGGAAATATTGATCTTGTTCAGAATGTTCACCTTTTACTTCATCATTATCACTAGCCAGCTATCTATTCCTCTTTATACAAAATGATTCAGTTTTTAAACTTAAATCATTTATCTCTGAAAGTTTTTACCCCACCAATTACATGCCTTCAATTGAAATGCTACTAGGTACATGCAAGCTGTAGTTGATGAAATTATTCTGGGAAATGTTGATCCCCAGAAGGTACTTTATCTTGCCCTGCTTTTTATATATCATTTTTAGAATTTCCTTTTGGTGTGCTATATGTCAGCTGTTCTGATTGCATTTCATTTCAGCCACCTAAAACGTGGGATTTGGCAAAGCTTTTGGATGAGTTTGCCAGTCTAGGCGGAAATTTGCTGACAGGTAATAAGCCTAAATATATAGTGAATTCATGTTCTTATGCAGTTAATTCTTCTGACTTTGAGATACTCTGCAGAAACATTCAAGGAGACCCAAGAGGAAGACCTACAATCATCACTTGAGCAAATACTTAGATATGGCTCTGTGGAGGTCGACAATTTTGTTCTCCCAAACATGCCAGTGCCACCTAATTCATTCAGGGGAATTCGTAAGAAAACATCTTCAGCAATGCGATGGTTTGCCATGTGTGTTGATGATACAACAAAGTAAGTTGTGATATAATCCCATATATGTTTTTCTTCAACATGGAGTTACACATTCGCCTCAGGTATTCATTGTTTCTCTATACTTCATCTATGTGATAAAAATCCAGGAAAGGGAGATATACAAACATTATCAATCTTCTTCGGAAATATTTTGGGGATTTTCTAATAGCTACCTACCTGGAAGTGCTGCAAGAGTCCCGTTATCATGATGCGTACATTAGGGGAATTGAGGTTTGCTTCTCTTACGAATATGTTTGTGTTCTGTGTGGAGGTCAAGGTCATATTCTTTCTTGGGTACTTTGCAAGTGATGTTGCAATGTGCATAGCATTTACTCTGTTCTTATTTCAAGTTCCCATTCATTTTTATCCTGTGAAATTCTGTTTGTGAAAGCATATTATTTACCAACTAGCATAAGATTATAGTTAAAAATAAAGGATCTTGATTGTGGCCTCGTGGGAATGCATAATGGATGTAACTTCGGCATTACTTGACAAGTTATATGTTTCGTCACGACCATTTTATCTTTCTCTCAAGTCAACGCGTATTCTTATGTAATCATGCAACTCTGTTGAATTGAAGAGGGAAGCACTTCTGAAGACACTCGATATGTTGTGGAAGGACCATTTAGTTAACATGAACAAGCTTAGTTCTGCGGTAATTTCAATCTTTCCCTTTAGACTCCTTGATCACCAGTTTTCTGTCATTGACTCAGATTTTATAACTTTTTACTAGGTGAATGTCCGGAGCTTTGGGCACAGAAATCCTTTGGAGGAGTATAAGATTGATGGCTGTCGGTTCTTCATCTCAATGTTGAGTGCCACACGACGATTGACAGTTGAAGCCCTACTCCGTTACTGGTCATCTCCAATGGAATCTGAAGAGATCTTCAACACTGCGGATCAATAGCAGAGTAACATCACATCTGATGAATCTTTTTTCCAAAAGAGACTGCACACCCAGATACTTCTGATCCATGGCCAGTGCAATCTCATATTGTTGGAAGGTGTTTCCTGTCTAGATTGCTGGCTTGGTTCCTCATCAGTGGGGAAGTCTCTTAACACAGGCTTGATTGGGATGGCAGCCAGGTGACATTAGACTTTCTGCTTTCGTATGGATGGCCTCCCCCCGGAGTCTTAGATATAGGTTAGAAGACAATAGACATTAACCACTATCTAGCACGAGTAGATTACTCCAGCAATGAGTTAACTCTGTAGAAAACGCAACTTGATATAGATGAAGTGCAGACAGGGGATGTATATTACATAACTGGATCCAGGTGATGACGCACACATGAAGTGCTCATCAGTTTTTGCCCGTGACAATCAGAGCTTTATTTTATGTTACAACTCCCAGGTAAAATACAGATTCGCGCACATTGTGTTGTCGTATCACACATATATTTCTGTCCAGTCTGTACTATTTTGTGAGTGAAACCTTTACCAAACAACTCATGTAGTGACACACTAGGCCTAAGGCCTCTCACTTGGCTATCATCTCTTGTCAAGTATGAATTGCATGCATGCGGGGTATCTGGCTTGTGGACACGGAACTCTTGAGGCTGTCCTAATGGGCAGGCAGCATTTGACATTTTGTCAAGTCGCTGCTTTCGATGATGATGACAATGCAATCAAACCGAACCCACGGCAAATATTTCAACTCTCCAGATACTTTGCATGATAGAGTCACTGTCAACATTAGTATATCGGCATGAGCTATTTGCGCATTGGCTACCCCCGAGGGTATTCGGCTTCCTTACATTCCGCATATTCCCTCTGGCATTCTATATTGCAAGTGTCGCGCGAGCAAGTATGGAGGTGGTTGGCACGAGTGACGCCGCATGATGGTAACGCAACGTGTCACGGGATCACGTATACGCAGCTACGCTGTCTTCTCTACTTTGGATCTTCCCGGCGTAGCTATCAGGCATGTGTTCATTTCACATAGAAAAAAGCAGTAGCAGAGTAGAGTACATATTTTCTTACCTTACACGCGTTTCATTCATTCGCGTGGGCGGCCTCTTCTCTTCCCCTTTTCCAGCATCGCTCTCAGGACGCGAGATGATCTCACGCCCTCGAGAATGCGTGTGACGTCAGAGGTGACGCGCGCGTGCGCCTCCGCTGTTGCGTGCGCCTCGTCTCAGTAACGCCCGGGTGTCATCCAACTTTATTTTCGATTTTTCTTTCTAGGATGGGATATTGGGATGGAATGAATGGGGTGATCCTGTCGCGTGTCATTCGTGTTGGATGGCAAGTGCCACTCATCTGTCCATCTGAATCTGACCAGCTATATCAGAGTAGTAGCGGCTGGGGGCAATTTGACAAATTTGACATGTGAACAAAATCAAATCACAGAATGAACTGCTCGTGAAACTATTTCACGCGGCTGACCTTCTTGTGTGACGCCCGATACGAAAGTGTCACACTACATTGTGCAACGCCTCATAGATAGGCGCTACACGCCTGGCCAACGTTGCACCCAAACTGCCTAAAAATTGCTAAGTCATTGTGCAGAGCCTACGAGCTAGGCGCTGCACTGTATAGTGTGGCGCCTAACTCTCAGACGCTGCACTAGCTAGGCGCCACACTATACAGTGTGGCGCCTAGCTTTCAGGCGCTGCACACTGACTTAGTAATTTTCGGATCACATGGGTGCGACGCTGGCCAGGCGTGTAGCGTCTATCTGCGAGGCGTTGCACAGTGTAGCGTGACGCCTTCGTGTCGGGCGTCACATAAAAAGGTCAGCCGCGTGAAATAGTTTCACGGGCAGTTCATTCTGTGATTTGATTTCGTCCATAGGTTAAATTTGTCAATTTTGCCGCGGCTGGGTTACCTTGCCGTCAGGGAATTTATTGCACCCACAATATATGTGTGGTCTGTGGTGTTGCAGCCACAGAGCATGGTGAAGAATCTGCACCGCAGTGGACTTGGACCGAGACCGGCCTGACCGATCGTGTCCTGGCGCTGGGGCACACGACTACTACTGTACTACTCCTATATATTATCAGACCCATCATCACTCGTGCCGCCTAGTACAGTGTACTCGTAGTATGTTTTATCATTCAAATAAATAATACGGCATACACTTATTCTCGGGCCACTCGGCCACGAATGAGTTCACTTCTATATACAGTATGCACATAGCCCGCGATCATGTGTGCCCCACCCGCAAAAGAAATGAAAAAGAAAGATCTTGGTTTGAATTTTCCACGTCGACTTATCTTGTGGTCTTCGCCGAGGCTGGCGCATCAGTAGCTGCTGAACGAAGACCACGACCGCATACATATGGTCAAATACTTTGACATTCCCCCACGACTAGTAGTTTCCCCTTGCTCAACTCAACTGAAGTGAACTGGGCATTTACGTTAGGCTCTGGTTTAATCCTTCTTCTCTTCTTTATTTAGAGAAGAATGGTGTTTTTATTTGAGATATACAGGAGATACATAGATGTTGACGCAAATGCATATACACTCATCTATTGCAAACGCATGCATGAATATCCTATCACTCGTCCATGAATGATATGGACGAAGTCACCACAGATACCTCGCTATCGACAAGAATGTCGCCTCCCACTGAAAGAATAAACCGCTTTAGCTTTAGGAGACACACATACGTCAAACATGAAGTTTGATCCCTGGTGGGCTGGGGGTACAACCACCTTCCTAACCATCCAACCACATGTTGAAAGAGTACTCCTACTTTGTGAAAACCCTACTTCAAAATATCATGGTCAATTGGAGAACTACCTCGTAGTGAGTATAGCTACAAGTACCAAGAAAATACTTCGTCCCTCCCATTGCTCCCGCTAGCGGCAGGAGGGAACCTAGCCGCCGCCGCCTAGCTCTCCCCTCCTCCATCGCATCTCCTCGCCGTTGCCGGTTCGCGTCATCGGGCGAGTTTGACCAACTTGGGCGACGGCAGGGCCCCTTCTTCCTTCTGCGGGGATGAGGTGGCATGGGCACAACATTGTGTGGGGCTCTGCGGCGTGACGGCGACCACACTACAGTGATGGCGGTGGCAGGTGGCGGCGATGAGGAGGCTGCGTGATGGTGGTGTGGGACTGGTGGCGACGACTACACGTATCTAGTGGTTGTGCTCCTGCAAGCAACGCGGGGTGACGGTTGTGGCCTCCTTTCTTATGGGTTCAAGCTGGCGGCACACGGGGCTAGGCGGGTGCCGACCATGGTGCCTGTTGCACGCGCGTAGGCAGTGACTCTGGCCTTGGGCTCGCGCTAAGGGCATGGCCAATGCATAGCCCCAGGGTGATGCCTCACATGCCATGTAGGATCAGATAATAGAAAAAGTAGGTTCGGATGGGGAAGCAGGATCCTCTTCAGGAGGCGGGTGCTTAGAGAGAAAAAGTGTGGTCCGGTGCATAAAGTTGAAGTGGAGAGGAGGGATGCATGTGTAGTGAGAGTCATTTTCTATTCTTTGATGAGGTCCACTAATAGTAGCTTGCATTGGAGAGAAAAAAATCAACACATATGCCTCAAATTACTTTTTGTCATGAGGCACCTGTATTCATATGCCACCATTGTACGTGCCCTAAGGGCATGTCAGATCTAGGCTCTGGGTGAGTCAGGGATTTAGTTCCGGATAGGTGAGGTAAGGCCCAGCCCGGGTGGTGCACATGGGCGGTTAGGTGCTTCTTTGTCCCTCTTGTCGCTTCCCCGAGCAAAAGGAGGGAACCCTAGCCGCTGTCGTCTAGCTCTCTCCTCTTCCTTCCCTTCTCATTGTCGCCATCGATGCACGTCATCATGTAAATACTGACTGACGTGGGTGGGGCCCCTTCTCCCTTTATGTGTGAGGTGGGGTGGTGCGGGGCGGCTACTTAAGACGGGGGCACGACCTTGCGTCGGGAGTTGCGGTGCATCAGCTACCGTGCTTTGGCAATGACGGTGGCAGGTGACAGCGAGGCGGTGGGCTGCAAGATGGCGGTGCGGGCCTATGCTGGCGATAATTGCATGGATTTTGCGTCCGTGCTTCTGCAAGCGGCGTAGTTGGCGATAGCGGGTGACAGCGAGGCGGTGGGCTGCAAGATGACGGTGCGGGCCTATGCTGGCGATAATTGCATGGATTTTGCGTCCGTGCTTCTGCAAGCGGCGTAGTTGGCAATGGCGGCCTCGCTTTTTCTTCTGGGTTTAAGCCGGTGGCGGGTGAGGCTGGGTGGGTGCTGGCCGTAGTGCCCGCTACACGCACTTCGGTGGTAGCTTTGACCTAGGGCTCACGCTTGGGATGGGCCAGATCTTTGCCCAAGGCGGGTTGTGCTGTAGCTGTTGGTAGGTGATTTTGGTCCCGGTCTGGGTCGTGCACGAGGGTGGTGAGGTGCCTCTTCGTCCCTCCCGTCACTTCTGCAAGTGGCAGGAGGGAACCCTAGCAGTCGTTGTCTAGCTCTCTCCTCTTCCTTCCCTTATCGCCGCCGTTGGAGCGCGTCATCGAGCGGATCCCGATCAGTGTGGGTGGCGATGGGGCTCCTTCCCCTTTCCACGCAGAGTGGGGTGGCGTGGGGTAGCTACTTCACATGGGGGCACAACGATGTGTGGGGCATCGTGGCGCGATGGCGACCGTGCTTTGGCAACGATGATGTCAGGTGGCAGTGACGCCAAGTGCCGCTTGACAATGATGTGCGCATGTGCTGGCAACGGCTACACTGATCTAGCGGTCATGCTCATGCATGAGGCGCATGGTGGCGGTGGTGGCCTTCTTTCTTCCGAGTTCAAGTCGGCGGTGCGTGGGGTTGGGCGGGTGCCGGCCATGGTACCTGCTGCATGCACAACAACGATTCTGACCTAAGGCTAACACTTTGGTGGGCCAGATTTGGGCCCAAGGTGGGTTGGGGCTGTAGCTCCGGGTAGGCGAGATTGTGCTCGGTGCGGGTGGTGCACGGAGGCGGTGGGGTGCCTCTTCTCACGGGGCGTGATGACTTCATGATGGAGTTTGGGCAGCAGCCCGCGGTACGGGACATCGAGATCGAGGCCGCTGAAGTGGCTGGAGGTGTTAGCTACCTGGAGGGGCCTCATCAAGATCTAGAGTTGCCAAATCTGATGGGACGCCGATCACTGCTCTCTTTGGTGGTGCTTGCCTACAGTTTGTCAGCGACACGAACCCTGTCGCCGATGTAGTGGTGGGGTGTTGCCCCTCCATCCGGGTCTGGATCTCCCCACGCGTGGGCTGATGCCCCTTCACCGGGCGGCCGTGTCGGTGACTTTGGCCTCCATCCGGTCTCATGTCATGGTGGGGGCTCAGAGGTTGGGTGGGAAGTGCTTGCTTCCCTTCCTGGTAGGTGGCGTTAGCGTGTTTTGGCGGTGAGTGGTGCGACTTAGGATGCGAGGACGTTGGCCTCGGATGGCTGGCTACCCGACGGCTCTTCGTCAGGCTCCATGGTGGTAGTGGTGGCTTCGTCTCTTGGTCGTGTGCGCGGCAAGGGGCCAAACGACTGGTGGCCCTGGCTCGTTCTCTTTCGCTGGAAGTGGCGACACCCAAATCTGATTTGGATGTGCTGGACTTTGTCGCAACGGTGACCAAGGTGCTTTGGCACTGGAGCCAGCGTTGATCTCTCGAGCTATGGGTGAAAATCCTTGTCGGCCAGACTTGATAGAGGCAATGCTTCCCATAGTTACCGTCTTCGGGTGTTGTTGTGGAGCTCAGGCCCGCCGATTGGGTCGTGACTATTTATTCAAAAGAAATCTATGTGTTTGTTTGGCGGCGTCTTTGTCTCGTTTTAGTGCCTTTGTTCATCTTTTTCGGTGTGATTTCTTCTATTGTTCGATGTTCTTGATCAATCTTTTAGGGCTTCCTCTTTACTATGTTTCGTCCAGCCATGTACTTTAATTATTGCTTTATATATAAACATGACAAAGGCCTAGTTTGAGAGTATAGATAGAAGTAGTGGATTATGATCCCACCCACCGTTGGTTCATATTCTTGTGCTCAATTACCCCCACTATTCAAAACACCAATCTAAGGAAGGATCTTTTTTTTCGCGAATACGCAAAGCTTGCGTATCATTGCATTAATAGAAGGAATAGAATGAGTACAACGGGGGTACAACACATAACACGAACCCAGACATGCGTGAAATGGTGCCCGGAGCACAAGGAGAGGGGTGCTCGGCCCAAACAAAAAAGGAACAACACAACTAGAACCAACCCAACCCAGACCAAGAGCGACAATGCCGAACCAGCGATAAGCCTCAACATCGCCAAGCCAACACTGGGGACACCACGAGCGAGCAAGATAGCGCCTTCAAGAAGGAAGACGATGCCGAGATGTCTTCGCCATCCGGTCCAGAGCAACCGAACCTAGAGTTTCCTCCGAGCTCGAAGAGGGACGCAGCTGAAGGCCATGACAGCCCCTTCAAGAAGGAAAAATGACATCCACGGGTGCCGTCGCTGCCAGCACCGGCATGCCGAGCAAAGATTTCTCCCTGGCCTGAAGCTGAGCAATCCCATAGCCGCTATGTGTGGAATCTTGAATGAGGAAGTGTCGGGTGGTAGGTGCGACATATGCCAACGGGTGGCTTATCATTGTGGGAGCCAGTAAGACGTCGCCGGTGCCTGGAAGCGGGATGAGGCGAAGACATGCACGCCGGCGAATCTTACCCAGCTTCAGGGCTCTCCATGGAGATAACACCCCTACTTCTGCTCTGTGGGGTCTCCGCATGATCACTAGATGAACGAGTGGCTACAAGATGCTCCTTGAGCTGTTTGGCAAGAAGAAGAAGAAGGGCACGGCTAGCTCTCCTCTCCTCTCTATGTGGTGTCTAAAACTAGCTCAGATCAACCCTTTGCATGGGTGCCCCGGGGGGTTTATATAGGCCCACCCCCCGGGGGTACAATGGTAATCCGGCTGGGCATGGGCCCCAGCCGTCTGTGTCTACGCTCGCCGGCTTCTGCGCCGGCTGCTGGGGCCCGCCGGCTAGTGGGTCCCGCCGGCTATCGGCTCCTTGGTCGACAGGCAGGCCCCACTGTCAAGGGCCTTGTCGGTGGCTGGTTACTGTTGCCTCAAGCCTGGTGACGAGGGCTTCGCCGAGGTAAGCATGGCTACAGTGCCGCCGCCCGGCGGGCGATCGCTGTACCTCACCTCGTCTTGTCTCCTTAATGGGGCGTCTCCTTCGAGGGAGGAAGCAAGCCGGCTGTGGGGAGCCAGCCCTGTCTTGGGCCGACTGGGGGAGGCCTAGCCGCCTTCGGGTGTCTCTCTGCCTGAAGGGGCCCACCGCCCATGGGCCGCGCTGACAGCCCGTCGTGGGTGACATCAGGGTCAACATGGCAACAGTGTCGCGCCGGACGGGTCATGGCCACCCCGTACGGCGCACTGTGCTAGGCGTGCTCCAGGATTCGGGGGTGGCAGGCTTTACTGTAGCCACGCCCCGCCACATCGCCGTTATGTGGACGCAGACTTCGAGGGTACGATCTTGACCGCTTTGTGGGAGTCGGCTTCTCGCGGCGGCTTTCTTCGTGAGGGCTAAAGCCGGGCTGCCTTCCGATAGTCGGCCTGGGAGACAGCCGGCAAGGGGAAGGCGGCCCCACGTCTTGGATTCTTGAGGGCCGGATCGGCTCGTAATTTTTTCAGAAGGGCCAGGGGGAGCCGACTAGGCTACCCGTGGTCGTTTACTCCGACAGTAGTCCCCGAAGCTGATCAAGCTCTGAGGCTGACAAAGGGACGAGAAGCTTGGTCAGCTTCCTATCCTGAGGAGTCGGCTTTGCTTATGCGCGCCATCTTTGAAAAGCTCCGTATCTTGTAGGCGGGAACATGGGTCGGCCTGCGAGCTGACCGCGTGCCACCCTGCGGGCCACGTGGCAAGGAAAGCCTACCAACGCACGCGTGCGATGGGACGCCGCCGCAGGCCCGAGCCCGCCACTTCTAGGACTCGACCCAAGCGCGGATCTTTTGCGGCCCACAACGGACCGCTCGCCTTCCCGCGGCGGTTTCATTTCGTCATCAGGGTGCAATAATCATGGGACGTGGGGGAGTGGGCGCAGTTGATCCCACGTTCCCCCACACCACGCCTCCTCGGCTCGCCGCGCGGGTCTATAAGTAGGGGGAGGAGAGGGAGCGGCAGAGGCTCACACGCTCTCCCTCGCTCCACCCTTTCTCACCTTCCTTCTCCTTCCTTCTGCCGCCGCAGCGACCCATTGCCGCGCCGCGCCGCCATCGGACCTCTCGGTTCCTTCGGTCCCGCCGTAGCGGGGTCGTGCGCGTCTCCGCCGTTGCATCGCCTTGTTCCTCGCCGCGTCGCTCCCATGGCATTGTCGAGCTCGTGGGACGGCTCCAACGTCCACGAGGACCACGTTGAGTTCCTCCGCCGGACGCGGCGTCTGCCGGGCGAGAACTACGTGCGGGTTCGTCGTGCGCCGGCGAGGGAGATTTCGCCGGCACTGGAGGAGGGCGAGCGGGTAATCTTCCGCTCGCACAGCCTGCGCGGCTTCGGCCTCCCGGCGAGCGGATTCCTTCGCGCTTTTCTTGAGTTTTACCACCTCCAGCCGCATCACCTCACACCCAACGTGATGATGCTGCTGTCGGCTTTCGTCACCCTGTGTGAGGGCTTTCTTGTTGTTCTCCCCACTCTCGAGCTCTGGGGAGAATTCTTCCAGTGCAAGCTCGGCACCATTGTCGCGGGCGTGCCCGCCCCCTGCGGAGCCTTCATCGCCATGAGGCGGACGGGCGAGAACAATCCGTTCCCGCCCATCCCGCTGATCCAGTCGGTGAAGCTCTGGTAGAAGTCCTATTTTTATGTGAAGAACGTCGCCCAGCAAGGCGACTTCGTCAACCTGCCGGCTTACGTAGCCGGCCCGCCGGCTGGGAGGCAACCCTCGTGGGGCTACCGGGCCAGGTCGTTGTCTCAGGCCGGGAACACAGCCGTCGCCCGGCTCCGGGTGATGATCCAGTCGGAGGGCCTGACCGGAGCCGACCTGGTGGCCGCCTTCATGGAGCGCCGAGTACTTCCACTACAGGGCCGGCCTCACATGATTTGTCAGATGAGCGGCCGCTTCGACCCGTGCCGGCTGAGCACCAGGGAGATGCCTCATGTCGAAGTGTCTTACATGGTGAATTACATCTCCAGCTGCAAGCTCGCCGAGGATTGGCGATACAGCAAGGGGCCGTATTCTCGCGCCAACCCTCCGCCTGCTGTAAGTTTTTCTTCTTTTCTTCCTTTTTGTAGCCGGCCTCATGATGGTCGACTACTGATCAATTGGTTTGTCCTCAGCAGAACCCTCTTCTTCCGCCGATGGCCGGGGCCGCAGGGGTAGAGCGCCAGCTCCTCCCCGACCGCATGGTGGACGACGTCGATGATCCGGACCTGGGAGCGGCCGCCATGGAAGATGCCATCGTGGGGGAAGGCCACGAGGCAGGCGGCGCGGGGCTCGGGGCCGGCCTTGAGGACTGGGCGGACGATGACGAGGTCGAAGTCGTTCCGCACCGCCAGCTGGCGCTTGATCATCAAGGCGCGGGCCCGTCTGCCGCGCCGGCTGCCCGTGGCGGCGCGCAGAAACGCCGGGCCGCGTCGACCTACTTCGGCAGCCGGCTGAAGAAATCCAAGGGTTCCACGGCGGCGAGCAAGCGGGATGAGGCGGCCATGAAGGCGGCCCGCTTCCGCAAGGCGGTGAAACAGCCACAGGCGATCTCGGCGTAAGCGTTAAACGTCTTGTATTTTTTGTTGTCCTCTTCGATTGAGGCTCTTCTAAACTTTTCTTTGCTCGCCGGGCAGGGCACCGCTTTCCCTCGAGCGAGGTCCTGGCGGCTCCATAGTTGGGCCGACTGAAGGGTCCTCAGGCTCCCGCCGCATGGATCCCCGCGCCGACCTCATGGAGGCCACGGAGCGGAACGCACGGGAGGCGCGGGAGGAGCGGGAGGCGGTGGAGCGAAGGACCGCCCAGGCGGCGAAGGAGCAGGCCGACGCGGCGGCCAAGGCCCCGGCGGAGGCGGCGGCCGCGGAGAAGGAGGCGGAGGCCTTGCGCAACCAGCCTCCACGGCTCGTCGTTCCCCTCTGCGCCATGGCCCCCGACATCCCCGTGCCCCCGTCGGAGGAGGTCGACCGAGACCCACCGATGATGGAGAGGAGGGAGGACCACGTGGTCTTCATGGAGGAGGCGCCGCAGACGCCGCCGACTGGAGCCGGCCAAAGCGGCCAACCAGCCGCGGTGCCAGAGCAGCCGGCCGGGGGCGAGCCGGAGGTAGGGGCCAGCCTCGAGGTGTAGCCGGCATTTCGTCGGCGCGCAGGGGAAGCTACCTCCACGCCGGAGCCGCACAGAGCTGCGGGCGCTAGTCAAACGGCGAAGGCCCTGGAGGCGGCCAGCGCCAGCACGTTTGAGTGGATGCCCAGCGGGGGGACGGCCGAGCTGAACACGGCGGCCCAGGAGGTCCAGAACTGGCTTCAAGCCCAGGCCGCTTCACTGCAACGATATACCCAAGAGTTCCTCACAACGCGGGCCATCATCCGGGTGAGCCTTCTGGCCTTGGTTGTTTTGCTTTTTTGATTTCTTCCGTGGGGGCGCGTCAGCGCACCCACTGGGTGTAGTCCCCGAGTTTCGAGTCGGCTGCTGAGCAGGCGGCTTGGAACTTACTAGGTCCTGACAGCTATCTTATTCTTGCATCCTGTCTGATCTTCCAGGAATACCATAACCTCCGCGCTGCTGCCTTTAACTCCCAAGCTCAGGAGCTGGGCCAGAAAACCGAGGACCTGACCAACAGCCGGAGTGTGTGCTTTGTCTCGTTCATCTCCTGTGGGGGCGCGTCAGCGCACCCACTGGGTGTAGTCCCCGAGATTCGGGCCGACTGCTGAGCAGTCGGGTCGGATCTTCCTTGACAACTTCTTCCTTATTGATTTTTCCTTTGTCTTCATGCTTGCAGGAGCCAATGCTGACTTGAGGGAGCAGCTCAGCGGGGCCCAGACCGCCCTTCGCGCCAAGGAAGCCGAGTGCAACGCCTTAGTCCTGGAGCGTGACCGCCTGGCCAAGAAGTTGGCCGACCAGGAGGAGAGCCACAAGGCAGCCCTGAAGAAGGTGCAAGACAGCGAGGACGCCCTCAAAGCTGAGTTCGAGACCGAAGCGGCGGGCTGGGCTGAGGCAAAACAAGCGCTAAGCGAGGGCTACGGCCGGGTTGAGGATCTGATCGATGGTAAGCCGCCTTCCTCACTCCTTGCTTGCCCCTTACCCCCTGATTTGTGTTCTGACTTGTGCTGCTTTTTGTTCATTGTGCAGACTACTTCCCCGGCTACTCCGTCATTGCCACCCAGACCATCGAGGCCCACCACGAGGCGCGCCGGCAGGCGGGGGCTGAAATCGCGCCGGACGCGAGCCGGACGCTTGAGGAGCAACTCTTGGCGGTCCAAGCCCGGCTGCAGCCGGCTCACTGCATGCTTCGCCGCCTCCAGCGCGCCGGGGCGCAGGTGTTAGTCGCCCTCTGGCCAGGCGAAGCGATTCCACGTACCCCGAGTCAAACTGCCGACTGACTGGAGGTTGCGGTTGGCCGCTTCGAGGCCTGGAAGGCTTCGGCAGCCCGGCTTGGAGCTGGGCGGGCGCTGGAGTTCGTCCGAGCCTGGTATCCCGGGCTGAACCTGGACCAGCTGCGCACCTGGCGGCTGGAAGCCGACGAGGAGATGGAGGAGGTGTGGCCGGCTATCGCTCAGCGTGCCTCGACGATCGCCGAGTGCACTGACATCAGCGCCTTTGCTCCTGAGATAAATGACGACGGTGTTGCCCAGCCGGAGGAATGGTTCGGGCTGGACCCGGCAGAGGGTGAGGACTCGGCGGAGGAGATCGCTTCCAGCGATGAAGGTGAAGACGACGAAGGAGAGGAAGGCGAAGACGTCGAGCCGGCCGGTGAAGCGGCCAGCCAGCCTCAGCTTGACCGTGCCTCCAGCAACGAGGCGCGTGCTAGCGCGCCCTCTGCGGGAGGTGGTGATCATGCCGAGGCTCGCCAGCCGGCCACTCCTCCAGCCAGCACTGCCGTCTCTACCGACCTGCCCGACTCGCCAGTCGTTCCCTTGGCTTAATCTGCCGTCCTTGCTTTTCCTGCTTGTTACTCTTTGAACAATTTTTATTAAACTTGCACAGTTCCACCCACTGGGGGTGTATTCAAACTATGTTGAATGCTGGCCTTTTGAAGGTCTTTTGTGTAAATATGATCGTGTGTGTGTTTGGCTTCCATTCGCGTATGCTTTTTTATCCTTAGGTTGTTTCCTTTGCCGCCTTCCCCTGGCTGCTGCCTTCCCAACCGGCAGCTGCTCTGCAGCCTGTGGCTAGGGAAGAACTTGGCTATATTTTTTTGGGGGGAAGGCAAGTACTCGAGCTTTCTTAGATTGAAGCGAAGTGAATGGAAGCCGGTCGGCCGGCTACTCTGGTAGTCGGTCAGTGGTGGGAGAAAAACCAGCTTTTGTTATATTAGTCCGTTAGTCCCTAGCCGTTTTTCATGTGGGCGTCCTCTCCTGCCTTTAACTCTTGCCAACCGGACAGTCGGTTCTTCGAACTGCGACTTTTGGCAAGAGAAGGCTTGGGTGCCGGCACACTACTTGTCTGACCGCGGGTAGGACTTCTAATATAACTCAAGGCGGCCAGTCCCCGGGCCGACTAGTCGAACCCGGTGCCGGACGAAAAAAGTGAATGTATTGACATGATCATAAGCATGATACTCTTCATTCATAGATAAAAGATGGCAGTCCCTGAGCTCTCCTCGGGGGGCCTATTGTCTCGTACTTAGTACAAAAGTTAGCGTGATACATACTGCATTTCAACTGTAAAATCTTCGGAGGAGGTTGGCGTTCCATGGTCGTTCCGACTCCTTGCCGGAGTCGTATCTCTTTCGTACCTTCGACATCTGTGTGTCGATCAGGTAGTAGGAGTCATTTCCCAGCGCTCTGCTGATGACAAAGGGGCCTTCCCAAGGGCCCGAGAGCTTGTGCTGGCCGGCTGTTCGCTGGATCAGCCGGAGCACGAGGTCGTCCTCTTGGAAAGATCTTGGTCTGACCTTCCGGCTGTGGTAGCGGCGCAAGCCCTGCTGGTAGATGGCGGACCGGCTGAGGGCTAACAGCCGGCCTTCTTTCAGCAGGTCGACGCCGTCTTCTCGTGCTTCCTTGGCCTCCGCCTCCGTGTACATGGTTACCCGAGGCGAGTCGAACTCGATGTTAGTTGGGATGACTGCCTCGGCACCATACACGAGGAAGAAAGGAGTGAAGCCGGTTGACTTGTTTGGGGTAGTGCGCAGACTCCAGAGGACGGCCGGCAGCTCATCGAGCCAACAGCCAGCCGAACGTTCCAGTGGTACGACCAGTCGGGGCTTGATGCCGGAAAGGATGAGGCCGTTGGCTCGCTCGACTTGGCCGTTTGACTGCGGGTGGGCAACGGACGCTAAGTCCAACCGGATGCCCTGCGTCGCGCAGAAACGTGCCAATGCTCCCTTGGCGAAATTCGTGCCGTTGTCGGTGATGATGTTGTGTGGCACGCCGTACCGAGTTGTTATATCTGCAATGAATGTCATGGCGGTCGGCCCATTCAGCTTATTGATCGGCTTTGCCTCAATCCATTTGGTGAATTTGTCCACGGCGACAAGCAGATGTGTCATGCCGCCGCGCGCCGTCTTGAATGGGCCCACCATGTCCAGTCCCCAAACGACGAAGGGCCAAGTGAGGGGAATGGTCTTGAGTGCCGAAGCCGGCATGTGTTGCTTGGAGCTGAAGACTTGGCACCCTTTGCAATGTTTAACTAACTCCTTGGCGTCATCCAAAGCAGTCGGCCAAAAGAACCCATGGCGGAAAGCTTTGGCGACGAGTGATCTTGAGGCCGCATGGTGGCCGCATTCTCCTTGGTGGATGTCTCTGAGGATTGCAATGCCCTTCTCTTGCTCGACACATCGCTGGAAGACTCCAGTGACACTGCGCCTGACGAGCTCTCTGTTGACGATTGTGTATGCTCCGGCTCGGCGTTGGACTTGTCTTGCCTTTGTTTCGTCAGCCGGCAGATCTTGGTTTATTAGGAAGTTGAGGATGGACTGGGCCCATGGTGGAGCTGCGACTTCTTCTATTGCCAACACGGCTACTGTGACCAGGGCGGGCGGGCTGGGTGGTGAAATGCTGGAGTCGGCCGCCGCCTGTTGTGTTGGTGCAGTCCCCGGGCCGACTACCGCAGTCCCCGAGCCGGGTGTGGCAGTCCCCGGGTCGGGCGTAACTACGGAAGTCCCCGAGCTGCCTACTGACGTCCCCGGGCCGACTATCGAAGTCCCCGGGTCACCTGCTTGGTTCTTCGAGCCGGACCCGGCTGCGTCAGGGTCAGGCGGCACGAAGATGGAATCGGACTCTGGAGACGGCTTGATAGACGGCTTGAGGAGGCGTTGCAGAGAGACACCGGTTGGTATTGCCTGCCGAGTGGAGCCTATTCGAGCCAGGGTATCAGCTGGCTCATTGTCGGCTCGCGGTACGTGGAGGAACTTGCATCCTTCAAAGTACCCGCTGATCTGCTGAACGAGGAAGCAGTAGCTTGCCATATTTGCGTCCTTGGCGTCCCAGTCGCCGGATGATTGCTGGACTACCAAGTCCGAGTCGCCATAACATAGGATTCGGCGTATGCCGAGCTCTTTGGCAAGCCGGAGCCCGTGTATGAGCGCCTCGTACTCGGCCATGTTGTTGGAGGCGTCAAAGTGAATTTGCAGCATGTATCTGAGCTTGTCGCCTTTGGGAGAGGTGAGGATGACGCCGGCTCCCAAGTCGGTGCGCATCTTGGACCCGTCGAAGTGCATGCGCCAATGAGTGGAGTCGGGAGCTGGCGACAGGTACTGGGTCTCGGCCCAGTCGATGAGGAAGTCGGCCAATTCTTGGGACTTGATGGCGGTGCGAGGCTGGTAGAAGATCGTGTAGGGGGCCAGCTCGATGGCCCATTTCGCCACCCGGCTGGATGCATCCCGGATGCCTATGATCTCGGCAAGCGGGGAGGTGCATACGACCGTGATGGGGTGATCTTGGAAGTAGGGCTTCAGCTTCTTGGCGGCGAAGTACACATCATAGCACATCTTCTGGTAGTGCGGGTAGTTCTGCTTCGAGGTAGACATCACCTCACTCAAATAGTATACCGGCCTCTGGACCGGCTGGGCTCAGCCCTCTTCTGGGCGCTGGCCTACGATGACGGTGCTGACCACCCGGCTGGTTGCAGCAATGTAGAGGAGCATGGGCTCTTTCTCAGTCGGCGCCGCCAGGACAGGCGGCGTGGCCAGCATCTTCTTCAGCTCGTGAAAAGCTTGGTCGGCTTGGTCGTTCCACTCGAAGTGAGTGGTCTTCTTCATGAGGCGGTAGAGGGGGAGAGCTTTCTCTCCGAGCCGGCTGATGAAGTGGTTCAAGAAGGCCAAGCACCCGGTGAACTTCTGGACGTCTCAAAGTTTGGTGGGAATCGCCATTCTCTCAATGGCCTTGATCTTTACTGGGTTGCATTCGATGCCGCATTCGGAGACCAGGAAGCCTAGGAGCTGGCCGGCTGGCACTCCGAACACGCATTTCTCGGGGTTGAGCTTGATCTAGAACCGGCGCAGGTTCTCGAATGTTTCCTTGAGGTCTTCCAGCAAGGTGTCGCGCTTCTCCGTCTTCACCACAATGTCGTCTACGTAGACGTGGACATTTCTGCCGAGCTGCTCGAGGAGGCACTTCTGCATGCAACGCTGAAAAGTGGCACCGGCATTTCTTAAGCCGAATGTCATAGTCAGGTAGCAGAAAGCTCCGAATGGCGTGATGAAGGCGGTCTTCAGGCGGTCAACCGGATCTAGCTTTATCTGGTGGTATCCTGAGTAAGCATCCAAGAAACTCAACAGCTCGCATCCGGCCGTGGAGTCTATCACTTGATCAATCCTCGGCAGGGCAAAGGGATCTTTGGGGCAGGCCTTGTTGAGGCTCGTGTACTCTATGCACATGCGCCACTTGTTGTTCTTCTTTAGCACGAGGGCCGGGTTGGCGAGCCACTCTGAAAAGAAAACCTCCATAATGAAGCCGGCTGCCAGAAGCCGAGCTATCTCTTCTCCTACAATCTTTCTTTTCTTCGGCAATCACAAGGGACTCGGCCAGCCGGCTGCTGGCTGCTGCGCACTCGGAAGATTTCTTGTAATCGCCGGCTATGGTGATGATGCCCTTGGCACTCGACATCTTCATCTTGAGGTAAGCATAGTGGGGAACAGCCATGAACCTGGCCAAGGCAGGACGGCCAAGCAATGCATGGTAGGGGCTCTCCAGGTCCACCACTTCAAACCAGATCGCTTCCCGGCGGAAATGATCCTTGTCCCCAAAGAGAACATCAATCTTGATCTTGCCAATGGGGCGCAGGACAGGCCAGGTACAATGCCATGGAACACAGTCCGAGTAGGCATGAGTTGCTTCGTCTTGACGTTCAGCTTCTCCAGGGTGTCACGGTATAGGATGTTGATGCTGCTCCCGCCGTCTATCAGCATGCGGGAGAAACGGGCGGCGCGTCTGTCTGTTGCAAGGGTGGCATCCAAAACCAACGCATAAGAGCCGGGAGATGGCATCACCTCTGGGTGGTCGGCCCGGCTCCAGCTGATAGGCTTTTCTGACCAGTGCATGTGCTCGGCGGGGTTGGTAGCGACCACGTTGACTTCCTGGTGCTCTCGGCGTCTGCTGCGCCGGCCTTCGGGCTGGCTTGTAAAGACGACATAGGCGGCATGCTCGTCGGGTAACTCATCGTGCACAGCTCCGACTGCTGTCCGAGCGGTCAGCAGCTGCGGAGCCGGAGGCGGCGGACCAGCAGGCGGAGGCGGCGCGAGCCCTTCGCCTTTGGAGAGTCAGGTGAGCCAGTGGCACTTCCGGGTTGTGTGGTTGGACGGCTTCGCGCCGTTGTGGAACTTGCATGGGGCGTCGAGAGTTTGTTCGTAGGAGAAGGCCGGCTGCCAAGCCGGCCTGCCGCCCCTCTGCTTCTTGGGTGCGGGCCGCCCTTCGGGCTGCTCGTCTTTGACTGTGGCCACCTGCCGACTGGCGGAGAGCGGCACGGGGCCCTTGCGCTTGTGGTCGTTCTGGTACGGGCGTCGGCCGGAGTCCCCAGCCGGCGTCTTGGGCGCCGGGCGCCGGGTTGAGTACCTTCCCGGACGCGTCTACCCGGAGTTCAGTCTTCATTGAGGAGTCGGCCGTGGCGTACTTGTCCGCTATGAGGAGCTTGTGCTTGAGGAGGGTGCCTTCTCGGCACCCGGCAGTGAAGTATTCTATGGCTTGCACCTCGTGCACCCCTTCGCAAGAGTTGCGGAGCTCGGCCCAATGCGTGAGGTAGTCGCGAGTGGATTCAGCGGGGCCTTGTACGCACAAGGAGAGCTGTCTGGGCTTGGGAGCCCGCTTGTAAGTGCTGGTGAAGTTGCGGACGAAGGCTTCTGTGAAGTCTAGCCAGCTGTTGATGTTGTATGGCCTGAGGCTGTTGAGCCAGGTCCACTTCGTGCCTTGCAGCATGAGGGGCACGTACTTCACGGCAATGCGCCTGTTGCCATTTGTTATGCGAACCGCTGTGGAGTAGTCGATCAACCAATCTTCTGGCTTCACGGAGCCGTTATACTTGGGCGTGTCTCTTGGGAGCGAGAACCCTTTGGGGAAAGGCTCGTCGCGGATGCGGGGGCCGAAGCAAGGCGGGCCGACATCATCTTCTTCTTCTAGCACCAGGGATCGCGCTAGGCGGTCGATCCGATGGCGGGCGTCGTTCTCGCCGACTCCTTCGCGGCGACCTAGTCGGCCGCTGAGAGTCGGATGCGTGACAGGCGGTGGGGTGGGATATCTCTCCCCACGAGGCGGAAGCGGAGGCGGGTTGCCCCGCTGCTCCACGGCCCGGGGACGGCCTTCTGCGTCTCGCTCGATGGAGATCCGGGTTCGGCTTCGGCTGGCAGCCGGCTCTTTCTCGTGTCGCGTGCGAGTTTTACCTGCAGTCGGCGTCCGGGACGTCGCGCCGTGCTCTTGGCGTGGGGGAGGGCTTTCCGCGCGGGCGTCGGCTTCGTGCCGCTGTGCGGATGTATCGATTAGTTGCTGGATGCGTCTAGTCATGTGGGGGAGTTCTTCGGGCCCCAGTCCGTCTAGCTCGTCTACGGCCGCCTGGGCGGCGCACAGGTTCTCGAGTGGAGTGGCGTAGACTGGGCGGTCGACTCCTAGCGTGTCGGCGAGGGCAGCGCCGCGCTGTCTTACAACGCCGGCTCGGCTTGGCCCGCCTGGGGGCGGCGTGCCAAAGGCGGCGCGGTCGGCTTCGCGCTGGTGGGCCTCAGTGAGGCGTCTCATGGAAGCCAACTTCCGGCCCTCCGCGAGGAGGGCGAGGCGGCGAGCCTCCAGTGCTTCGGCGTCGGCATCGGCCGGGAGGGGGATGGACAAGTTGTGGACCGCCGGATGCGGGGCGTTGAGGGCGTTCTCGCCAGAAGCGCCGCCGTGGCCAATGACCATCACCTCGGTGGTGGCACCATCGCAGCCATCGGCCCGGGGAAGCGGGTCGTTGTAGACCGCGACGTCGCTGGGGAAAGCGTCGAGCGAGGCCGTGTCGGAGTCGACATGCATCGGATCGGTGGAGCCAACAGACTCCAAGTCCACAGCAGGCTCGCCGGAGACGTGGAGCTGGCCGAGGAGGTTGACGAGGTGGTCGGTGCCCGCGTCAGAGGTGGGCTCGTCGGAGATGAGGGTCTCATCAAGGAGATCGGCGAGGCTGCTCGCTGCGCAGATGTTGGTGACGCCTTGCAGCGCGTCGTGGTAAGCGCCATCGGGCGCGCCGGGCTGGCTACGCTCGCTGGGGAGGAAGAGGGTTCCTGTCCAGAACAGGTCTCCGGACAACGGTGCACCTGACCCCAAGGTGGGCGCCAAATGTTGGGTGGTAGGTGCGACATATGCCAACGGGTGGCTTATCATTGTGGGAGCCAGTAAGACGTCGCCGGTGCCTGGAAGCGGGATGAGGCGAAGACATGCACGCCGGCGAATCTTACCCAGCTTCAGGGCTCTCCGTGGAGATAACAGCCCTACTGCTGCTCTACGGGGTCTCCACATGATCACTAGATGAACGAGTGGCTACAAGATGCTCCTTGAGCTGTTTGGCGAGAAGAAGAAGAAGGGCACGGCTAGCTCTCCTCTCCTCTCTATGTGGTGTTTAAAACTAGCTCAGATCAACCCTTTTGTCGGAGTAAATAGCCATGGGTAGCCTAGCCGGCTTCCCCTGGCCCTTCTGAAAAAATTACGAGCCCGTCCGTCTCTCAAGAATCCAAGACATGGGGCCGCCTTCCCCTTACTGGCTGTCACCCAGGCCGGCTTTCAGAAGGCGGCCCGACTTTAGCCCTCATGAAGAAAGCCACGGGAGGGCCGGCTTCGAGAAGCCGACCGCGAGAAGGCCGACTCCAAGAAACCGGCTCCCATAAAGCGGTCGAGACCATACCCTCAAAGTTTGCATCCACCTAGCGGCGATGAGACGGGGCGTGGCTACAGTAAAGCCTGCCACCCCCAAATCCCGGAGCACGATCGGCACAGTGCGCTGTACGGGTGACCATGACCCGTCCGGCGCAACACTGTTGCCATGCCAACCCTGACGCCATCCACGATGGACTACCAGCGCGGCCCACGGGCGGTGGGCCCCTTTGGGCAGAGAGACACCCGAAGGCGGCCACTCCTCCCCCAGTCAGCCCAAGACAGAGCCGGCTCCCCGCAGCCGGCTTGCCGCCTCCCTCGAAGGAGACGCCCCATTAAGGAGACAAGATGCGGTGAGGCTACAACGATCGCCCGCCGGGCGGCGGCACTGTAGCCACACCTACCTCGACGAAGCCCACGTCACCAAGATAGAGCAACAGTAACCAGCCGCCGACCAGTTCCTGGACAGTGGGGCCTGCCTGTCGACCAAGGGGCCGGCAGCCGGCGGGACCCACCAGTCGGCGGGCCCCAGCAGCCGGCGCAGAAGCCGGCGAGCGCAGTCATAGACGGCTGGGCCCCGCGCCCAGTCGGATTACCATTGTACCCCCGGGGGGTAGGCCTATATAAACCCCCCGGGGCACCCATGCAAAGGGTTGGACCCCCAGCTAGTTTTAGACACCACACAAGGAGAAGAAGCAAGCTAGCCGTGCCCTTCTTCCTCCTCCCACCGAACAGCTCAAGGAGCATTGTGTAGCTACTTGTCCATCTAGTGATCATGCGGAGACCCCGCAGAGCAGCAGTAGGGGTGTTATCTCCACGGAGAGCCCCGAAGCTGGGTAAGATTCGCCGGCGTGCATGTCTTCGCCTCATCCCGTTTCCAGGCACCGGCGACGTCTTACTGGCTCCCACAATGATAAGCCACCCGCTGGCATATGTCGCACCTACCACCCGACATTTGGCGCCCACCGTGGGGCTAGGTGCACCGTCGTTCGGAGACCTGTTCTGGACGGGAACCCTCTTCCTCCCCAGCGAGCGTAGCCAGCCCGGCACGCCCGATGGCGCTTGCCACGACGCGCTGCAAGGCGTTACCAGCATCTGCGCGGCGAGCAGCCTCGCCCATCTCCTCGACGAAACCCTCACCTCCGACGAGCTCGCCTCCGATGCGGGCACCAACCACCTCACCAACCTCCTTCGAAGATTTTACAGTTGAAATGCAGTATGTATCACGCTAACTTTTGTACTAAATACGAGACAATAGGCCCCCCGAGGAGGGCTCGGGGACTGCCATCTTTTATCTATGAATGAAAAGTATCATGCTTATGACCTTGTCATTTCGTTTACTTGTTCCGTCCGGCACCGGGTTCGACTAGTCGGTCCGGGGACTGGCCGACTGGAGTTATATTAGAAGTCCTACTCGCGGTCAGACAAGTAGTGTGCCGACACCCAGGCTTAGCTCTTGCCAAAGTCGCAGTTCGAAGAACCGACTGTCCGGCTGGCAAGAGTCAAAAGCAGGAAAGGATGCCCACACGAAAAATGGCCAGGGACCAACGGACTAATATAACGAAAGCCGGTTTGCCGCCTACCACCGACCGACTACCAAAGTAGCCGGCCGGCCGGTTTCCATTCACTTCACTTCAATCCAAGAAAGCTCGAGTACTCGCCTCCCCAAAGAGGGAAGGCGGCAAAGCAAAAAGCCTAAGGATAAAAAGCATACGCGAATGGAAACCAAACATGCACATAATAATATTTACATAAAAGACCTCCAAGAGGCCAGCATTCAACATAGTTTGGATACACCCCCAGTGGGTGGAACTGCGAAAACTTAATAAAGATTGTTCAAAAGACAACAAGCAGGAAAAATAAGGACGGCAGGTCAAGCCGGCGGAGCGACCGACGAGCCGGGCTGGTCGGCGGAGATGGTTGTGCCGGCTGAAGGAGTGGCCGGCTGGCGAATCTTGGCTTGATCACCGCCTCCCGCAGAGGGCGCACTTCCAGCGCCTCGTTGCTGGAGGCACGGTCAGCCTGAGGCCGGCCGGTTGTTCCACTAGCCGGCTCGACGTCTTCACCGTCCTCTTCTTCGTCATCCTCGCCCTCATCGCTGGAGGCGATCTCCTCTGCCGAGTCCTCGCCCACCGTCGGGTTCAGCCCGAACCACTCCTCCGGCTGGGCAACGCCATCACCATTGATTTCAGGTGCAAAAACGCTGATGTCGGTGCACTCGGCGATCGTCAAAGCACGCTGGGCGATAGCCGGCCGCACCTCCTCCAGCTCCGCGTCGGCCTCCAGCCGCCAAGTGCGCAGCTGGTCCAGGTTCAGCCCTGGGTACCAAGCTCAAACGAACTCCAACGCCCGCCCGACTCCAAGACGGGCCGCCGACGCCTTCCAAGCTTCAAAGCGACCGACTGCGACCTCCAGCCAGTCGGCAGTCCGGCTTGGGGTGCGGAGGATCGTCTCGCCGGGCCAGAGGGCGGCCAACACCTGCGCCCTGGCACGTTGGAGCCGGCGAAGCATTCGGTGAGCCGACTGCAGCCGCGCTTGGACAGCCAAGAGCTGCTCCTCAAGCGTCCGATTCGCGTCCGGTGTGATGTTGACCCCCGCCTGACGGCGCGCCTCGCGATGGGCCTCGATGGTTTGGGCGGCGAAGGCGGAGTAGCCGGGAAAGTAGTCTGCACAAGAAAATAAGCAGCAGCACAAGTCAGGCCAAAAACCAGGCGGCAAGGGGCAGGAGAGGAGCGAGGAAGGCAGCTTACCGTCGATCAAGTCCTCGATGCGGCCGAAGCCTTCATCCAGCGCTCGCCGGGTCTCAGCCCAGCTCGCCGCCTCGGTCTCAAACTCTGCCTTCAGGGCAGCCTCGCTATCCTGCGCTTTCTGCAGAGCCGCCTTGTGGCTCTCCTCTTGGTCAGCCAGCTTCTTGGCCAGGCGGTCACGCTCCTGGACCAAGGCAGCGTACTCAGCATCCTTGGTATGAAGGGCGGCCTGCGCTTCGTCGAGCTCCCTCCTCAAGTCGGCGTTGGCCCCTGAAAGCACGAAAGACGAAAGAAAAAAAACCAATAAGGAAAAAGTCGTCAAGGAAGATCCGACCCGACTGCTCAGCAGTCGGCCCGAATCTCGGGGACTACACCCAATGGGTGCGCTGACGTGCCCCCACAGGAGACAAACAAGATCAAGCACTTACTTCGGCTGTTGGCCAGATCGTCGGTCTTCCGACCCAACTCCTGAGCCTGGGAGTTGAAGGCGGTAGCACGGGAGTTATGATATTCCTGAAAGTTCAGACAGGAAGCAAAAATAAGGTAGTCGTCAAGAAAGATCCGACCCGACTGCTCAGCAGTCGGTCTGAATCTCGGGGACTACACCCAGTGGGTGCGCTGACGCGCCCCCATGGAAGAAATCAAGAGACCAAAGCGGCCAAGAATGAAAGACTCACCCGGATGGCGGCCCGCGTCGACAGGAACTCCTGGGTGTACTGTTGCAGCAGGGCGGCCTGAGCTCGAAGCCGGCTCTGGACCTCTTGAGCCGCCACATTCAGCTCGCCAGTCCCCCCGCTGGGAGTCCACTCGGGCGTGGCGGTGCTGGCCGCCTCCAGAGCCTCCGCCGACTGGCCGGCGCCCGCAACTCGGCGCGACTCCGGCGGAGCGACGCCTCCCCCTGCGCGCCGACGCGTCACCGGCTGCACCTCGAAGCCGGCTCCATCCTCCGGCTCACCCCCGGCCGGCTCCTCTGGCACCGCTGACGATTGGCCGCCGTGGCCCGCTCCGGTTGGCGCTGTCGGCGGCGCTCTCCCCGTGAAGACCACGAGGTCCTCCCTCCTCTCCATCAGCGGCGGGTCTTGGACGATTTCCTCCGCCAGGGGCAATGGGGTGTCAGGGGCCACGGCTCGGAGGGGAATGGCGAGCAGCGGAGGCTGGTTACGCGAACCCTCCGCCTCCGTTTCCGCGGTTGCCGCCTCCTCCTGGGCCTTGGCTGCCGCGTCGGCCTGCTCCCTCACCGCCTGGGCGGCCGCTTTTTCCACCGCCTCACGCTCCTCCCGCGCCTCACGGGCGTTCCGCTCCGTGGCCTCCCTGAGGTCGGCGTGGGGGTCCACGCGGCGGGATCCCGAAGACCCTCCAGTCGGCCCAACTACGGAGCCGCCCGGACCCCGCTCAAGGGAAAGCGGCACCCTGTCCAGCGAGCGGGAAAAGGTTAGGAAGAATGTTCGAAAGAGAGAACGATGAAAAGCATGCGACCAGGCAATCGACGACTTACGCTGAGACCGCCTGAGGCTGCTTCATCGCCTTGCGGAAGCGGGCCGCTTTCGCGGCCGCCTCATCTCGTTTGGTCGCCGCGGTGGAGGCTTTGGACTTCTTCGGCCGACTGCCGAAGAGGGTTGATGCAGCCCGGCGCTTCTGAGCGCCGCCGCTGGCAGCCGGCGCGGTGGACAAGCCCGCGCCCTAATGGTCGGCCGCCGGCTGGCGACGCGGGGGGACTTCGGCTTCGGCATCATCCGGCCAGTCCTCGAAGCTGGCGGTAAGCCCTGTGCCTCCGGGCTCGGCGTCGTCCCCCACGACGGCGTCTTCCATGGCGGCCGCCCCCAAATCCGGGTCGCCAACGTCGTCCACCGTGCGATCGGGGACGTACTGGCGTTCTATCCCTGCTGCCCCGGTCGTCGGCGGAAGAAGGGGGTTCTGCTAAGAAGAACCGACCGATCAGAAGCCGGCCATCATAAAGCCGGCTACCAACAAAAAGAAGAAAGAGAGGAAAGCTTACCACGAGCGGAGGGTTGGCGCGAGAATACGGCACCTTGCCGTATCGCCAGTCCTCGGCGAGCTTGCAATTGGAGATATGATTTACCATGTACGACACCTCCGCATGAGGCATCTCCCTGGTGCTCAGCCGGCTTGGGTCGAAGCGGCCGCTCATCTGACACATCATGTGGGGCCGGCTTTGGAGAGGAAGTATCTGCCACTCCATGAAGGCGGCCACCAAGTCGGCCCCGCTCAGGCCTTCCGACTGGATCATCACCCGAAGCCGGGAGACGGTAGCGTTCCCGGCCTGAGACAGTGACCTGGACCGGAAACTCCATGAGGGCTGCCTCCCAGCCGGCGGGCCGGCTACGTAAGCCGGCAGGTTGACGTGGTCTCCTTGCTGGGCGACGTTCTTCACGTAGAAGTACAACTTCTGCCAGATCTTCACCGACTGGATCAGGGGGATGGACAGGAACGGGTTGTTCTCGCCCGACCTCCTCATGGCGATGAAGGCCCCGCAAGGGGCGGGCACGCCTGCAACGACGGTGCCGAGTTTGCTCTGGAAGAATTCCCCCCAGAGCTCCAGCGTGGGGAGCAGCCCCAAGAAACCTTCGCAGAGAGAGACGAAGGCCGACAGCAGCATCACCGCGTTGGGCGTGAGGTGATGCGGCTGAAGATTGTAGAACTCGAGGAAGGAGCGCAGGAATCCGCTCGCCGGGAGGCCGAAGCCGCGCAGGAAGTGCGAGCGAAAGACGACCCGCTCGCCCTCCTCCGGTGCCGGCGAGATCTCCGTCTCTAGCGCCAGGCGGACCCGCACGAGGTTGGCGTCGGGCAGGTGCCGAGTCTGGCATAGGAACTCAACATGGTCCTCATGGACGTTGGAGCCATCCCACGAGCTCGACAGCGCCATGGGAGCAAGACGATGTGGCGGCGCGGCGGCGCTAAGATGGGAGGCTGCGCCGGCAACGAGAGGAAGAAAGGAGGATGAGAAGGGGCGGAGCGAGAGAGAGCGTGCGAACCTCTGTCTCTCCCCCTCCTCCCCCTACTTATAGGCTCGCGTGGCGGAGCCGAGGAGGCGCGGCGTGGGGAAACGTGGGGATCGATCGTGCCCACTCCCCCACGTCCCGCGCTTATTGCGCCCTAACGACGAAATAAAATCGCCACGGGAAGGCGAGCGGTCCACCTAGGCCGCAGAAGATCAGCGTTCGGGCCGAGGCCTAGGAGTGGCGGGCCCGGGCCTGCGGCGGCGTTCCGTCGCGCGCATGCGCTGGCAGGGTCTCGCTGCCACGTGGTCCGCGGGAGGGCCCGCGGTCAGCACGCGGGTCGACCACTTCCCCGCCTGCAAGACGCAGGGCTCCCCGAAATCGGCATACACCAGCAAAGCCGGCTCTTCAGGGTAGGAAGTTGACCAAGCTTCTCGTCCCTTTGTCCGCCTCGAAGCTCGATCAGCTTTGGGGACTACTGTCGGAGTAAATAGCCATGGGTAGCCTAGCCGGCTTCCCCTGGCCCTTCTGAAAAATTACGAGCCCGTCCGGCTCTCAAGAATCCAAGACATGGGGCCGCCTTCCCCTTGCTGGCTGTCACCCAGGCTGGCTTTCGGAAGGCGGCCCGACTTTAGTTCTCATGAAGAAAGCCACGGGAGGGCCGGCTTCGAGAAGCCGGCCGCAAGAAGGCCGACTCCAAGAAGCCGGCTCCCATAAAGCGGTCGAGACCGTACCCTCAAAGTTTGCATCCACCTAGCGGCGATGAGACGGGGCGTGGCTACAGTAAAGCCTGCCACCCCCAAATCCCGGAGCACGATCGGCACAGTGCGCCGTACGGGTGACCATGACCCGCCCGGCGCAACACTGTTGCCATGCCGACCCTGACGCCATCCACGACGGACTACCAGCGCGGCCCACGGGCGATGGGCCCCTTTGGGCAGAGAGACACCCGAAGGCGGCCACGCCTCCCCCAGTCGGCCCAAGACAGAGCCGGCTCCCCGCAGCCGGCTTGCCGCCTCCCTCGAAGGAGACGCCCCATTAAGGAGACAAGACGCGGTGAGGCTACAGTGATCGCCCGCCGGGCGGCGGCACTGTAGCCACGCCTACCTCGACGAAGCCCACGTCACCAAGATAGAGCAACAGTAACCAGCCGCCGACCAGGTCCTGGACAGTGGGGCCTGCCTGTCAACCAAGGGGTCGGCAGCCGGCGGGACCCACCAGTCGGCGGGCCCCAGCAGCCGGCGCAGAAGCCGGCGAGCGCAGTCACAGACGGCTGGGCCCCGCGCCCAGTCGGATTACCATTGTACCCCCGGGAGGTAGGCCTATATAAACCCCCCGGGGCACCCATGCAAAGGGTTGGACCCCCAGCTAGTTTTAGACACCACACAAGGAGAAGAAGCAAGCTAGTCGTGCCCTTCTTCCTCCTCCCACCGAACAACTCAAGGAGCATTGTGTAGCTACTTGTCCATCTAGTGATCATGCGGAGACCCCGCAGAGCAGCAGTAGGGGTGTTATCTCCACGGAGAGCCCCGAAGCTGGATAAGATTCGCCGGCGTGCATGTCTTCGCCTCATCCCGTTTCCAGGCACCGGCGACGTCTTACTGGCTCCCACAATGATAAGCCACCCATTGGCATATGTCGCACCTACCACCCTGACACCTTTGCATGGGTGCCCCGGGGGGTTTATATAGGCCCACCCCCAAGGGGTACAATGGTAATCCGGCTGGGCGTGGGCCCCAACCGTCTGTGTCTATGCTCGCCGGCTTCTGCGCCGGCTGCTGGGGCCCGCTAGCTGGTGGGTCCCGCCGGCTGCCGGCTCCTTGGTCGATAGGCAGGCCCCACTGTCAAGGGCCTTGTTAGTGGCTGGTTACTGTTGCCTCAAGCCTGGTGACGAGGGCTTCGCCGAGGTAAGCGTGGCTACAGTGCCGCCGCCCGGCGGGCGATCGCTGTAGCCTCACCTCGTCTTGTCTCCTTAATGGGGCGTCTCCTTCGAGGGAGGAAGCAAGCCGGCTGTGGGGAGCCGGCCCTATCTTGGGCCGACTGGGGGAGGCCTGGCCGCCTTCGGGTGTCTCTCTGCCTGAAGGGGCCCACCGCCCATGGGCCACGCTGACAGCCCGTTGTGGGTGGCATCAGGGTCAACATGGCAACAGTGCCGCGCCGGACGGGTCATGGCCACCCCGTATGGCGCACTGTGCTAGGCGTGCTCCGGGATTCGGGGGTGGCAGGCTTTACTGTAGCCACGCCCCGCCACATCGCCGTTATGTGGACGCAGACTTCGAGGGTATGATCTTGACCGCTTTGTGGGAGTCGGCTTCTCGCGGCCGGCTTCTTGGAGCCAGCCCTCCCGCGGCTTTCTTCGTGAGGGCTAAAGCCGGGCCGCCTTCCGATAGTCGGCCTGGGAGACAGCCGGCAAGGGGAAGGCGGCCCCACGTCTTGGATTCTTGAGGGCCTGATCGGCTCGTAATTTTTTCAGAAGGGCCAGGGGGAGCCGGCTAGGCTACCCGTGGTCGTTTACTCCGACAGGAAGCTAATGCTGGCCGAAACCACCAGGCTGGAAGGGGGTAGGTGGTGCTGCACCTGCCGCCGAAGGGGGGGGCACCGCCTCAGGGCCTACGAGCATCGGATCTGACAAAAGGAGGAGGCTTTAAGGCATACAGGGTAGGGTCGACGACGAAGCAAATACCACCGCGAGGGAAGGCGACGGCGACCGGCAACGCCGACAACTAGGACTGGAGAGATGCAGCCCCAAGCTACCGTGGCCGAAGCCGTCGGGACATCAGCGAGCCAACGAGCTGGAAGAGACGCAGCCGTTGGTCGCCGAGGCTGAGGCCGCCCGACAGAGAACGCCGACAAGCCTCGGACACCGGAAAACACGGGTACGAGGCCGCCGGTGCCGGAGCAGCGCCAGGAAGGACTCATCGCGAGGAGCGCCGTGCCTACCAGTACCACTGACGCCTCGCCACCGCCGCACGAGAGCCATCACGTCCGCACGGGGAGGAGGAGGTGCCGCCGGAGGAGGGGATGGGGCGCCTGCACGGGACAGGCTGCACGCATCCCACAACCCGGCGCAAGTCCCGCGCCCAGCCGCGGACGGCAGCAGCACCAGGCCGCGCCGCCGGTGGGAGGGGGAGCTGCAGGGATAGGTGCCCATGGCCGCGGCCATGGCACCACGCATCCACCACCGGACCGGCAGGGGGCGGGGGCAACAGCTGGATGGGGGGGAGGTGGGGGC
>NC_041386.1:512000731-512004310 GCF_002162155.2 Triticum dicoccoides | reverse complement strand
TTTAATTAGACCGCTACTCGCCTGGTACATCAACCAGTATCATCTAGAAGGTAGAATGATTTGTACTAGTACGTTTGAACCGAACTAAACAAACAATTAAAGAAACTGATTTAATCAAATGAAATTTTGCAAATGCTCCCGATTTAAGCAAAAGCTTGCTACTGGTTGCTCTTGATTTGTACTCCCTCCGTCCTAAAATGTAAGATGCTTTTCGACACTATTATAGTATTAGAAAAAAACGTTTTATGTTTCGAGACGGAGGGTGTACTTCCTTTGTCGATGAACACCGGGTGCCTACCTTGGAATAGTAAAATGGAGTGACGAAACAGCATCGCGTTGCTGAATTTGTTCTACCCCGCATTAGTTAACTACCGGTAGATGGTCGCGTAACGCGTATGATCGTTGCGTCACTCTACGCTGGAGACTTTGCGCATACCGATGAGTTATTTAAAAGACACCGAATATATACATTAAGCATGTGAGCCCACACCAGGAGCTAGCTTAATTAGCCACGTATTATAGTGACCTGCTAACCTTTCATCAGTGACCTACCTAGGCTACAACGCAGTCCTTGTCATTCCGTCAAAAGAAATGCTTGATAAGAGCCGCGTGCATGTGGTGATATGACCACACATTGAATAGTAATCTGCCTTCGCAACTGCCAACTGCCCAATTGTATGGCTTTCACCGAAATATCCAGTATAGGTTTGGGACTCCTCCTCACAATTACTTGGTAAATCCGATCCCTCAAATGCACGCGGACGCGTCAGCCGTGTCCATGGACAGTAACAGGTCACACCCCAAATAATTGATTCCATAACAAGATATCTCAAATTAGAAACCTCAAATCCATACTATTACATACGTAAACCTAATCTTAAGCAAAGCGCGTCCGACGGCCTGATGCGCCCCTCAGAGTGTTGGTCCGGTCACGGCGAGATAGAGTAGGACATGGGACACGACCCGGATCACGGGACTCAAGGTGTCGCTGTCTCCCATGCCCTACTCCTCCTCGTCGGAGCTCGGAACTCTAAAGGTGCCAGTGGACGTGAGATTGATGATGGATCCTCCTGGGAGAAGCCGGCGACATCCATCACGACGTGGTTGCGGACAAACTTTGGCATAACTTCGATCACCTCAAATATTCATTCCTCTAAACAACTCATCAATAGATACCATCAAGACAATCAAATTTAGTTCTATGAAGTTGAATTACTTAAGTGCTAGTTCTCTTCAACAATTTGAGCCCCTGAATTCCTTTAAAAATCTTTTGTTTTCGAATTATCACACTTTGGTGGTGCATGCATTCTAGAAAATAAACTAGAACTCATTAGTGTTATCGAGCAAAGCCAAATGTGTGTGATGTGTTGGGCAAATGACACAACAATGTTGACATTTACTACATACACATCACCCAAGAGAAGGTCGATCAATTTCAGCACAAGTTCAAGTGCGGTGACGGTGTTGGAATTTTGCTAGTAGGTCTTTGGTCCAAAGCCCAACTAAAATTCTGAAATTTTCTTGGCCCATTCATGCACACATGTGAGTGGAGTGAGTGAGGCTAAAGTTTAGTCCCACCCCGGAAGTTGAGAGAGAGTTGCACCTCTTTATAAGGTGAGCTCTTCTACCACTTGTATGAGCATGAGAAGAGGAGACCTACACGCGCGCTCCTCCTCCTCGCTCGCCACGCCACGCCACGCCGCGGGATTGAGCCGAGCCGAGGACAGAGCTATGCACATTGTCTATATTTTTGCTGTGGGGTTTACTAGTCTTCTCCATCCCTCCTTCCGGCGTGCACCGCGAGAAGGGACAGCAGGCCTCCGGAACCCCGCCTCTCGTGGCCCTGTACGGGAAGAGGGGCGATCAGGTTTTTGGGGAGCGCACTCGTGCGATTGCTGGCAGCGACGACTTCGCGAACGACGACTTCTTCGGTGCTGCACCCGCTGCACGTATGTGATTCTATCCTTCCTGTTCGAGATCGTGGTAGAATTCATGCTTCTAGTATGTGCCCTAGATGTGATATATTCATCTGCTATGCTAGTTCGCATGATTAGTTTAATCTCTGCTGCTGTGGTCATGATTTATCTTCTGTTTATTCAGATTAAATCTCGTAGTAATTTGCTCATATTTCCAACAGACGGAGCCACATTTATGCGCGAAGACACATATAGTAATGAGACACGGAACCAGCAAGAAGCTGAAGCGCCATGATTTTGAATTGCGGACAAATTTTGGCATAACCTCGACCACCTCAAATATTCATTCTTCTAAATAACTCTATGAGTAGGTACCATCAAGACAATCAAATTTAGTTCTATGGAGGTGAATTACTTAAGTGCTAGTTCTCTTCAACAATTTGAGCCCCCTGAGTTCCTTTTAAAACCTTTTCTTTATGAAATCAAAACCAAGCTTTACATCAAAGTTTCACTAGCAAGATTCACAAATAGGAATTATAACCAAATGACATTCAACTACCGCGGGGAACAAAACTTAAGTGCAACCAACAAAATAAAAGCATTGACTTAATTAAACATGCAAGAGAAGTGAGTATGAATATATTATACCATCTCACGCTGGCTTGCTCTTTTCTCAAGTCACTTCTCCATTTCGTTATTTTCATTTCCAACTTGCTAGCAACGTCCAAATATGCGGGCTCATAGAAAGAAAAAACAAACAAGGAGAATTCCAAGAAACAAAACCAAAATCTTCTCTACAACATTTATATGCAAAAACGAAAATAAACATGACAACATAAAAAGGAAAGTAAAACAAAAATATGCATGCAAGAGTAACTAGGGGAAAGAGGGCCCTCGAGCTTAGGCTCTAACTCTCTCTAGTCCATGTCCTCATTATCGCGGTCGTGAGGTGCGGCACTAGGCTACTGAAACTATGATGGACCACTAGAGGACGATGGAGCAGCGCCGGGCTGCCGGCAGGTGGCCAAAGGGAAACAAAGTGTGCATGTTGTGTGAAAGCAACCCTATGTTGTTAGTGTCCATGTGGAGGTTAGTACGGATATCCTAACCTACTGCACTAGCGACTGGCACTCGGTCCTAGGGACATAATTGTTGGGAAACATAGTAGAAAACAAAAAAATTGCGCCTACGATCACCCAAGATCAATATGAAGATGCATAAAGGGTTGGGATCACATCCGTTATCATCACCGAGTTGTAGCAGAAGAAGAACGTGTCTGTGTATATCGTACTTGGAATCCCTCGAACCGTCGATGAACGATCCCTCATACTGCCCATGAACAGTCCCTCAAACTGGAGACCGAAAGCACGACCTCTCTACTTGGTTGCAAGCGTGCAGCCTTGACGATTGGCAACTCTTCACCGTCCAGAGCTAATTGTCACCGGAGATTAGAACCACACATGACTTCTAATTATGAGGACAATATGATTAGCCTATCTCTAATTAGTCAAATAGGACCAACTAGAACTAGAACTAGAACTAGAAGAACTCCTCGCCAACAAGGGGATTTTGTCCTTTTGATAAATATAAGTTTTGGAGCCTCCCCAACAAGGGACTTTCCTATATATAGTCCCTCTTTCGTGCACCTCCTCCCCAAGTAGGA
>NC_041386.1:511980360-512000488 GCF_002162155.2 Triticum dicoccoides | reverse complement strand
TTTTTAGGCCGTTGATATTTAAATTAAACATAAAATATTTTAAATAATTTTAGACCATTATATATATATCATTTCCGAAAACATTTTCCACCTATATATATATATATTTATCAAGAATACCCGATATTCACCGAAACACTTCCAGATCCTCTCGAAACTATTCTGAATATTAATGAAATAATTCCATAAATATATTATCACTACTCCCGTCCTACTAACGCTCAAGAAATCATGATTGGCTTAAGCTTGTGACCCCATAGATTCGGTAACTCATAGACATGAATGAAATCACTCGTTCAATGACCAATAGCAGGACCATGGACGTCCATATCTATCCCTATGAGCACATGAATGATATTCGAGTGAACCTCTGGTTATCATGTGATGTTCCCTTTGCTTCGCGATACTTCACAAAACCAGGGATGCATCGGTATCCCTCTGAGTCATCACAATGCTCATTATACCAAAATCCTCGTTACAGCTTTTGTTCTTCTTTCTCGTTAGTGTGTTCCGGCATCCCCGTGACGAAGTCACATGTGTCTGGCCAGACGATGATTGATATCGTCACACCGATAGGTCCCTAAGAATATCTCACCATCATCGAAGGAGCAAATCCCACTCTCCAGCTATCCGACCACTTGTCACACTTTCCGATGAACCCGTAAGTTGTCCTTATGAACACCGTGTTACATGTGACGTTTGAGCAACCTCAAAGCCCGCAATACACAAGAAGTGACCATGATACTTTCATGGTCTAAGGAGCAATATCACATGTTAACACTCTGCGTTATTACAATTGATTACAGACAATGTTAACTCAATTCATAACAATAAAGATTTTGGTCGATTCAATATGACCGCTCTTCTAAGGTCATAATCTCAATGTTGTTTTAGGATTTCGTTACACTTCACGATATCCTAACATTTGGAAAATGTGATCACCAACAACACTTGAGCTAGTCCCAGAGGCAAGACTAGGGAACCTTTTATTTAACTATTTATCATTCCACTCGTGCATATGAGTTTTCCACTGAATCACATCGAGGTTCATCTCGCTCTAGGGCGGTTAAGTGATACGTCTCCGTCGTATCTACTTTTCCAAACACTTTTGCCCTTGTTTTGGGCTCTAACTTGCATGATTTGAATGGAACTAACCCGGACTGACGCCGTTTTTAGCAGAATTGCCATGGTGTTATTTTTGTGCAGAAATAAAAGTTCTCGGAATGACCTGAAAATCAACGGAGATTATTTTTGGAATATATAAAAATACTGGAAGAAGAATCCATGTCAGGGGGCCCACACCCTATCTACGAGGGTGGGGGCGCGCCCCCCTGCCTCGTGGGCTCCCTGACGCTCCATCGACCTCAACTCCAACTCCATATATTCGTGTTCGGGGAGAAAAAAATCAAAGAGAAGGATTCATCGCGTTTTACGATACGAAGCCGCCGCCAAGCCCTAAACTCTCTCGGGAGGCTAGTCTGGAGTCCGTTCGGGGCTCCGGAGAGGGGAATCCATCGCCATCGTCATCATCAACCTTCCCCATCACCAATTTCATGATGCTCACCGCCGTGCGTGAGTAATTCCATCATAGGCTTGCTAGACGGTGATGGGTTGGATGAGATTTATCATGTAATCGAGTTAGTTTTGTTAGGGTTTGATCCCTAGTATCCACTATGTTCTGAGATTGATGTTGCTATGACTTTGCTATGCTTAATGCTTGTCACTAGGGCCCAAGTGCCATGATTTCAGATCTGAACCTATTATGTTTTCATGAATATATGTGAGTTCTTGATCCTATCTTGCAAGTCTATAGTCACCTATTATGTGTTATGATCCGTTAACCCCGAAGTGACAATAATCGGGACCATTACCGATGATGACCGTAGTTTGAGTAGTTCATGTATTCACTATGTGTTAATGCTTTGGTCTGGTACTCTATTAAAAGGAGGCCTTAATATTCCTTAGTTTCCAATAGGACCCCGCTGCCACGGGAGGGTAGGACAAAAATGCCATGCAAGTTCTTTTCCATAAGCATGTATGACTATATTCGGAATACATGCCTACATTACATTGATGAACTGGAGCTAGTTCTGTGTCACCCTATGTTATAACTATTGCATGAGGAATCACATCCGACATAATTATCCATCACTAATTCATTGCCTACGAGCTTTTCATATATTGTTCTTCGCTTATTTACTTTTCCGTCGCTACTGTTACAATCACTATAAAACCAAAAATATTACTTTTGCTTCTGTTACCACTACTATCATATTACCTTCCTACTAAACACTTTGCTGCAGATATTAAGTTTCCAGGTGTGGTTGAATTGACAACTCAACTGCTAATACTTGAGAATATTCTTTGGCTCCCCTTGTGTCGAATCAATAAATTTGGATTGAATACTCTACCCTCGAAAACTGTTGTGATCCCCTATACTTGTGGGTTATCATTAAGCCACAAGAATAGAGCACGAGGCTCTGATACTGCTACCTCTTGAGCACTGCGTTGGTTTTCTCTTGAAGAGGAAAGGGTGATGCAGCAGAGCAGCGTAAGTATTTCCCTCAGTTTTTGAGAACCAAGGTATCAATCCAGTAGGAGGCCACGCACATGTCCCTCGCACCTACACAAACAAATAAACTCCTCGCAACCAACGCGATAAGGGGTTGTCAATCCCTTCACGGTCACCTACGAGAGTGAGATCTGATAGATACGATAAGATAATATTTTTGGTATTTTTATGATAAAGAGAAATAAAGATGCAAGTAAAATAAATGGCAAAGGAAATAACTAAGTATTGGAAGATTAATATGATGGAAAATATACCCGGAGGCCATATGTTTCACTAGAGGCTTCTCTCGAGAGCATACATATTACGGTGGGTGAACAAATTACTATTGAGCAATTGATAGAATTGAGCATAGTTATGAGAATATCTAGGTATGATCATGTATATAGGCATCACGTCCGAGACAAGTAGACCGACTCCTGCCTGCATCTACTACTATTACTCCACACATCGACCGCTATCCATCATGCATCTAGAGTATTAAGTTCAAGAGAACAGAGTAACGCTTTAACCAAGATGACATGATGTAGAGGGATAAACTCATGCAATATGATATAAACCCCATCTTGTTATCCTCGATGGCAACAATACAATACGTGCCTTGCTGCCCCTACTGTCACTGGGAAAGGACACCACAATATTGAACCCAAAGCTAAGCACTTCTCCCATTGCAAGAAAGATCAATCTAGTAGGCCAAACCAAACTGATAATTCGAAGAGACTTGCAAAGATAACCAATCATACATAAAAGAATTCGGAGAAGATTCAAATATTGTTCATAGATAAACTTGATCATAAACCCACAATTCATCGGTGTCAATAAACACACCACAAAATAAGATTACATCGAATAGATCTCCACAAGAGAGGGGGAGAACTTTGTATTGAGATCCAAAAAGAGAGAAGAAGCCCATCTAGCTAATAACTATGGACCCGTAGGTCTGAAGTAAACTACTCACACTTCATCGGAGAGGCTATGGTGTTGATGTAGAAGCCCTCCGTGATCGATACCCCCTCCGGCGGAGCTCCGGAAAAGGCCCCAAGATGGGATTTCGTGGATACAGAAAGTTACAGTGGTGGAATTAGGGTTTTGGCTCCGTATCTGGTAGTTTGGGGTATGTAGATATATATAGGAGGAAGGAGTACGTCGGTGGAGCAACATGGGCCCCACGAGGGTGGAGGGCGCGCCTGGGGGTAGGTGCGCCCCCTACCTCGTGCCTTCCTGGTTGATTGCTTGACGTAGGGTCCAAGTCCTCTGGATCATGTTCGTTCCAAAAATCACGTTTCCGAAGGTTTCATTCCGTTTGGACTCCGTTTGATATTCTTTTTCTGTGAAACCCTAAAATAGGCAAAAAAAACATCAATTCTGGGCTGGGCCTCCGGTTAATAGGTTAGTCCCAAAAATAATATAAAAGTGTATAATAAAGCCCAATAATGTCCAAAACAGGATATAATATAGCATGGAACAATAAAAAATTATAGATACGTTGGAGACGTATCAAGCATCCCCAAGCTTAATTCCTGCTGGTCCTCGAGTAGGTAAATGATAAAAACAGAATTTTTGATGTGGACTACTTGGCATAATTTCAATGTAATTCTCTTAATTATGGTATGAATATTCAGATCCAAAAGATTCAAGACAAAAGTTTAATACTGACATAGAAATAATAATACTTCAAGCATACTAACTAAGCAATTATGTCTCTTCAAAATAACATGGCCAAAGAAAGTTATCCCTACAAAATCATATAGTCTGGCTATGCTCCATCTTCACCACACAAAGTATTGAAATCATGCACAACCCCGATGACAAGCCAAGCAATTATTTCATACTTTTGGTGTTCCCAAACTTTTTCAATCTTCACGCAATACATGAGCGTGAGCCATGGACATAGCACTATAGGTGGAATAGAATGGTGGTTGTGGAGAAGACAAAAAGGGAGAAGATAGTCTCACATCAACTAGGCGTATCAACGGGCTATGGAGATGCCCATCAATAGATATCAATGTGAGTGAGTAGGGATTGACATGCAACGGATGCACTAGAGCTATAAGTATATGAAAGCTCAACAAAAAGAAACTAAGTGGGTGTGCATCCAACTTGCTTGCTCGCGAAGACCTAGGGCATTTTGAGGAAGCCCATTGTTGGAATATACAAGCCAAGTTCTATAATGAAAAATTCACACTAGTATATGTAAGTGATAGCATAAGAGACTCTCTATCATGAAGATCATGGTGCTACTTTGAAGCACAAGTGTGAAAAAAGGATAGTAGTATTGCCCCTTTTTATTTATTTATTCTTTTTTGGGCCTTCTTTTTTTATTTGGCCTTTCTTTTTTTATTGGGACAATACTCTATGAATGATGATCATCACACTTCTATTTATTTACAACTCAATGATTACAACTCGATACTAGAACAAAGTATGACTCTATATGAATGCCTCCGACGGTGTACCGGGATAGCAATGATGCATGAGTGACTTATATGAAAGAATTATGAACGGTGGTTTTGCCACAACTAAAATGTCAACTACATGATCATGCGAAGCTATATGCCAATGATGGATGTGTCATGATGAACTAGATGGTGGAAAGTTGCATGGCAATATATCTCGGAATGGCTATGGAAATGCCATAGTAGGTAGGTATGGTGGCTGTTTTAAGGAAGGTATATGGTGGGTTTATGATACCCGCGAAAGGTGTGCGGTATTAGAGAGGCTAGCAATGGTGGAAGGGTGAGAGTGTGTATAATCCATGGACTCAACATTAGTCATAAAGAACTCACATACTTATTGCAAAAATCTATTAGTTATCGAAGCAAAGTACTACGCGCGTGCTCCTAGGGGGATAGATTGGTAAGAAAAGACCATCGCTCGTCCCCGACCGCCACTCATAAGGAGGACAATCAATAAATACATCATGCTAAGACTTCTTAACATAACGGTTCACCATACGTGCATGCTACGGGAATCAAAAACTTCAACACAAGCATTTCTCAAATTCACAACTACTCAACTAGCAGGACTCTAAGATCACCATCTCCATATCTCAAAACAATTATCAAGTTTCAAACTTCTCATAGTATTCAACACACTCATAAGAAATTTTTATTATTAATCTTGAATGCCTAACATAATTAAAGCAAATTACCATGCTGTTTTGTAGGACTATCAAAATAATCTAAGTGAAGCATGAGAGAACAAAAGTTTCTATAAAACAAATCCACCATCGTGCTCTAAAAGATATAAGTGAAGCACTAGAGCAAAAACTATATAACTCAAAAGATATAAGTGAAGCACTAGAGTATTCTAACAATTTCCGAATCATGAGTATCTCTCTTAAAAAGGTGTGTGCAGCAATGATGATTGTGGAAAACTAACAAATAAAGACTCAAATAATACAAGACGCTTCAAGCAAAACACATATCATGTGGTAAATAAAAATATAGCTCCAAGTAAAGTTACCGATAGAAGTAGACGAAATAGGGGGTGCCTTCCGGGGCATCCCCAAGCTTTGGCTTTTAGGTGTCCTTAGATTATCTTGGGGGTGCCATGGGCATACCCAAGCTTAGGATCTTGCCACTCCTTGTTCCATAATCCATCAAATCTTTACCCCAAAACTTGAAAACTTCACAACACAAAATTTAAGTAGAAAATCTCGTGAGCTCCGTTAGCGAAAGAAAACAAAACACCACTTCAAGGTACTGTAATGAACTTATTATTTATTTATATTGGTGTTAAACCTACTGTATTCCAATTTCTCTACGGTTTATAAATTATTTTACTAGCCATAGATTCATCAAAATAAGAAAACAACACACGAAAAACAGAATCTGTCAAAAACAGAACAGTCTGTAGTAATCTGTAGCTAACGCAAGATATGGAACCCCAAAAATTCTAAAATAAATTGCTGGACGTGAGGAATTTATCTATTAATCATATGCAAAAATAATTAACTAAATAGCACTTTCCAAATAAAAATGGCAGCAGTTCTCCTGAGCGCTAAAGTTTCTGTTTTTACAGCAAGATTAAAAAGACTTTCCCCAAGTCTTCCCAACGGTTCTACTTGGCACAAACACTAATTAAATAAAAAAACATAACCAAAACAGAGGATAGATAAATTATTTATTACTAAACAGGAGCAAAAATCAAGGAATAAAAATAAAGTTGGGTTGCCTCCCAACAAGCGTTATCATTTAACGCCCCTAGCTAGGCATATAAGCGAAGATAGATCTAGGTATTGCCATAATAATAAGATAGATAATTAAAACTCATTTCATATTCCCTACGTTCGGCAGCAAGTTTTCTTTGAGGCAAGCAAAAGTAATCAAAAGGGCTAAATTTAATGGGACAAAAGTCCCCAAGATCAACTTTGGGAGGTATAGGTTCCTCCTTTGGCCCTTCGCATTGCACAACCAATTCATCATTATAAGCATTCTTTTGACAGAACTTTGTGAGCCTATCCTCGAGAGAATATCCTAGTTCATTATTTCGAATAGCCAAATCATTATTAAGTTCAGAAATTCTATCAACTAGAACATTGGTAGGAACCCTTTTTCTAAGATTTTCATTGAAAGCAACATAGTCTAGAGATTGAAAACGCATTATTTCTTCTTAATCAAAAAGGATAGCCTCTATGGGAGGATGGCAAGCGTCCACCCTATAATGCGCAAAGATTTCTTTGGCCTCTTTTATTATGAATCTAAACTCATGAGCCAAAAAGATAGTAGTGGCACGCTTAACAGAAGAATGCTCAATATTAGAAAATTCTAAGAAAATCCTTGGTATGCAAGGATGCATGTGCATAAATTATCTTTCAAGTTCAACTTAAAGCATGGCGATAGCGTCCGCAAGACTACTAGTTCTAGGAAGGATAGAGCTACCCATAGAAGGAAAAGCACCGGCACAAGTAAAGAAATCTTGGATAACTCCTTTTCCAATAATATTACCACTAACAATTCGGAATTTTTTGTATGTAAGATAGGGGGTTCTTCAGCAGGAGCATCAGAATTTTTCATGATATTATTATTGTCCATATCGACAATAATTTCCCTGATTTCAGACATAACGGCGGAAAGTGCAAGGGGCAAGAAGAGGCAAATAGAGAAAGAGAGGGAGGATGGAGAGAGAGAGAGGGCGAATAAAACGGCAAGGGTAAAGTGGGGGAGAGGAAAACGAGAGGCAAATGGCAAATAATGTAATGCGGGAGATGAGGGTTTGTGATGGGTACTTGGTATGTTGACTTTTGCGTAGACTCCTCGGCAACGGCGCCAGAAATCCTTCTTGCTACCTCTTGAGCACTGTGTTGGTTTTCCCTTGAAGAGGAAAGGGTGATGCAGCAGAGCAGCGTAAGCATTTCCCTCAATTTTTGAGAACCAAGGTATCAATCCAGTAGGAGGCCACGCACATGTCCCTCGCACCTACACAAACAAATAAACTCCTCGCAACCAACGTGATAAAGGGGTTGTCAATCCCTTCACGGTCACCTACGAGAGTGAGATCTAATAGATATGATAGGATAATATTTTTGGTATTTTTATGATAAAGAGAAATAAAGATGCAAGTAAAATAAATGGCAAAGGAAATAACTAAGTATTGGAAGATTAATATGATGGAAAATAGACCCGGGGGCCATAGGTTTCACTAGAGGCTTCTCTCGAGAGCATACGTATTACGGTGGGTGAACAAATTACTATTGAGCAATTGATAGAATTGAGCATAGTTATGAGAATATCTAGGTATGATCATGTATATAGGCATCACGTCCGAGACAAGTAGACCGACTCCTGCCTGCATCTACTACTATTACTCCACACATCGACCGCTATCCATCATGCATCTAGAGTATTAAGTTCAAGAGAATAGAGTAACGCTTTAACCAAGATGACATGATGTAGAGGGATAAACTCATGCAATATGATATAAACCCCATCTTGTTATCCTCGATGGCAACAATACAATACGTGCCTTGCTGCCCCTACTGTCACTGGGAAAGGACACCACAATATTGAACCCAAAGCTAAGCACTTCTCCCATTGCAAGAAAGATCAATCTAGTAGGCCAAACCAAACTGATAATTCGAAGAGACTTGCAAAGATAACCAATCATACATAAAAGAATTCGGAGAAGATTCAAATATTGTTCATACATAAACTTGATCATAAACCCACAATTCATCGGTGTCAACAAACACACCACAAAATAAGATTACATCGAATAGATCTCCACAAGAGAGGGGGAGAACTTTGTATTGAGATCCAAAAAGAGAGAAGAAGCCCATCTAGCTAATAACTATGGACCCGTAGGTCTGAAGTAAACTACTCACACTTCATCGGAGAGGCTATGGTGTTGATGTAGAAGCCCTCCGTGATCGATACCCCCTCCGACGGAGCTCCCGAAAAGGCCCCAAGATGGGATTTCATGGATACAGAAAGTTATGGTGGTGGAATTAGGGTTTTGGCTCCGTATCTGGTAGTTTGGGGTATGTAGATATATATAGGAGGAAGGAGTACGTCGGTGGAGCAACATGGGCCCCACGAGGGTGGAGGGCACGCTTGGGGGTAGGTGCGCCCCCTACCTCGTGCCTTCCTGGTTGATTGCTTGACGTAGGGTCCAAGTCCTCTGGATCATGTTCGTTCCAAAAATCACGTTCCCGAAGGTTTCATTCCGTTTGGACTCCATTTGATATTCTTTTTCTGCGAAACCCTAAAATAGGCAAAAAACAGCAATTCTGGGCTGGGCCTCTGGTTAATAGGTTAGTCCCAAAAATAATATAAAGTGTATAATAAAGCCCAATAATGTCCAAAACAGGATATAATATAGCATGGAAGAATCAAAAATTATAGATACGTTGGAGACGTATCAGATACCAATTGAAAGGATCGAGATGGACCTAGAGGGGGGGTGAATAGGTATGATTACAAATTTTAATTGTTACTTAGCAATTTTAGGCAACAATGCGGAATATGAAAATGAGCCTAACAATTGCAAGTATGATGCTACGACCTAAGCAAGCTAAGCAAGTAACACAAGTATGTGAGTAAGCAAGCATAGTATGATATAAGTAAAGATTAAGAGACAAGTAATCACACGGAGGAAGTTAGGGTTAGGAATAACCGCAACTCTGAGAGACGAGGATGTATGCCGATGTTCACTTCCTTGGAGGGAAGCTACGTCACCGTTTAGAGAGGTGGGTGCTACCATGAAGGCACACCAATGCCACGAAGGCTCACTCTATTCTCTCTTTGAGATATCACCACGAAGGCAATTCCCAACCACTAGTGGTAGACCTTGGGGTGGTCTCCAAACCCTCATATAATTTCCGGGGGTAATCACAATGAACGATTCCTCGCCGGAGTACTCCTACCACCTAGGAGTCTCCAACCTCCAAGAATAACAAGATGCGCCACAAAAACAAGGGGGAATCAACTTTTTCTTGGTGAATGTGTAGATCGGGCACTTCTCCATTGCTCCTCAAAATATCAAGAGGTTTGGGTGGCTAAGGAGGGAGATCTCCAAGAAATCGAGGTCTGAAAATGGAGGTGAGAGAAATGGAGTCCTCACCTTCTTCGTGAGGAAGAAGAAGACTATTTATAGGCAGGGACGGAATCTGGCCGTTGTAGGCAAATTTCTGCGTATCCCGGAAGTTCCGGCCACACACAGAAGTTTTGGGCACCAGAAGTTCTGGCCAAGTTTCGGGCTACACATAGAGTTTGCATCCACTCTGTAGTACCCTGTAAGCTATTAGAATAGGGGATGGAAGTTCCGGCACCCGGACGTTCCGGCCGTCCCAGAAGTACGGGGGATGGAAGTTCCATCCAGGGTCCGGCAAGGTTTCGGGCTACACAGAGTGTTTGCACAAAAGAGCAGTTTCTCTGGGTGGCCCGGAAGCTTCCCAGACCCCTCCCGGACCTTCTGGTCCCGGGACCTTCCGGCCGTCCCGGAAGTTCCGGCCTGAACAAAAGCTTTTCTCTGTGAGATTTTTCAGATTATGCGTGAGAGAAGTTGATTCCCAGATGTTTTTATGATGCACCCCCTCTTATGCGGCTGCCCTAAGGACTCAAGAAATAAGAAAACACCATGGTACTCTGCTTTTCTTGGGCACTCCGCTTTTCCTTTTTCCGATAGGAGGGAAAATAACCATCCATGCTTCACTTTATTTTAATCGGTGTTGTTTACACTAGAGCATGCGGTTAGAAACACAAATGAAGTTGTCATAGATGTAAAAGCAATTTAGTGCAACAATTCACTTTCACCCCCTCTCTCTCAGTGGTGCCGGAGCGTCGCCGAGGCAATCATCATGACGGCGATCTACACCAACAACTTCGCCACCGTCAACACCAACTCTCTCCCCCTCTATGCAGCGATGTAACACCCCTTCTCCCCACTGTAATCTCTACTTAAACATGGTGCTCAACACTATATATTATTTCCCAATGATCGATGGTTATCTTATGATGTTTTAGTAGATCCGTTTTGACCTATGGACTAATCGACAATTGTGGTTGGTATGAGTGTATATTTTATTATGGTGCTGTCCTATGGTGCCCTCTGCGTTGGGAAAACGTGAGCAATCCCCATTGTAGGGTGTTGCAATACATTCATAATTCGCTTATAGTGGGTGCTGCGAGTGACAGAATACATAGTTCCGAGTAAGCGGGCTATTGCGTATAGGAGTAAAGAGGACTTGATACTTAATGCTATGGTTGAGTTTTACCATAATGATCTTTGGTAGTTGCGGATGCTTGCTAGAGTTTCAATCATAAGTGCATATGATCCAATTAGAGAAAGTAAGCTCATGCCTCTCCCTCATATAAAATTGCAAGAATTATTATCAGTCTAGTTATCGATTGTCTAGGGACAAATGACTTCCTTGTTGACAAAAGGTATCTACTTTTATTACCTTGCAATTTATTCATTGTTTTATTCTCGCAAAGTACTCGTAGTTTTCTTCTTGCAAAATAGTTTCATACTTGTTCTAGGTAAAGCAAACGTTACGTGTGCGTAGAGTTGTATCGGTGGTCAATATAACTTGAGGGAATATTTGTTCTACCTTTAGCTCCTCGTTAGGTTCGACACTCTTATTTATCAAAAAAGGCTACAAACGATCCCCTATACTTGTGGGTTATCAGAGGGGTATGTTGGGGAACGCGGTATTTCAAAAAAAATCCTACGATCACACAAGATCTATCTAGGAGATGCATAGCAACGAGAGGGGACAGTGTGTCTACATACCCTCGTAGACCGAAAGCAGAAGCGTGTAGTAACGCGGTTGATGAACTTCTTTGCGATCCAACCGATCAAGTACCGAACGCACGGCACCTCCGCGATCTGCACACGTTCAGCTCGGTGATGTCCCTCGTACTCTTGATCCAGTGGAGGCCGAGGGTGAGTTCTGTCAGCACGACGGCGTGGTGATGGTGATGATGAAGTTACCGATGCAGGGCTTTGCCTAAGCACTACGACAATATGCCCGAGGTGGAAAACTATGGAGGGGGGCACCGCACACGACTAAAGGTCAACTTGTGTGTCTATGGGGTGCCCCCTCCCTCGTATATAAAGGAGGGGAGGAGGAGGCCGGCTGGCCACAAGGGGCGCGCCCAAGGGGGGCAATCCTACTCCTAGTAGGAGTAGGTTTCCCCCTTTCCTAGTCCAAGTAGGAGAAGAAGGAAGGAGAGAGAGAGGGAGAGGGAAAGAGGGGCCGCGTGATGTCTACTACACAACCTTCTCCTTGTAGACGTTGTTGGGCCTCCAAGTGCAGAGGTATGTAGGACAGTAGCAAATTTCCCTCAAGTGGATGACCTAAGGTTTATCAATCCGTAGGAGGCGTAGGATGAAGATGGTCACTCTCAAGCAACGCTGCAACCAAATAACAAAGAGCCTCTTGTGTCCCCAACACACCCAATACAATGGTAAATTGTATAGGTGCACTAGTTCGGCGAAGAGATGGTGATACAAGTGCAATATGGATAGTAGATATAGGTTTTTGAAATCTGAAAAATATAAAAACAGCAAGGTAACTAATGATAAAAGTGAGCACAAACGGTATTGCAATGCTAGGAAACAAGGCCTAGGGTTTATACTTTCACTAGTGCAAGTTCCCTCAACAATAATAACATAATTGGATCACATAACTATCCCTCAACATGCAACAAAGAGTCACTCCAAAGTCACTAATAGTGGAGAACAAACGAAGAGATTAATGTAGGGTACGAAACCACCTCAAAGTTATCCTTTCTGATCGATCTATTCAAGAGTCTTTAGTAAAATAACATGAAGCTATTATTTCTGTTCAATCTATCCTAGAGTTCGTACTAGAATAACACCTTAAGACACAAATCAACCAAAACCGTAATGACACCTAGATACTCCAATGTCTCCTCAAGTATCCGTGGGTATGATTATACGATATGCATCACACAATCTCAGATTCATCTATTCAACCAACACAAAGAACTTCAAAGAGTGCCCCAAAGATTCTAGCGGAGAGTCAAGACAAAAATGTGTGCCAACCCCTATGCATAGGTTCATGGGCGGAACCCGCAAGTTGATCACCAAAACATACATCAAGTGGATCAATAGAATACCCCATTGTCACCACGGGTATCCCACGCAAGACATACATCAAGTGTTCTCAAATCCTTAAAGACTCAATCCGATAAGATAACTTCAAAGGGAAAACTCAATCCATTACAAGAGAGTAGAGGGGGAGAAACATCATAAGATCCAACTATAATAGCAAATCTCGCGATACATCAAGATCGTACCACCTCAAGAACACGAGAGAGAGAGAGAGATCAAACACATAACTACTGGTACATACCCTCAGCCCCGAGGGAGAACTACTCCCTCCTAGTCATGGAGAGCTCCGGGATGATGAAGATGGCCACCGGAGAGGGATTTCCCCCTCCGGCAGGGTGCCGGAACGGGTCTAGATTGGTTTTCAGTGGCTACGGAGGCTTCTGGCGGCGGAACTCCCGATCTATTGTGCTCTCTGAAGTTTTTAGGGTATATGGATATATATAGGAGGAAGAAGTACGTCGGTGGACCTCCGGGCTGTCCACGAGGCAGGGGGGCGCGCCCCCACCCTCGTGGGCAGCCCGGGACTCTCCTGGTCCATCTTCGATACTCCGTGGGCTTCTTCTGGTCCAAAAATAAGTTCCGTGAAGTTTCAGGTCAATTGGACTCCGTTTGATTTTCCTTTTCTACGATACTCTAAAACAAGGAAAAAAATAAACTGGCACTGGGCTCTGGGTTAATAGGTTAGTCCCAAAAATAATATACAAGTGTATAATAAAGCCCATAAACATCCAAAACAGATAATATAATAGCATGGAATAATCAAAAATTATAGATACGTTGGAGACGTATCAGCATCCCCAAGCTTAATTCCTGTTCGTCCTCGAGTAGGTAAATGATAAAAACAGAATTTTTTGATGTGGAATGCTACCTAACATGTTCATCATGTATTTCTCTTTATTGTAGCAAGAATATTCAGATCCATAAGATTCAAGACAAAAGTTTAATATTGACATAAAAATTATAATACTTCAAGCATACTAACTAAGCAATCATGTCTTCTCAAAATAACATGGCCATAGAAAGTTCATCCATACAAAATCATATAGTTTGGTCATGCTCCATTTTCGTTACACAAGAATGCTCTCATCATGCACAACCCCGATGACAAGCCAAGCAATTGTTTCATACTTTACTAATCCCAAACCCTTTTCAACTTTCACGCAATACATGAGCATGAGCCATGGATATAGAACTATGGGTGGAATAGAATATAATGAGGGGGTTATGTGAAGACAAAAAGGAGAAAGTCTCACATCGACGCGGCTAATCAATGCGCTAGGGAGATGCCCATCAATTGATGTCAATGCAAGGAGTAGGGATTGCCATGCAGTGGATGCACTAGAGCTATAAATGTATGAAAGCTCAACAACAGAACTAAGTGGGTGTGCATCCAACTTGCTTGCTCACGAAGACCTAGGGCACTTGAGGAGGCCCATTGTTGGAATATACAAGCCAAGTTCTATAATGAAAATTTCCCACTAGTATATGAAAGTGACAACATAATAGACTCTCTATCATGAAGATCTTGGTGCTACTTTGAAGCACAAGTGTGGTAAAAGAATAGTAACATTGTCCCTTCTCTCTTTTTCTCTCATTTTTTTTTTGTTTTTTGGGCCTTCTCGTTTTTCCCCTTTTTTTGGCCTTCCTCTTTTTTTCGTCCGGAGTCTCATCCCGACTTGTGGGGGAATCATAGTCTCCATCATCCTTTCCTCACTGGAACAATGCTCTAATAATGATGATCATCACACTTTTATTTACTTACAACTCATGAATTACAACTCGATACTTAGAACAAGATATGACTCTATATGAATGCCTCCGGCGGTGTACCGGGATTGCGATGAATCAAGTGTGACATGTATGAAAAATTATGAACGGTGTCTTTGCCACAAATACGATGTCAACTACATGATCATGTAAAGCAATATGACAATGATGATGCGTGTCATAATAAACGGAACGGTGGAAAGTTGCATGGCAATATATCTCGGAATGGCTATGGAAATGCCATAATAGGTAGGTATGGTGGCTGTTTTGAGGAAGATATAAGGAGGTTTATGTGTGAAAGAGCGTATCATATCACGGGATTTGGATGCACTGGCGAAGTTTGCACCAACTCTCAATGTGAGAAAGGGCAATGCACGGTACCAAAGAGGCTAGCAATGATGGAAGGGTAAGAGTGCGTATAATCCATGGACTCAACATTAGTCATAAAGAACTCACATACTTATTGCAAAAATCTACAAGTCATCAAAAACCAAGTATTACGCGCATGCTCCAAGGGGGATAGATTGGTAGGAAAATACCATCGCTCGTCACGACCGCCACTCATAAGGAAGACAATCAAATAACACCTCATGTTTCAAATTTGTTACACAACGTTTACCATACGTGCATGCTACGGGACTTGCAAACTTCAACACAAGTATTCCTCAAATTCACAACTACTCAACTAGCACAACTTTGATATCACTATCTCCATATCTCAAAACAATCATCAAGTATCAAACTTCTCTTAGTATTCAATGCACTTATATGAAAGTTTTTATTATATCCCTCTTGGATGCCCATCATATTAGGACTAGTTTCATAACCAAAGCAAACTACCATGCTGTTCTAAAGACTCTCAAAATAATATAAGTGAAGCATGAGAGTTCATCTATTTCTTTAAAATAAAACCACCACCGTGCTCTAAAAGGATACAAGTGAAGCACTAGAGCAACGACAAACTACTCCGAAAGATATAAGTGAAGATCAATGAGTAGTTGAATAATTATGCAACTATGTGAAGAATATCTAACATTTAATAATTTCAGATCTTAATATTTTATTCAAACAGCAAACAAAGCAAAATAAAATGACATTCTCAGAATGGCAAACATCATGTGAAGAAGCAAAAACTTAGGATCAACCGAAACTAACCGATAGTTGTTGAAGAAGAAAGGTGGGATGCCAACCGGGGCATCCCCAAGCTTAGACGCTTGAGACTTCTTGAAATATTATCTTGGGATGCCTTGGTGCTACCTCTTGAGCACTGCGTTGGATTTCCTTGAAGAGGAAAGGATGATGCAGCAAAGTAGCGTAAGTATTTCCCTCAGTTTTTGAGAACCAAGGTATTAATCCAGTAGGAGGCTACGCGCAAGTCTCTCGCACCTGCACGAAACAAATAACTCCTCGCAACCAACGCGATAAGGGGTTTCCAATCCCTTTACAGTCACTTACGAGAGTGAGATCTGATAGATATGATAGAATAATATTTTTGGTATTTTTGTGATAAAGATGCAGAAGTAAAATAAAAGCAAAGGAAATAACTAAGTATTGGAAGATTAATATGATGAAGATACACCCGGGGGCCATAGGTTTCACTAGTGGCTTCTCTCAAGAGCATAAGTATTTTACGGTGGGTGAACGAATTACTGTTGAGCAATTGACAGAATTGAGCATAGTTATGAGAATATCTAGGTATGATCATGTGTATAGGCATCACGTCCGAGATAAGTAGACCGACTCCTGTCTGCATCTACTACTATTACTCCACTCATTGACTGCTATCCAGCATGCATCTAGAGTATTGAGTTCATGAAAACAGAGTAACGCCTTAAGCAAGATGACATGATGTAGAGGGATAAATTCATGCAATATGATAAAAAAACCATCTTGTTATCCTCGATGGCAACAATACAATACGTGCCTTGTTGCCCCTACTGTCACTGCGAAAGGACACCGCAAGATTGAACCCAAAGCTAAGCACTTCTCCCGTTGCAAGAAAGATCAATCTAGTAGGCCAAACTAAACTGATAATTCGAAGAGACTTGCAAAGTTAACCAATCATACATAAAAGAATTCAGAGAAGATTCAAAGTTCATAGATAATCTTGAACATAAACCCACAATTCATCGGTCTCAACAAACGCACCGCAAAAAGAAGATTACATTGAATAGATCTCCACAAGAGAGGGGGAGAACATTGTATTGAGATCCAAAAAGAGAGAAGAAACCATCTAGCTAATAACTATGGACCCAAAGGTCTGAGGTAAACTACTCACACTTCATCGGAGAGGCTATGGTGTTGATGTAGAAGCCCTCCGTGACGGATGCCCCCTCCGGCAGAGCTCCGGAACAGGCCCCAAGATGGGATCTTGTGGATACAGAAGGTTGCGGCGGTGGAATTAGGTTTTTGGCTCCGTATCTGATAGTTTGGGGGTACTTAGGTATATATAGGAGAAAGGAGTACGTCGGTGGAGGAACGGGGGGCCATGAGGGTGGAGGGCGCGCCCCCCTACCTCGTGGCTTCCCTGTTGGTTGCTTGATGTAGGGTCCAAGTCTCCTGGATCTTGTTTGTTCCAAAAATCACGTTCCCGAAGGTTTCATTCCGTTTGGACTCCATTTGATATTTCTTTTCTTCGAAACCCTAAAATAGGCAAAAACAACAATTCTGGGTTGGGCCTCTGGTTAATAGGTTAGTCCCCAAAATAATATAAAAGTGGATAATAAAGCCCAATAATGTCCAAAACAGTAGATAATATAGCATGGAGCAACAAAAAATTATAGATACGTTGGAGACGTATCACTTGGGCATCCCCAAGCTTGAGCTTTTGTGTCTCCTTAATTCCTCTCATATCACGGTCTCCCTAAATCTCAAAAACTTCATCCACACAAAACTCAACAAGGACTCGTTAGATAAGTTAGTATAAACCAATGCAAAAATCTTATCATACTCTACTGTAGCAAGTCACCAAAATTATTATTCAACATTGCATACTAAATGCCTCTGCATATTTAATAGTCCTATCCTCAGATAGAATCATTAAAGAAGCAAACATATGCAAACATAACAGCAATCTGCCTAAACAGGACAATCTGTAAAGAGTGCAGCAAGATTCATACTTCCCTAGCTCCAAAAATTATGAAAGAAAATTCCCACTGTAGTAAATTTATCAGAGATTAATATGCAAAAGGTTTCAAAATTTTATCACATTCTGACTTTTCTAGGAAATTATTGCAACAACGGTAAACTTTCTGTTTTCAAACAGCAACATGAAGACTTGTAAAATAGGAATAGTAAAGGCCATCAATGCCACTTTTATTGAAATAAAAGATGCAAAACATTGTTATAAATAACAGCAATCAAATCCTAACAAAATAAATTTACGCTCCAAGCAAAACACATATCATGTCGTGAATAAAAATATAGCTCCAAATAAAGTTACCGATAAACGAAGACGAAAGAGGGGATGCCTTCCGGAGCATCCCCAAGCTTAGACTTTTGGTTGTCCTTGAATATTACCTTGGGGTTCCTTGGGCATCCCCAATCTTAGGCTCTTGCCACTCCTTATTCCATAGTCCATCAAATCTTTACCCAAAACTTGAAAACTTCACAACACAAAACTTAAAAGAAAACTCGTAAGCTCCGTTAGTATAAGAAAATAAATCACCAGTTCAAGGTACTGTAATGAACTCATTCTAAATTCATATTGGTGTAATATCTACTGTATTCAAACTTCTCTATGGTTCATACCCTCCGATACTACTCATAGGTTCATCAAAATAAGCAAAGAACACATAGAAAACAGAATCTGTCAAAAACAGAACAGTCTGTAGTGACCTGAATCAAACGTACACTTCTGGAACTCATAAAATTCTCAAATAAATTGATGGACGTGAGGAATTTATATGTTAATCATCTTCAAAAAGAATTAACTAAATATCACTTTCCAAATAAAAATGGCAGCAATTCTCGTGAGCGCTAAAGTTTCTGTTTTTTACAGCAAGATCAAAAAGACTTTCCCCAAGTCTTCCCAACGGTTCTACTTGGCACAAACGCTAATTAAAAGCATAAAACCACATCTAAACAGAAGCTAGATGAATAATTTATTACTAAACAGGAACAAAAAGCAAGGAACAAGAATAAAGTTGGGTTGCCTCCCAACAAGCGCTATCGTTTAGCGCCCCTAGCTAGGCATGATGATTTCAATGATGCTCACATAAAAGATAAGAATTGAAACATAAAGATAGAATCATGAAGAATATGAATAGCACATTTAAGTCTAACCCACTTCCTATGCATAGGGATTTTGTGAGCAAACAACTTATGGTAACAAGAATCAACTTGCATAGGAAGGTAAAACAAGCATAGCTTCAAGATTTTCAATACATAGAGAGGAAACTTGATATTATTGCAACTCCTACAAGCATATATTCCTCCCTCATAATAATTTTCAGTAGCATCATGAATGAATTCAACAATATAACTATCACATAAAGCATTCTTTTCATGATCTACAAGCATAGAATTTTTATTACTCTCCACATAAGCAAATTTCTTCTCATGAATATAGTGGGAGCAAACTCAACGAAATAACTATCATGTGATTGAAAATTAAGATCAAGATGACAAGTTTCATGGTTATCATTATTCTTTATAGCATACAAGTCATCACAATAATCATCATAGATAGCAACTTTGTTCTCATAATCAATTGGAACCTCTTCTCAAATAGTGGATTCATCACAAAATAAAGTCATGACCTCTCCAAATCCACTTTCATCAATATAATCATCATAAATAGGAGGCATTATTTCATAATAATAAATTTCTCATAAAAACTTGGGGCGACAAAAATTATCATCTTCATCAAACATAGCTTCCCCAAGCTTGTGGCTTTGCATATCATTAGCATCATGGATATTCAAGGAATTCATACTAACAACATTGCAATCATGCTCATCATTCAAAGATTTAGTGCCAAACATTTTAATGCATTCTTCTTCTAACACTTTGGCACAATCTTCCTTTCCATCATACTCACCAAAGATATTAAAAAGATGAAGCGTATGAGGTAAACTCAAAAATTATAGATACGTTGGAGACGTATCACCGCCCCCCCTACCCTAGTCCTATTTGGACTCTCATTGGGGGGCGTGCGCCACCTCTTGGCTGCGGCCCTCTCTCTCTCCTAAGGCCCACTAAGGCCCATAA
>NC_041386.1:511928333-511979978 GCF_002162155.2 Triticum dicoccoides | reverse complement strand
TAACCCTCCAGCACTCCGGTTTTATCCGAAACTATCCGGAACACTTCCGGTGTCCGAATAACATGGTCCAATATATCAATCTTTATGTCTCGACCATTTCGAGACTCCTCGTCATGTCTGTGATCACATCTGAGACTCCGAACAACCTTCAGTACATCAAATCACATAACTCATAATACATATTGTCATCGAACGTTAAGCGTGTGGACCCTACGGGTTCAAGAACTATGTAGACATGACCGAGACACATCTCTGGTCAATAACCAATAGCGGAACCTGGATGCTCATATTGGTTCCTACATATTCTACGAAGATCTTTATCGGTCAAACCTCATAACAACATAAGTTGTTCCCTTTGTCATCGGTATGTTACTTTCTCGAGATTCGATCGTCGGTATCATCATACATAGTTCAATCTCGTTACCGGCAAGTCTCTTTACTCGTTCCGTAATGCATCATCCCGTGACTAAATCATTAGTCACATTGCTTGCAAGGCTCATAGTGATGTGCATTACCGAGAGGGCCCAGAGACACCTCTCTGATACATGGAGTGACAAATCCTAATCTCGATCTATGCCAACTCAACAAACTCCATCGAAGACACCTGTAGAGCATCTTTATAATCACCCAGTTACTTTGTGACGTTTAATAACACAGAAGGTGTTCCTCCGGTATTCGGGAGTTGCATAGTCTCATAGTCACAGGAACATGTATAAGTCATGAAGAAAGCAATAGCTATAAACTAAACGATCATAGTGCTAAGCTAACGGATGGGTCTAGTCCATCACATCATTCTCTAATGATGTGATCCCGTTCATCAAATGACAACACATGTCCATGGCTAGGAAACTTAACCATCTTTGATTAACGAGCTAGTCAAGTAGAGGCATACTAGGGACACTCTGTTTGTCTATGTATTCACACATGTACTAAGTTCCGGTTAATACAATTCTAGCATGAGTAATAAACATTTGTCATGATATAAGGAAATATAAATAACAACTTTATTATTGCCTCTAGGGCATATTTCCTTTAGTCTCCCACTTGCACTAGAGTCAATAATCTAGTTCACATTGTCATGTGATTTCACACCAACAGTTCACATTTTTTTGTGATTAGTTCACATCTTCATATGACTAATACCCAAAGGGTTTACTAAAGTCAATAATCTAGTTCACATTGCTATGTGATTAACACCCAAAGAGTGATCATGTTTTGCTTATGAGAGAAGTTTAGTCTACATGTCTGAAACATTCAGATCCGTATGTATTTTGCAAATTTCTATGTCTATAATACTCTCCACAGAGCTACTCTAGCTAATTGCTCCCACTTTCAATATGTATCTATATCGAGACTTAGAGTCATCTAGATCGGTGTCAAAAGCTTGCATCGACGTAACTCTTTACGACGAACTATTTTATCACCTCCATAACTGAGAAATATGTCCTTAGTCCTCTAAGGATAATTTTTGACCGCTATCCAGTGATCTACTGCTAGATCACTATTGTACCCCCTGGCCAAAATCATGATAAGGTATACAATAGGTCTGGTACACAGCATAACATACTTTATAGAACCTATGAATCAGGCATAGGGAATGACTTTTCATTCTCTTTCTATTTTCTGCCGTGGTCGGGTTTTGAGTCTTTACTCAACTTCACACCTTGCAACACAGGCATGAACTCTTTCTTTGACTGTTCCATTTTGAACTACTTCAAAAACTTGTCAAGGTATGTACTCATTGAAAATTTTTATCAAGCGTCTTGATTTATCTCTATAGATCTTGATGCTCAATATGTAAGCAGCTTCACCGAGGTTATTCTTTGAAAAACTCCTTTATTCTTTTCCAGAAAATTCTACATTATTTCCGATTAACAATATGTCATTCACATATACTTATCAGAAATGTTGTAGTGCTCCCACTCACTTTCTTGTAAATACAGGCTTCATCGCAAGTCTGTATAAAATAGTATGCTTTGATCAACTCATCAAAGCGTATATTCCAACTCCGAGATGCTTGCACCAGTCCATAGATGGATCGCTGGAGCTTGCACACTTTGTTAGCACCTTTAGGATTGACAAAAGCTTCTTGTTGTATCATATACAACTCTTCTTTAAGAAATCCATTAAGGAATGCAGTTTTGACATCCATTTGCCAGATTTCATAAAATGTGGCAAATGCTAACATGATTCAGACAGACTTAAGCATCGCTACGAGTGAGAAAATCTCATCGTAGTCAACACCTTGAACTTATCAAAAACTTTTTGCGACAATTCGAGCTTTGTAGATAGTAACACTACTATCAGCGTCCGTCTTACTCTTGAAGATCCATTTATTCTCTATGGCTTGCCGATTGTCGGTGTCAAAACCGACGGATCTCGGGTAGGGGGTCCTGAACTATGCGTCTAGGCCGGATGGTAACAGGAGGCAGGGGACACAATGTTTACCCAGGTTCAGGCCCTCTTGATGGAGGTAAAACCCTACGTCCTGCTTGATTAATATTGATGATATGGGTAGTACAAGAGTAGATCTACCACGAGATCAGAGAGGCTAAACCCTAGAAGCTAGCCTATGGTATGATTGTGTGTTGTCCTACGGACTAAAACCCTCCGGTTTATATAGACATCGGGAGGGGCTAGGGTTACACAAGGTCGGTTACAAAGGAGGAGATATGCATATCCGTATTGCCTAGCTTGTATTCAGCGCCAAGTAGAGTCCCACCCAGACAGGAGACGAAGTCTTCAATCTTGTATCTTCATAGTCCAACAGTACGGCCAAAGGATATAGTCCGGCTGTCCGGATACCCCCTAACCCAGGACTCCCTCAGTAGCCCCCGAACCAGGCTTAAATGACGATGAGTCCGGTGCGCAGATTGTCTTCGGCATTGCAAGGTGGGTTCCTCTTCAAATTCCGTGTACCTGTTGAAATAGTGTCCGACCTCTTGTGAATGTTGCACTCCTTGGCTCCCACGTCCAATAATGGCCACTTTACACGTGTCGAGTAAATGCGAAGAGCCAGGGTGTTTTTACATTTACCCCCCTAGCAGTGTGAATGAGCTGCCTATTAAGAAGACAAGGATTCAGATCCAAATCACACCATCGTCCCTTGGCGAGCCTTCATCGGAGCGCATCTGACAGAGATCCATTCCATCATGGCCGGTCGACGCAGCTCCTTCTCTCGCCTCCCTAGCCCCAAGCCTGGATATTGGGAGAGATGTCCTGTCCCGCACAACAAATTAGTGATGCTTCAGACCAAGGGATTTCTTCCCCCAGCGTACATGGTCCCGGTTCGAGCCGGGCTCGCCACCTATAATGGCGGAGAGCAAGCGGAGAGCCTTCCCAATCCCTCCAAGAGAGAGCGGGTATGCCTTGTCCCTTATTTGGTAAGAGGGCTCGGATTTCCAATTCATCCGTTTCTTCGGGGGCTCCTAGAGTCCTACGGCCTCCAGTTGCACAATCTTACGCCTGCCTCCATATTGCATATCGCGGGATTCGTAGCCCTTTGCGAGCTGTTTTTGGGCTGTGAGGCTCATTTCACGTTGTGGAAGAAGTTGTTATGCCTTGTGCCCCATTCTCAGAAGGGGTCAATATATCAAGTGGGCGGAGCCGAAGTGTGGCGTATTGTCGGGACCGGATATCTGTCCGGTACCCCAAAGAAGACGTCCGAAGACTGGCCTTCAGAATGGTTTTATATAGAAGACGTCCCCCTCCTGGATCCTATTCGACTCGGACTTCCTAAGTTTGACAACGCTCCTTTGAAGAAGCGCCGGAGCTAGCGTCCATGGAGCTCCCTGGAGGAAGATGACAGGGATGTTCTTTACTTGATGAGCCGGATAAGTTCATTAGCTCGATTCGGATTGACCATGATCGAAGTCATGGCCATATGTATTATGCGGGGGGTGCAGCCGCTTCAGTATAGAGGCCACCCCATGTGGGATTTCAACGGGGAGGATGACGCCACCCGCTACGGCCATAAAGGGCTGGGATTGGTTGCTGATCTAATAAAGATCTTATCCACTTTGTACAAGGGAGAAGAGGAGGAATTCCTCTGTGTCAACCCGCAGGGCGGATTTTCTATGTACAATCCTCCGAGCTGGGTAAGCGGAGACTTTTTCTCGCCCATACGTTTCATATTCCCATAGTTAAGTATTTAGTCTAGCGATTTCCACACAGGAGCTGCGCCAGGCTGTAAGGGAGATAAACAACCCCCCTCCACAACCTGAGGACCCGGAACGGTCCCTTGACCCGGCCTCCCAGGAGGATCCGGACATATCTATGGAGCTGATTGATGGGGTATTTTACCAATTGAGCAATGACAACGCTTTGGTGGCCATTACGACTGATTACCCTTGGCTACTTCCAGCCTCACAGGTAACTGAGACCGAAGTCCCAACACTTTGAAAAGGGATCCGTCCTTGCGTGTTTTTGATTGCCGTATAACAACCATGTTTTGCAGGGGAGGTCCTCGAGGCGGAAGGCCGAGCCTGCGGCGACTAGCCAACAAGGGGCCGCGAGGCCAGGCAGGCTAAAAAGACCTGTAGTCCGGATTGAGACACCGGCGCAGCGGTACAGCATGCCATCTTTATTCCAAGACATTATTCTCAGAGGCATATTATCGCCCATGCCTTCTTTTTAGGAAAAAGAGCGCTCGCCGGACTATACCCGGAGAGGCTACTAATCGCGCCTCCACCAGCCAGGCTCCAAGGCCGGATTCGGAGGCGGGAACGAATACGAGGCGTGCGCCGGGCGCTCCTCCAACAGAGGATGTGGATAAACTATCCGCCACCAATTCCGAGGTGGAAAGTTCCATGAACCACAGGCGTCGCTGGACTGTTCTTCGTGACGCTTGTTTCTCCCAAGAGGCATTGGATGCCTTCAACTCGGGAGATGCGTACCTCCGTGCCGCTCAAAATGGTCTAGCCAGAGCCACGGAGCAGTATGTAAAAGACATACGGGTGAGAAAATTTGGTGGTTATATATATCAGTAGCCCCTGAGACTTGAAACAGTTAGAATAACTGATTTAAGGATCATTTGTTATGCAGGTTCTTACAGAAAAGAATACCCAACTATCCCAGGAGCTGGAAGAGTGCAAAGCCCAACTTTAGGCCGCACTTGTCACACCCTAGCTAGTTCAAGCATTAGAGTGTGCATCATGTTTAAATTTATCTTAAATTTGAAATGGGGATGACAGAACCCCCAGCACCCTCCTGGAACAACTAGGGTTTAATAAAAAAAATTTAAATGAACCTGAAATGCCCTTCTAAAAAGCCCACCCTTTTTGTTTTGGGTTAAAACCTTTGACAAAAATGGTGCACTTTTTTCTAGGACATCTTAAGGTCATTGGATTAATTCTTATAGTATTTGCATTTGGGCATTTAACCGCTATAAAATATTTTAAATGCTCAAATAATCATAAACTAAAATGTTTATTGTTGGATATATTCTAAGCAGTAGCCATGATTAATTTTATGATTTATGGAAATGCCCTGGCATTTTTAATAAAGCCCTGAAGTTACAGAAATAATAGAATAAATGAAAAACAGAAAAGGAGAGAGAGAACAGAGACTTACCTGGCGCAGCCCACCTAGCCCACCAGCTCGGCCCAGTCCACTGGCTCCTGCCAATCGTCCTCCTCCTCTCGCCAGGAGGATGAGAAGCGCGTGCCCGGCGCCCGCGGCCACACGCCGGCCACCTCCTGCTTCCGCCGACGCCCCGGACGCGCCTACGAGTGCCATGCACTCCCCCACGCCCCCCTCTCATTCTCCCCACTCTCCCCGTGGCCCTCTCCCCCTCTCTGGCTCTCTCCCCATTCCCTGCCAAGCGCAGCCGTCGCCGTCGACAAGCTCCACCGCAGCCACCGCCGTCCACTCGTTGCCTCGCCGTGCCAAGAAGCTCCGCCATTGTCCACTGCTTTGCCTCGACCCATCCCCGAGCGATTGCTCGCCTCGGAGACGCTGCACCGAGCTCGTCTTCAACCTTGGTCGCCAGAGATCCCCCTCGCCGCCCCGCTCGCTCCAGCTCTTCCCCGAGCTCGCCGTTCACTCCCCTGCAACCGCAGTGAGCTACTGACCTTCTCCCCCTCTCCGTGCTAGCTCTCGTGCACTGTACGCGCCGCCTCGAGTTCGCCCGAACGCGCCGCCACGGAGCTCGTCGTCGATGAGGCTCCGGCCATGCCACGGCCACGCCACTTAGTCCACTAACCTCACCACGTTTCCAGGAGTCTAACGCACCTTACCACGCGCCTCACCGTGCCCCGCAGCCTCGGTTCCGAGCTCACCCGAGCTCCGGCCGCCGCCAAGGTCGACGCTGGCGATGTTTCCGGCCACCCCAGCTCCACCCACTACCACCACTCGACGCGGCTCACTCCCCGCATCACGTAGATGGTCTCCGCCATCCTTTTGGTCGCCGGAGTGCAAAACCTGCACCCCTCCATCGTCCCTGGCCCTGCCGGCGATGAGCCCCGGGTCAACTCCGGCGAGTTTGACCCAGGTTGACCCCAGTTTGAATTCCCCTGACTCACTGACGTGTGGGCCCGAGGCCACTAATTAAACTAGATTAGTATTAGTTTAACACTAACTAAATTTAGTTAGTTAGTTGACACTGACAGATGGGACCCACAGGTCAGGGTTGACCTGGACTGTCTCAGTTGACCGCTGACGTCAGGCTGACGCAGTAAATCCTTTTCTGGATTTATTCTTTAATAGGAAAATCCAGAAAATAGCCAAAACTTCTAAAAATCATAGAAAATCAACCATAGCTCCAAATCAAACAATTTATATATATGAAAAATGATCAGAAAAATTCAATCTATCCACCTGTAATGGTTTCATGCATGACAAAACAAGTTAACCTTGCTCTTTAATCAAAATAAGATAATGCACTAATAAGGCTATGCTAAATGAGCTAACATTTGAATCTTTGATTCAAATGAGTTCATTCCTTTCTGTTTTAGCTTGCATTAGGCCAAGACACTTTCATTTTGCCATGTCATATCATGCATCATATTGTTGCATATTGTCATGTGTTGATTATGTTCGGTGTATCTTTCGTGGTAGGTTCTGCCTCCGAGGATAACCCCGAGTATCCGTCTGAAGGGCAGTACCCTACTACCACTACATCAGGCAAGCAAACCATTGATCATTCTGATACAAACCCATGTTTTCGCTTCTGCTCTTATTTACTGCATTAAGACAACGCGATTTAAACTACTATGTGCTACGGTAGTTGAACCCTTATCCTCTGCATGACCTGTCATTGCCACAGTAACTAGATGAAACCCACTAGCATGTGTAGGAGTTGATTGAGCCATGTATGTGTTTCCTACCTTGCTATGCCTGCTATGCTTAGAGTTGTGTCAGGTCTGGTTCACCTGGGTGATGGGCTAGAGTGAAATGATTATGTCGGTAATGTGAGGGATGTGTTGAACATGATTTGGTAAAGGTATAGATGAGAGGCCATGTAGGAGTACATGGTGGGTTGTTTCATTGAGACCGTCCATAAGAACTGAGATCTGTATGCGTGATTTAAGATTCAGCTACTACCATACATTGGGCCCTGAAATATGACCCCGCTCGACTTACGGACCCCTCTCGTCCTCTGTCCAGGAGATGCAACTAGTTTCTGGTGTTTGTAGGTTATGTGTTGGCGGCCGTGCGTAGCGCTGACCCTAGGGGTGGGCTATGATGCCGTAGATACACCGTGGCACTGTGTACCGAGTCACCCGTTTGGTGTCTCGGGAACCCTACACACATCGTTTGGGGCCGTTGAGGACACCCCGGCCGGATCTCCTTGCGGATGGAACCTGAATAGGCGATAAACCTGGAGTAGAGACTTGTGAGGTTAGTCAGGTCGTGGTCTACACCCACGTCGGCTTTCGCTTGAAGTCTGCCGAGCACATGTCGTGTGCAGACGCTAAGTGGTGGAAACATGTGTGACGAAGTACACCCCTGCGGGGTATAAAACTATTCGAATAGCCGCGTCCGCGGTAAAGGACTACTTGGTTGCCTATATAGTTCATAGACAAGCTAATGGATACTACTAAAAGACTCAAGATAAGTGTGAGTACCGAGGATGGCCCTCTCATAGGATGACGAGGGAGGATCCCCAGTGGAGTATTGTGTTGGTGAGTAGTTGACTCGTGTGTGAAAACTATTTTACTAGTGGAGTTCTGTAGGATAGCTTAGCCAGGAGTCAAAGCTAGCTTGCTGCAATAACGCCACCACCTCCTTGGGAATGAGCATGTATAGTAGGTTCTGATGTAAGACTTGTTGAGTACCTTTGTACTCATGTTTGCTTAATTACTGTTTTCAGACGACAACACCGCCCCCTCCGATGGGTTTTATGTAGACCTCGACGTCGATGAGTAACTCGCCACCCAGATGGTGACCCTGGCCATGGAGGGGCCTATGTAGATAGACAGGCTTCGAGAAGCCTTCTTGCTTTCTAGTGTCTGTACTCAGACTATTTGCTTCCGCATGTGCTTGTATGCTTGTATGACTTGAGTGTCGGGTCATGTGACCCCTATCTGTATGAACATGTTATGTATGGCTCTCCGGAGCCTTTAAATAAAGTACTTGAGTTGTATAGTGTTGTTGTGATGCCATGTTGTATGTACTCATATCGGGCATATTGTGGGTATGATTGAAATGCTTGGTATGAGTGGGATCCGACAATCTAGTTGTTTATCCTTGGTAGCCTTTCTTATGGGGAAATGTAGTCTAGTGTTCCTCGAGCCATAGTAGTCCGCTACAGCCCGGTTCACCAGAGTCCTGCTAGCCCAGCACTACTGCTCAGGACACTTGACTGGCCGGCATGTGTTTCACTTCGTTCCTATGTCTGTCCCTTCAGGGAAATGTCACGCGGTGACATCTGGAGTCCTGCCTAGCCTGCTACAGCCCGGGTTCCCTGGAGTCCTGTTAGCCCAGTGCTATAGCCCGGATTCACTCGCTGATGACCGACATGCTCGATGTGATTCATGTATGCCTGTCTTCATAGGTCTGCGCCGCTTTGGGTTCACTACTAGCCATGTCGGCCCGGGTTCTCTGTCATATGGATGCTAGCGACACTATCATATACGTGAGCCAAAAGGCGCAAACGGTCCCGGGCCATGGTAAAGCGACACCCATGGGGATACCGTGCGTGAGGCCGCAATGTGATATGAGGTGTTACGGGGCTAGATCGATGTGACTTGGAATCGGGGTGCTGACAGCGTTGGCATCAGAGCCGTACTGCCTGTAGGTTCGTTGAGCCAAACTGGTCGATGTCGAGTCTAGAAATGCTTTAGTTATATGTAGGGGAATAGATTGTGGGAGGGAACGTAAGGCTCTTTTTACTCCTTACCTTATGCCCTCTGATCTGAGTCATTCTCTTCTCATTCAACATGGGTTAAGGACTAGGCTCTCTTCTTCTATCAGGTTCACGTGTTACTAATTCGTAGTAGCTTATAGGATTGTTGTTACAAGCCTTAGTATAGTTGCTACTACTTTTAGTATGTTGCCAGTTGAATCAGAACCTTGATATGATGTTGTTGAGTGGTATTGCAAACTGTTGTGGATGTCTCAAATCTTTTTCTAAGCATTTACAGCGGTTATGTTGTCCAATTTTCCCTAGAAATTCTAATGCCTTTGCATTGTGGTTGTGCTTTCAGATGGCCGCTCGTGCTCAAAACCAAGTGGTTCGCCTGACCCGGTGCCTCAATGTGCCCGGTCATACTGCTATGTTAGTCCGGGTAATGATCGAGACGGGTTACCGTTGGTATCCCGAATACACTATCGAAGAGCAGTTCAGAGACTTCAACCAGAGCCAGTACCTCTGTACCGTCAGGATATATCCCTCTTATCCTGGAGCCACTGAGCCCCTTCACTGTTCCTATGGACTCGGGGTTACTGTTGAGATGGCTGTGCAGGATGGTGCCTATTCCATGATGACCATCATGCGAGTCCGGACTGGCCTGCTTCGGAACACCGACTTCCGTTATATGCCAGCTTCACTTCTGGGAGCGCAAGGGTATCTCCAGGCTATCTATGCTGACCCCACACATGAGGAGTCACTACTCCGCACCACTGCCGAGATGCTCGAGGATAAGGACCGTGAAAATCGGGCCTTGCGTATGGAGCTTTTTTAACTCTCATGCTGATCACTGGGCCACTTTGACTCGGTTTGCACCGGTGGTATAGGCAGGATACATGGATCTGAGGGATCTGTACCCTGTACGATCTGGATTGCCAGATTGTATGGAGTGGCGCGATGTGAGAGGCATCACCCCTCCTCGTGGTCCCCGTCTGCCACCACCTGTGGGACCAAGGCCACATCCGAGTCCCTTTGGTCCGCAGGTTCCGCAGGACCGTCTGTTCCCAGATGATCATGTTCCACTTCCAGGTTTTGGTGGCGACTTCTATGAGGATTACTACGGAGCCGTCTGAGCTAGTAGTAGTTTCACTAGTATTGTAGTAGTTGTATCTCCACTTTCCTGCGTGACTTGTGGAATATGACTTAGGAGTAATCAATTCCGGAGGTGTAGACAAATAATGTATAGGAGCTTGGAATGCCTCCGATGAGATGTAATGTCTTTCACCATAGTTGTACTCTAGCTTGGGCTTGTACTAAACTATGTACGGTGTGTATGACCAATGGTATATATATGGCAGTTTCTATATTACCATGTCGTGCAATGAACATCTTAGCATTCCATGTTATCCATTACATTCTGCACTTTGAAAGTGCAACTATCCCTAGGTGGTTTTGGTAATTCATAACAACATATAGCTCATTGAGCTAATACTATTCCAAGATGACTATTTCAGGAAAGCTCAATGATTGGCATGGCATGGATGTGAAAGTGGAACCCTCAAAATGCTAAGGACAAAGGATTGGCTCAAGCTCAAAAGCTCAAGACTCTTCATTTTATATTTTAGTGATCCAAGATCACATTGAGTCTTTAGGAAAAGCCAATACTATCAAGGAGGGATGAGGTGTTGCTTAATGAGCCTCTTGCTTCATGTGCTTAGTGATATGCTCCAAAACCCTCAACTACTTTCCCATATCCACATATGACCTAAACCCTAAGCCAAACTCGGTCCTACCGATTCTTTCTATCCGGCGCCACCGAGTTTCACTTGTCATAAGCCACTGCCAAACCCTAGCAATTCGGTTCTACTGATAGGGATCTCGGTCTCACCGAGATGGGATTGCACACTCTCTGTTTCCCTTTCGTAACTTTTTGGCCTCACCGAAAGAGCGAATCGGTCCCACCGAGATTGCAGTGTAAACTCTATGTTTCCTTTTTGTAACTTTTCGGTCTCACCGAAAGAGCAAATCGGTCCCACCGAGTTTGCCTGACCAACTCTCTGGTTAGCTTATTACCAAACTCGGTCTCACCGAGTTTGTGTAATCGGTCTCACCGAGATTACGTTATGCCCAAACCCTAACCATATCGGTCCTACCGAGTTGCATGTCAGTCCCACCGAAAATCTCTAACGGTCACTAGGTTTACCTTTTCGGTCCGACCGAGTTTGTTGATTCGGTCCCACCGAGATTGGAAAACTGTGTGTAACGATTGGATTTTGTGTGGAGGCTATATATACCCCTCCACCTCCTCTTCATTCGTGGAAAGAGCCATCAGACTAAGCCTACACTTCCAACTCATATGTTCTGAGAGAGAACCACCTACTCATGTGTTGAGACCAAGATATTCCATTCCTACCATATGAATCTTGATCTCTAGCCTTCCCCAAGTTGCTTTCCACTCAAATCTTCTTTCCACAAAATCCAAATCCTATGAGAGAGAGTTGAGTGTTGGGGAGACTATCATTTGAAGCACAAGAGCAAGGAGTTCATCATCAACACACCATTTGTTACTTCTTGGAGAGTGGTGTCTCCTAGATTGGCTAGGTGTCACTTGGGAGCCTCCGACAAGATTGTGGAGTTGAACCAAGGAGTTTGTAAGGGCAAGGAGATCGCCTACTTCGTGAAGATCTACCACTAGTGAGGCAAGTCCTTCGTGGGCGATGGCCATGGTGGGATAGACAAGGTTGCTTCTTTGTGGACCCTTCATGGGTGGTTGCTTCTTCGTGGACCCTTCGTGGGTGGAGCCCTCCGTGGACTCGCGCAACCATTACCCTTTGTGGGTGGAGCCCTCCGTGGACTCGCGCAACCGTTACCCTTCGTGGGTTGAAATCTCCATCAACGTGGATGTAGGATAGCACCACCTATCCGAACCACGGGAAAAACATTTGTGTCTCCAATTGCGTTTGAATTCTCCAAACCCTTCCCTTTACATTCTTTCAAGTTGCATGCTTTACTTTCCGCTGCCAATATACTCTTTGCATGCTTGCTTGAATTGTGTGATGATTGCTTGACTTGTCCTACAATAGCTAAAATCTGCCAAGAACTAAAATTGGGAAAAGGTTAAGTTTTTATTTGGTCAAGTAGTCTAATCACCCCCCCCCCTCTAGACATACTTTCGATCCTACAAGTGGTATCAGAGCTTTGGTCTCCATTTGCTTTGATCTCCATAGCTTTTGGTGGTCATAGCCTTGGTTTCACAACCTAGGAGAGTATGGCGTCTAGCGAGGGAAATTATCACTGTAGAGGTCCTTACTTTGATGGTACTAATTTTGCTAGTTGGAAGCATAAAATGAAAATGCATATTCTTGGACATAACCCTGCCGTTTGGGCTATTGTGTGTGTTGGTTTGCAAGGTGACTTCTTTGATGGTAAAGAACCAAAACGTGAAGCTACCGCGGATGAGTTGAAGATGTTGCAATACAATGCTCAAGCTTGTGATATTCTCTTCAACGGATTGTGCCCCAAAGAATTCAACAAAATCAGCCGTCTTGAGAATGCAAAGGAAATTTGGGACACTTTGATTGATATGCACGAAGGTACCGGCTCCGTCAAGGAATCCAAGTTGGATGTGCTTCAAAGTCAACTTGACAAGTTCAAAATGAAGGATGGTGAAGGTGTCGCTGAAATGTACTCTAGGCTTGCTCTCATCACAAATGAGATTGCCGGCTTAGGAAGTGAAGAGATGACCGATAGATTCATCATCAAGAAGATTCTAAGAGCCTTGGATGGAAAATATGATACCGTGTGCACATTGATCCAAATGATGCCAAATTACAAAGATCTCAAGCCAACGGAGGTGATTGGAAGAATTGTTGCTCATGAGATGTCACTTAAGGATAAAGAGGAACTTCACAACAAATCAAGTGGTGCCTACAAAGCCTCATGTGAAGCCCCTACATCATCAAGTGAGAAACAAAACTTCAATGAAGAATTGAGCTTAATGGTGAAGAACTTCAACAAGTTCTACAAGAGTAGAAGCAAAGATAGAAGCTTCAAGTCAAGGTCCTACAATGACAAAAGATCTTCTAGTCAAGAGCGAAACTGCTACAGTTGTGGAAGACCCGGACACTATTCCAATGAGTGTACGGCTCCCTACAAGAGAAGAGAAGATTCTCCAAAAAGAAGAAGCAAAGAATCACCACCAAGAGAGAGAAGGAGTAGAGATGATCGTTATGAATGAAGATACTCACGGAGAAGCAAGGGTTCGGAAAGGAAGGAAAAATCATCAAGGAGGTACACAAAACGAAGACATCAAGCTCATGTTGGTGAATGGGTATCCAGCTCCGACTCCGACAGCCACTCCGAGAGAAGTTATCACTCTGACTCCGAAGATACTCAAGATGAAGGTGTTTCCGGTCTAGCACTTGTGTCAACCAACTCCTACGACATATTTGACTCACCAAATGAAGGAATTGGGAGATGCTTCATGGCCAAAGGTCCTAAGGTAACACACCCCGAGTATGTTGATTTCAATAGTGATGAAGATGACTTGTTAGGTGATGATTTGCTTGTTGACAACTCTAGTGATGAATACTATGATGAAACGTCAATTAATCATGCTAATCAAGATAAAATGAATGACAGTGATAAGGAGAAGATTGAGGCTCTAACTAAAGAACTAAACACTCTTAAGTTAGCTCATGAAACTATCTCCGAAGATCATCGAGAACTTTTAAGAGCTCATGAGAAATTACGCTTTGAAAAGCTCAATCTTGAGCAAGAGCATGAGTTCTTAAAAGCAATCAATGATGATCTCCGCAAGAAAAGTTCTTCTTACATTGCCAAGCGTTTACTCTTATCCACTTGCATGCCTCAAGTCAAGTCTAGTAACAAGAACAAGAAAGATTCTTCCTCTAGCAGTAACAATGATCATGCTAAATCCAATATTGTTGCTTCTAGTAGTTATCTTGATTCCACTAATGATTCTCTTAGCCAAGTTACACTTGAGCAAGAAAATAGCTTATTGAAGGGAATTATAGAGAAAGGAGTGTACAAAAGCCTTGCCGGGAGTAAGCAATTCGAGGAAATTGTGCGCAAGCAAGGAATGCACCGGAAGAATCAAGGTGTTGGTTTTGAACGAAAGTTCAATGCCAATGGAGTTGAGTGGGAATAAGATCAATACCCCAAGACAAAGTTTGTTCCTCAACAAGAGAAGTATGATACTTCTTTCAAGGGGACACAAGCTCAAGATGATCTTCCACCACAAGACTACAAGCAAAAAGGCAAGGACAAGCTTCAAGAGGAAATTGATGCATTTGAAGAAGCTCCTAAGACCTTAGTCAAGTGGATTCCCAAGACTACTTCAAGTTCCACTTCATCAAGTACGACTACAACTCCAAGGATTCCCATCAAGATGGTGTGGATCCAAAAGAAGAAGAACTAGAGAGTTCTTGAGGGTGACTCCGCCAACATACTTCACTCTTATCATTTTGGCAAGAACAAGTGCAATCAACTTCCACATCTTGCACTAGTTCAAGGAGTCACAAACCCTCTTGTTGGTAAGACAAGGGACAAGGTAACCTAAAAGTTTTCATGGACATCATCTTGTGTGTGCATCACTCTATGTCTATGGATATCCTTGTTTGTTCCTTGTGGGACTAACCCATGTAGGTATTGAAAGTGCAATTCACTCAAATGGATAGCTCCAAGTGATCTACATCAACATTGAGCATCCACATCTTCAACATCTACATGAAGTCATCACCGACAAAACCCGAGGTTAGTTCATCCCTCTAAGGGGGGATATCACATCTAGGGGGAGCTTTACTCTAAGACTTGAGCTAAAGCAACTCTAAAGATGTGAACACAACAATGCTTTATGTAAAAGTGGTAACCCCACTTGAGCTTAAACGATGAGTATGACCTATGATCAAGTGTTCTCACTTAACTCCTAAGTCAATAACTCATATATAGATGACCTTGTCATCGCAAATTGCTTGATAGATGCTAGAATTGGTTGTGCATGCCTTGTCACATATTTCATTTGCCATATTATTGTGTGAGCATGCTGGTTGCATATTTTACTCATTCGAGGACATCCACTTGTTGTTTTGATTGTTTGGTTTTATTTCCTTTTGCCAAGTGGATGGACAAGAATGCCTAAGAACCTCCTCTAGCTATCTATAATTTTCTCGTCTCAAACTCTATTCATGCTACATCACAAAATTTGATCAAGTCAGATTCGAACCACTCTGTGTGAGGAGCGCTCGGAGTCCCCGATTCGTCATAGACTTAAACTTCCAAAACCTCTTTATGATTCTCGGTCTGACCGATACCCCACTTTCGGTCCTACCGAGATCATTAAGTTGATCTAGGTTTTCGATCTCGGTGCAACCGATTTGAACCATTCGGTCACACCGAGTTGCAACAACTGTATACAGTTTTGCATCTCGGTGCCACCGAGTTGTTCCACTCGGTCACACCGATAGGGTCGGGCTATATATAATCACGAGCAAAAATTTGGAAATTTCTCCGAACCCCTTCGCCTGCGCGATAGCCTGCTCTGCCAACTTGGTCTCCGGATCGTCTCCTCGCCGCCAGCCGCCTCCAGTCGCTGGTCTCCGTCGCCGTCAACGGAAATTCAACCCCACCATTGCTGCCGTAGCGAGTCTCCGCCGAACTAGGGTATGGACTCGATCTTTGTGCTATTCCCCAATCCGATTCTTAGCACATTGTGATCATAATGATTCTTGCCACGTTTGTTAAACTTCTATCCAGTCAATGAACTCGTAGATTAGGTTTAATTCGAAAATTTTAGGGTTAGGTTTCCGCCGAAACCATCTCGGACCCACCGAGTTGAAAAACTCGGTCCCACCGATTTGGCTTATGCCATTGCACAAGTGAGACTCGGTCTGACCGAGAATTACTTATCAGTGTGACCGATTTTGGAACTCTGTGAAACCCTAGCAGTCTCGGTGCCACCGAACTGTGACTCGATCTGACCGAGTTCACTAGTTTAGGTGCGAAAACTGCTTCGGTATCACTGAGTTTAGAAATCGGTAGATCCGAGATGCTTTCAGTGGGAAACTAAAACTAAGTTTTTGAATTATTCTTTTGCAAAAATCTCTGCATTTTGTGATGCTCATCCACTCTACCTCATCTATAAACTGTTCACAGGGTCAGCAGTCAGCTTGTTCATCATGTCAGACCAAAGTGATAGCCAGAACATGTCAGAACAGCAAGTGCAGATGAGTGAGGGCACTAGTCCCTCAAGTTCTTCAGACGAAGGCAGCAGGAGCACCCCTAGCAATCTGCCAAAAGCTGCCACAAGACAAAGGAAGAAGAGAACCTCAGAATCAGAGGATGAGGACTATGTGGCAGAAGAGGAAGCAACTTCAAAGAGAGTAGTGCTCGAGAAGGAACATGGCTCAGCTCAAGGCACAAAGCCAGGATTGAAAATCAAAAGGCCAGCAGGTAGGCAGCCTATGACAAAGGCCAGAGCCTCAACTCAGATTCTTGAAAAGCCTGCAACCATAGAGCCAGTTGCTGCTGAAGGAAAGAAAAGGAAGGAAAGGGTCAAGAAGACCGTAGCTAGAGTACTTGGAAAGGCTTCCATCATGGAAGAAGAGGAAGAAGAAGAGGTTGTTGCACCAGCACCTAAGGCACCCAAACTAATGGGTGATGCTATCAAATCAGGGGCTACTGCATCTAAGCCCAAGGAAGCACCCAAGGCTGCATCAAAGGTCAAGACAGCTCCAAAGAGAAATACGAGGAGCATACCTGCAACTGAAAAGAACAAGGCCCCAGTGCCTGAAGCTGCTGAAGAAGATGATGAAGAGCATGTTCTGAGAAAGCTCAAGCCCAAGATCCCAGACCACAATGATGCTCATCCTATGGCTGAGGACATGAAGCTCAGAAGAGATTCAGGGCTCCGGAAGTGGAGAGAAGCAGACCCGTATGCTTCAAGGAGAAGGACTGCAGTTGACTACATGTTTCACACCAAGGAGCAGCAAGACTTTTATGAGACAGTGCTGCTAGACAAGAAGCCAATTGTCTGTGATATGAGATGGGTTGATTGGCAATACATCAAGGACAACGAAGAGTACTACCCTGGAGTGCAGGACAGCTTCAAGGCATGTGGAGTAGAGGACTTTGTTGGGCAGAAGCTCACAAAGTGGAACGAGGAACTCATCATGCAGTTCTACTCCACAACCCATTTCTATCCAGATGGCAGGATTGTATGGATGTCAGAGGGTACGAGGTACCAGTCTACAGTTGCTGAATGGGCTCAGCTGATTAATGCCCCAGAAGAGCATGATGATGACTTGGACATTTATGCCAAGAAGAAGATGGACCACAACTCTATGTCCAACATGTACAAGGAAATTCCAAATGAAGCACTTGATACTTTCAAGTTTGGCTCAGTGCATTATCTTCTGTCAGGGCTGCCAACTATCAACTGGATCCTTAGGCACACCTTGTTGCCCAAGTCAGGTGATCACAAGATGATCAGAGGCCATGCGATCAATTTGCTTCATATATTTGATGTGCCACAGAAGTTCAAAGTGATGAGCCTCATGGTAGAGACCATTAAGAGGACAGCAGCTGATCAGAAGAGGAGCTGTGGATATGCCCCACAAATTCAGGAGTTAATCAACTCCAAGATGGGCACAGGCATATACTTATTGGACAAGGAACACCTGCCCATCCGTCCAGATTTTGAAGATAATCAAGTTGTCATGAATGAGAATGAATCATCATCTGCACAAGCACAAGCAAAGAAGGAGAAGGCAAGGAAGGAGAAAGCTGCCAAGATGCCTACTCAAGAGGAGGCATCTGAATATTTCCTAAAAACCAAACAAGAGCAGCTTGGTTACTTGATTGCATCCACCCTGCGGATTGAGCAAGGACTAGCCACCCTAACTCAGAACCAGGCAAGCTTAGAGAGGATCATGGAACAAAAGTTCTATGACTTGGATGTCAAAGTGACAGAGATTCAGACTGTAGTGGAGCAGCTCCAGGATGACATGCAGGAGAGGAGAGGCAAGACTACAACTGATGCCTTTGCCAGAGTGCCACGAGGTCCGAGGTCGTCTGCAGTGCCAGTTGCTGACCCCAGAGCCACCACGTCTGCACTAGCTACAGCCTCAGTTCCACCAGCTCCAGCATCCACTTCAGCCTTGACTCCGACCACGTCTACAGAAGGCTTCGTCCTTGGAGTGCTCCGGACTCCACCACCACCTGAAGATCAAGCCTGAGTGTCGACTTAGCACTATGCATTTTCTAGGAACTTTTTGATAACTTGTTGCCAAAGGGGGAGAAAATGTATAGATCATAGGCTTCGAGAGAGAGTGTTGCTTTTATTCTCTCTTGTTTTATTTGGTGGTTTGTCAAACTTTGTTTGCTTTTGTGTGAGATATTATGTCATTGCTCGTGAGACATTGATGATCATGTGTTTGATCATAAGCTACACTTAATGTTTGCTTAATATTATCATCTTATCTATCTTATGTGATCATTCACTATTCTTGGTGATGAGTGCATGTATTTAATTCTTATCATTTTAAGCGCTCCACCAAGATGTATGTGACATGGAAGAGTAACCCATGACTCTAACTCTTTGTGCATTTGCAGTCCAAAGCAAATTTTAAATATGCACAAATTTAGGGGGAGCTCTTACTTGTCACATACTTCTCAAAGCGACGATATATTTCATGCTTATTATCATTTGTCGAAGCTTTGATCTATATGTTGTCATCAATTACCAAAAAGGGGGAGATTGAAAGTGCAACTATCCCTAGGTGGTTTTGGTAATTCATAACAACATATAGCTCATTGAGCTAATACTATTCCAAGATGACTATTTCAGGAAAGCTCAATGATTGGCATGGCATGGATGTGAAAGTGGAACCCTCAAAATGCTAAGGACAAAGGATTGGCTCAAGCTCAAAAGCTCAAGACTCTTCATTTTATATTTTAGTGATCCAAGATCCATTGAGTCTTTAGGAAAAGCCAATACTATCAAGGAGGGATGAGGTGTTGCTTAATGAGCCTCTTGCTTCATGTGCTTAGTGATATGCTCCAAAACCCTCAACTACTTTCCCATATCCACATATGACCTAAACCCTAAGCCAAACTCGGTCCTACCGATTCTTTCTATCCGGCGCCACCGAGTTTCACTTGTCATAAGCCACTGCCAAACCCTAGCAATTCGGTTCTATTGATAGGGATCTCGGTCTCACCGAGATGGGATTGCAAACTCTCTGTTTCCCTTTCGTAACTTTTCGGTCTCACGAAAGAGCGAATCGGTCCCACCGAGATTGCAGTGTAAACTCTATGTTTCCTTTTTGTAACTTTTCGGTCTCACCGAAAGAGCAAATCGGTCCCACCGAGTTTGCCTGACCAACTCTCTGGTTAGCTTATTACCAAACTCGGTCTCACCGAGTTTGTGTAATCGGTCTCACCGAGATTACGTTATGCCCAAACCCTAACCATATCGGTCCTACCGAGTTGCATGTCAGTCCCACCGAAAATCTCTAACGGTCACTAGGTTTACCTTTTCGGTCCGAACGAGTTTGTTGATTCGGTCCCACCGAGATTGGAAAACTGTGCGTAACGGTTGGATTTTGTGTGGAGGCTATATATACCCCTCCACCTCCTCTTCATTCGTGGAAAGAGCCATCAGACTAAGCCTACACTTCCAACTCATATGTTTTGAGAGAGAACCACCTACTCATGTGTTGAGACCAAGATATTCCATTCCTACCATATGAATCTTGATCTCTAGCCTTCCCCAAGTTGCTTTCCACTCAAATCTTCTTTCCACAAAATCCAAATCCTATGAGAGAGAGTTGAGTGTTGGGGAGACTATCATTTGAAGCACAAGAGCAAGGAGTTCATCATCAACACACCATTTGTTACTTCTTGGAGAGTGGTGTCTCCTAGATTGGCTAGGTGTCACTTGGGAGCCTCCGACAAGATTGTGGAGTTGAACCAAGGAGTTTGTAAGGGCAAGGAGATCGCCTACTTCGTGAAGATCTACCGCTAGTGAGGCAAGTCCTTCGTGGGCGATGGCCATGGTGGGATAGACAAGGTTGCTTCTTTGTGGACCCTTCGTGGGTGGTTGCTTCTTCGTGGACCCTTCGTGGGTGGAGCCCTCCGTGGACTCGCGCAACCATTACCCTTCGTGGGTGGAGCCCTCCGTGGACTCGCGCAACCGTTACCCTTCGTGGGTTGAAGTCTCCATCAACGTGGATGTAGGATAGCACCACCTATCTGAACCACGGGAAAACATCCGTGTCTCCAATTGCGTTTGAATTCTCCAAACCCTTCCCTTTACATTCTTGCAAGTTGCATGCTTTACTTTCCGCTGCCAATATACTCTTTGCATGCTTGCTTGAATTGTGTGATGATTGCTTGACTTGTCCTACAATAGCTAAAATCTGCCAAGAACTAAAATTGGGAAAAGGTTAAGTTTTTATTTGGTCAAGTAGTCTAATCACCCCCCCTCTAGACATACTTTCGATCCTACACACTTCCTTGCTAAGTTTGTGCCATCCTTATCTAAACCGTTGTCTTGTTTTCTCCTAGGATGGTCAACACCCGCAGCAACCCTGCTGCCCCGGAGCAGGGGGAAGCCAGTGCAGCTAGGGGTGAAAATCTGCCTCACCCGCCTTCTCTGGCCGAAGTGATGCTGGAGGCGGAAAGAAACAAGCATGAGACTAACCGCCTGCTAGAGCGGATTGAGTAGAACACTACACGCCATCAGCGAAATGACTTGGTGTCAATCAATGACTTTATCAAGCTGTACCCACCAAAGTTTAACCATTCCGTCGAGCCCCTCGACGCGGATGACTGGCTTCGCAACATCACCCACAAGCTACGTTCTGCCAACGTAGCCGAAGCCGATAAGGTTACTTATGCTGCCTATCACCTCGAAGGCCCTGCTAGCCTTTGGTGGGAAAACTTTGAAGCTATGCGTCCGGTCGGCCAAATCACTACTTGGGCTGAATTCAGTGAGGCTTTCCGTGAGCATCACATCCCGGAAGGTCTCTTAGATCGCAAGAGGGAAGAGTTCTGCAATTTCACCCAAGGAAGACTGAATGTGGATGCATATAGTTGTGAATTTGGGAATCTGGCACGATATGCTCCTGAAGAGGTATCCACCGACGCTAAGAAGCAGGCAAGGTTCCGCAAGGGATTTAGCCCTGAGCTTCGTCGCGATCTTCGTCTGCATGAGTGCACCTCCTTTCAGAAGTTGGTCAATAAAGCCATCAGTGCTGAGATAGGCCAGTCTGACTATGACGCTTCATGCAAGCACTCTCGTGATTTTGGCTCTTCATCCGGCTCTGGATCTCAGAAGCACCGGGTGTGGATTCCAAGCACGGCACTGCCACCCAGGTTCATTCCGAGGCCATCCTTTGAGGCGCCTCGTCCCAACCAGCAGTTTGCACCGCCCAAGTCCTATGGTGGCCCCGCTACTAATGCTGCTCCACGTACCAATGTTGTGACGTGTTTCAAGTGCGGAGAGCTGGGTCACTATAGCCGAGAGTGTCCCCAGAACAACAACCCCAATCAGTCTGGAAAGTCTGTTGGTCGTGGTAAGCCAGCGGGAAAGACATTCTACGCCAAGCCGGTCACCACTGCACGTAGCCATGTCAACTATGTCTCAGCCGAGGAGGCTCATGAGGATCCTAACGTCTTCCTTGGTACGCTCCTTGTTAATTGCCATCCGGCATCTGTTCTTTTCGATACTGGAGCATCTCATTCATTCATATCCGAGAACTATGCTTGATTGCATAACACGACATTCTGTGACATGCCCACTTCCATGGTAATTCAAACTCCGGGTTCCAAATGGCAAACTTCTAGAGTAAGCCATGGGAACGAAATTCTTGTTGATAGACTTGTCTTTCTTGCATCTTTAATAGCTCTCAAGTCCTCGGACATTAACATCATATTGGGTATGGACTGGATGTCAGCTCATTACGCTAAGATTGATTGTGCCACTAGAACCGTTCAACTTACTCACCCATCGGGCAAGACAGTCAATGTCTTAACTCGAGTGGCCAAGCGCCAGCTTTACTCCCTAAATGCCAACCCCCTTACAGACCTTGAGGATATTCCGGTAGTCCGAGACTTTCCGGATGTCTTTCCAGAAGAACTGCCGGGTGTTCCACCTGACAGGGATGTCGAGTTCGTGATAGACCTTGTTTCAGGAACCGTTCCAATTTCTGGAAGACCCTATAAGATTGCACCCTTAGAACTAGCCGAGCTTAAGAACCAACTCGATGAGTCCTTGAAAAGGGGTTTCATCCGTCCTAGTTCCTCTCATTGGGCTTGCCCCGTCCTCTTCATCAAGAAGAAGGATGGAACGGATCAGATGGTTGTAGATTACCGACCTGTCAACTTGGTCACCATCAAGAACAAGTATCCGCTTCCCAGGATCAACGATCTGTATGACTAGCTCGCTGGATCCTCAGTCTTTTCCAAGATGAATTTGAGGTTGGGCTACCATCAAATCAAAATCAGAAATGGGGACATTCCCAAAACGGCCTTTGTTACTCGTTATGGCCAATACGAGTACACCGTTATGTCTTTCGGTTTAATCAATGCCCCAGCCACCTTCTCACGGTTAATGAACTCGGTCTTCATGGAGTATTTGGATAAATTCGTCGTAGTTTACCTCGATGACATACTCATCTACTCCAAGAATGAAGAGGAACATGCCGAACATCTAAGGCTGATATTGACGAAACTTCGAGAGCATCACCTTTATGCCAAATTCTCCAAGTGTGAATTTTGGTTGCCAGAAGTGACCTATCTAGGCCATGTAATCTCTGGTAAGGGTCTTGCTGTCAATCCCGAGCGAGTTCAAGCCGTCCTTGATTGGACTCCACCTGAGACGGTCAAGCAAGTTCGGAGCTTCCTTGGCTTAGCGAGCTATTACCGCCGCTTCGTCGAGAATTTCTCCAAGGTTGCTAAACCTCTAACTGAACTCCTCAAGAAAGATAAAAAGTTTGAGTGGACCCCACAGTGCGAGTTCAGCTTTCAGGAACTGAAAAGACGCCTGACATCTGCTCCCGTACTGGTACCACCAGATTTCTCCAAGGACTTTATTATCTATTGCGACGCCTCACGACAAGGACTAGGTTGCATACTCATGCAAGATCTTCAGGTAATTGCCTATGCTTCACGGCAATTACACCCACATGAGGAAAACTATCCCACACATGATCTAGAGCTTGCAGTTGTAGTCCATGCACTCAAAACTTGGCGACATTACCTCCTCGGTAATCGTTGCGAGATCTTCACCGATCACCAAAGTTTGAAATATATCTTCACCCAACTGGATTTGAATCTTGGGCAACGACGTTGGGTCGAGTTGATCTCGGATTACGACTTAGGAATAACTTACACCCCGGGCAAAGCCAATGTCATGGCTGATGCACTAAGTCGTAAGTCCTATTGTAACAATCTGATGTTACAACAAAGTCAACCACTTCTCCATGAGGAATTTCGTAAGCTTAATCTTCACATTGTTCCTCGAGGATTCCTATCCACCCTGGTGGCGAAGCCTAACCTTACGGATCAAATCATAGCTGCCCAGAAGCGTGATAAGGGCATAATCCGGATTAACGAAAACATTGCTAGTGGAGTTGCTAAATGTTTTTCCATGGATGAGCGAGGTGTTGTCTTCTTCGAAAACCGCTTGGTGGTTCCCAAGAAACAACATCTACGCCAGTTGATTCTTAAGGAAGCTCATGAATCCCCTCTCACCATTCATCCCGGTAGTACTAAAATGTATCAAGACCTACGCCAGAGGTTTTGGTGGACTAGGATGAAGAGAGAAATTGCTCAATACATTGCTAATTGCGACGTTTGTCGTCGTGTTAAAGCAGAGCATCAACGGCCTGCTGGCACCCTTCAACCTTTGGCTATTCCTGAGTGGAAATGGGATAAAATCAGTATGGATTTCATCACTGGGTTTCCCAGGACCAAGAGAGGGAATAATGCCATCTTCGTCGTGATCGACCGTCTTTTCAAAGTAGCCCATTTCCTACCTGTTCGTGAGAGTATCACCGCTAGCCAGCTAGCTGACTTATACATCTCCCGAATAGTGTCTCTTCATGGTGTCCCATTGGAAATTAACTCAGACCATGGGAGTCTCTTCACCTCTCGATTTTGGGAAAGTTTCCAAAATGCTATGGGAACTCGTCTCTCTTTTAGCACCGCCTTCCATCCTCAATCAAGTGGTCAAGTAGAGCGAGTCAATCAAATTCTGGAAGATATGCTCCGAGCTTCTGTCATCTCATTCGGAATGGGTTGGGAGAAATGCCTTCCATTCGCGGAGTTTGCTTATAACAATAGTTATCAAGCTAGCTTGGGCAAAGCTCCTTTCGAATTTCTCTATGGACGAAAATGTCGAACGCCTCTTAACTGGTCAGAAACCGGGGAAAGACAACTCTTTGGCCCGGATATGATTCAGGAAGCAGAAGAGCAGGTTCACGTTATTCGTGAGAAATTGAAAACAGCCCAATCTCGTCAAAAGAGCCAATATGATCGTAAACATAAGCTCATGACTTATGAAGTCGGCGAGAAGGCTTACCTTCGGGTTACTCCGTTAAAGGGAACCCATCGTTTCGGTATCAAAGGCAAATTGGCTCCTCGTTACATCGGACCCTTTCGCATTCTTGCCAAATGAGGAGAAGTTGCCTACCAATTGGAACTACCTTCGCATCTTTCCAGAGTTCATGATGTCTTCCACGTTTCTCAACTCAGGCGTTGCTTCGCGGATCCTATCCGTGGAGTGGACCACGAAACGCTTGATCTACAAGATAACCTCTCATATCGGGAATATCTCGTTCGTATCCTTGATCAAGCCGAGCGTACCACTCGACGCCATAATATCAAGTTTCTCAAGGTTCAATGGTCACACCATTCCGAGAAAGAAGCCACTTGGGAAAGGGAGGATCGTCTTCGACTCGAGTACCCCACCTTCTTCCCGGAGGATCCTAAATCTTGGGACGAGATTCTTTTGAATGGGGGTGAGTTGTCACACCCTAGCTAGTTCAAGCATTAGAGTGTGCATCATGTTTAAATTTATCTTAAATTTGAAATGGGGATGACAGAACCCCCAGCACCCCCCTGGAACAACTAGGGTTTACTAAAACCTTTTTCAATGAACCTGAAATGCCCTTCTAAAAAGCCCACCCTTTTTGTTTTGGGTTAAAACCTTTGACAAAAATGGTGCACTTTTTTCTAGGACATCTTAAGGTCATTGGATTAATTCTTATAGTATTTGCATTTGGGCATTTAAGCGTTATAAAATATTTTAAATGCTCAAATAATCATAAACTAAAATGTTTGCTGTTGGATATATTCTAAGTAGTATCCATGATTAATTTTATGATTTATGGAAATGCCCTGGCATTTTTAATAAAGCCCTAAAGTTACAGAAATAATAGAATAAATGAAAAACAGAAAAGGAGAGAGAGAACAGAGACTTACCTGGCGCAGCCCACCTATCCCACCAGCTCGGCCCAGTCCACTGGCTCCTGCCAGTCGTCCTCCTCCTCTCGCCAGGAGGACGAGAACCGCGTGCCCGGCGCCCGCGGCCACATGCCGGCCACCTCCTGCTTTCGCCGACGCCCCGGACGCGCCTACGAGTGCCACGCACTCCCCCACGTCCCCCTCTCATTCTCCCCACTCTCCTCGTGGCCCTCTCCCCTCTCTGGCTCTCTCCCCATTCCCTGCCAAGCACAGCCGTCGCCGCCGACAAGCTCCACCACAGCCACCACCGTCCACTCGTTGCCTCGCCATGCCAAGAAGCTCCGCCGTCGTCCACTGCTTCGCCTCGACCCATCCCCGAGCGCTCGCTCGCCCCGGAGACGCTGCACCGAGCTCGTCTTCAACCTCGGTCACCGGAGATCCCCCTTGCCGCCCCGCTTGCTCCAGCTCTTCCCCGAGCTCGCCATTCGCTCCCCTGCAACCGCAGTGAGCTACTGACCTTCTCCCTCTCTCCGTGCTAGCTCTCGTGCACCATACACGCCACCTCGAGTTCGCCCGAACGCGCCACCGCGGAGCTCGTCGTCGACGAGGCTCCGGCCATGCCACGACCACGCCACTTAGTCCACTAACCTCACCACGTTTCCAGGAGTCTAACGCACCTTACCACGCACCTCGCTGTGCCCCGCAGCCTCGGTTCCGAGCTCACCCGAGCTTCGGCCGCCGCCAAGGTCGACGCCGGCGACGTTTCCGACCACCCTAGCTCCACCCACTACCACCACTCGACGCGGTTCACTCCCCGCATCACATAGATGGTCTCCGCCGTCCTTTTGGTCGCCGGAGTGCAAAACCCGCACCCCTCCGCCGTCCCTGGCCCTGCCGGCGACGAGCCCCGGGTCAACTCCGGCGAGTTTGACCCGGGTTGACCCCAGTTTGAATTCCCCTGACTCATTGACGTGTGGGCCCGAGGCCACTAATTAAACTAGATTAGTATTACTTTAACACTAACTAAATTTAGTTAGTTAGTTGACACTGACAGATGGGACCCACAGGTCAAGGTTGACCTGGACCATCTCAGTTGACCGCTGACGTCACTCTGATGTCAGGCTGACGCAGTAAATCCTTTTCTAGATTTATTCTCTAATAGGAAATTCCATAAAATAGCCAAAACTTCTAAAAATCATAGAAAATCAACCATAGCTCCAAATCAAACAATTTATATATATGAAAAATGATCAGAAAAATTCAATCTATCCATCTGTAATGGTTTCATGCATGACAAAACAAGTTAACCTTGCTGTTTAAGCAAAATAAGATAATGCACTAATAAGGCTATGCTAAATGAGCTAACATTTGAATCTTTGATTGAAATGAGTTCACTCCTTTCTGTTTTAGCTTGCATTAGGCCAAGACACTTTCATTTTGCCATGTCATAGCATGCATCATATTGTTGCATATTGTCATGTGTTGATTATGTTCGGTGTGTCTTTCGTGGTAGGTTCTACCACCGATGATAACCCCGAGTATCCGTCTGAAGGGCAGTACCCTACTACCACTACATCAGGCAAGCAACCCATTGATCATTCCAATACAAACCCATGTTCTCGCTTCTGCTCTTGTTTACTGCATTAAGACAGCGCGATTCAAACTGCTGTGTGCTACGGTAGTTGAACCCTTATCCTCTGCATGACCTGTCATTGCCACAGTAACTAGATGAAACCCACTAGCATGTGTAGGAGTTGATTGAGCCATGTATGTGTTTCCTACCTTGCTATGCTTAGAGTTGTGTCAGGTCTGGTTCATCTGGGTGATGGGCTAGAGTGAAATGATTATGTCAGTAATGTGAGGGGTGTGTTGAACATGATTTGGTAAAGGTATCGATGAGAGGCCATGTAGGAGTACATGGTGGGTTGTTTCATTGAGACCGTCCATAAGAACTGAGATCTGTATGCGTGATTTAAGATTCAGCTACTACCGCACATTGGGCCCTGAAATATGACCCCGCTTGACTTACGGACCCCTCTCGTCCTCTGTCCAGGAGTTGTAACTACTTTTTGGTGTTTGTAGGTTATGTGTTGGCGGCCGTGCGTAGCGCTGACCCTAGGGGTGGGCTATGATGCGGTAGATACACTGTGGCACGGTGTACCGAGTCGCCCGTTTGGTGTCTCGGGAACCCTACACACATCGTTTGGGGCCGTTGAGGACACCCCGGCCGGATCTCCTTGCGAATGGAATCTGAATAGGCGATAAACCTGGACTAGAGACTTGTGAGGTTAATCAGGTCGTGGTCTACACCCACGTCGGCTTTCGCTTGAAGTCTGCCGAGCACATGCCGTGTGCAGACGCTAAGTGGTGGAAACATGTGTGACGAAGTACACCCCTGCAGGGTATAAAACTATTCGAATAGCCGCGTCCGCGGTAAAGGACTACTTGGTTGCCTATACAGTTCATAGACAAGCTAATGGATACTACTAAAAGACTCAAGATAAGTGTGAGTACCGAGGATGGCCCTCTCGTAGGATGACGAGGGAGGATCCTCGGTGGAGTATTGTGTTGGTGAGTAGTGGACTCGTGTGCGAAAACTATTTTACTAGTGGAGTTCCGTAGGATAGCTTAGCCATGAGTCAAAGCTGGCTTGCTGCAATAACCCCACCACCTCCTTGGGAATGAGCATGTATAGTAGGTTCTGATGTAAGACTTGTTGAGTACCTTTGTACTCATGTTTGCTTAATTACTGTTTTCAGACGACAACACCGCCCCCTCCGATGGGTTTTATGTAGACCTCGACGTCGATGAGTAACTCGCCACCCAGGTGGTGACCCTGGCCATGGAGGTTTCTATGTAGATAGACAGGCTTCAAGAAGCCTTCTTGCTTTCTAGTGTCTGTACTCAGACTATTTGCTTCCGCGTGTGCTTGTATGCTTGTATGACTTGAGTGTCGGGTCATGTGACCCCTATCTGTATGAACATGTTATGTATGGCTCTCTGGAGCCTTTAAATAAAGTACTTGAGTTGTAGAGTTTTGTTGTGATGCCATGTTGTATGTACTCATATCGGGCATATTGTGTGTATGATTGAAATGCTTGGTATGAGTGGGATCCGACAATCTAGTTGTTTATCCTTGGCAGCCTTTCTTATGGGGAAATGTAGTCTAGTGTTCCTCGAGCCATAGTAGTCCGCTACAGCTCGGTTCACCGGAGTCTTGCTAGCCCAGCACTATTGCTCAGGACACTTGATTGGCCGGCATGTGTTTCACTTCGTTCCTATGTTTGTCCCTTCGGGGAAATGTCACGCAGTGACATCCAGAGTCCTGCCTAGCCTGCTACAGCCCGGGTTCCCCGGAGTCCTGTTAGCCTAGTGCTACAGCCCGGATTCACTCGCTGATGACCGACATGCTCGATGTGATTCATGTATGCCTGTCTCCATAGGTCTGCATCGCTTTGGGTTCACGACTAGCCATGTCGGCCGGGGTTCTCTGTCATATGGATGCTAGCGACACTATCATATACGTGAGCCAAAAGGCGCAAACGGTCCCGGGCCATGGTAAAGCGACACCCGTGGGGATACCATGCGTGAGGCCGCAATGTGATATGAGGTGTTACCGGCTAGATCGATGTGACTTGGAATCGGGGTCCTGACAGCACTGGCCGCAGCAGGGGAGCCCAAAGAGACCCCCTCTGGTAATATATCCTTCGAATGATAAGTATCATATAGAATGTGTCGTATATGCAGATCTGACGATAAAATTGCAGATGACGCTGGAGTAAATCCGGATAAGCAACAACTCCTATGCCAGCTGAAGGCTGGTGAGAGCGTGCTTACGAGGGTGAGGCAGGAGAAGAATGATCTCCTAGATGCCAACACCAAGCTGGGCGTGGAACTAAAAGATGTTCGTGCCCAACTGTCGGACTCTGTTAAGGAGAATCGGCGGCTTCGACGCGGCATATTTAGTAAGTTCTTGAACGAACTTTGAAAAAGAGTTCGGCGAGGAATCTGGCTGACAGAGTTATGTTTGTAGGTATGCTAACAGGTCGTCCTGCCGAGGAAATGCCCGGTTCTACGGGTGACCTTCTTCCCGAGCTCTCACAACTGCACGAACGAGTTCGGCAGGTGATGCAAGGCGTCGCTCAGGCCTTGTGGCCATCCATCTCCATGCCCGAAGGCCTTGGAGAGCTTGTAGAGAAGCTGAAGGGAGCGCGGCGGTGCTTCCGATTATGGAAGATATCAGCCTACCGTCAGGGCGCCAGGGAAGCCTGGGCAATGGTGAAGACGCGGTACACGAAGGCTGACCCAAACCACATGGCCGAAGTCGGACCTGTGGGGCCCGATGGGAAGGAGATCCCTGTGAGCTTAGTGTACGGTCAAGTAGAATTGGGCGCAAAGTATTCCCAACAGGACTGTAGACTAGACAGCCTATTGGATGGTATTGAAGAGGAATTCAACCAGTCAAATTGACTATGTAATTTATAGTGACATGTATAATGCCTTCTAGCCGGATTGTAGATCGTTTGTCGTGGCAGACCTTTTCGCTTCAACCTCGGGACCCGACGGTCCGGAGTGTATCTGAATACCCTCTCGGTCATGTAAGAACCGGGGCATGCATGGATACCAGGCGTAGGGGTCATTAGTGCTTTAATGGACAAGTGCCCAACTAGTTATGTTATATTACATGGTTAGTAAGAAACATCTTCCAGGGAGAATAGTTCTGTTAGGGGTTCCTTTCCCTGGGACGCATGCCCTAAAGTGCATGTCCGGACTGCGAGAAGAGACGCAGAAAGAACATCTGGGGCGCATAAGTAAATAAGTGAAAAATCATCTTTAGTTCACCAACCGAATATTCCCTTAAGAACGCTAGCTTTCAGCTTCACCCAGTCTGAGGTACACATCCGGCTGACCCGGCAGTAACAATCGCAGAGGTGCTCCCCTTATGCCCTAGCCGAATTAACGGGAACGTAGGGCATAAATACAAGAGCGAGGCAACCCAGCTTGGCCAAAACTTAAGTCATATCGATGCATATAATGGTGAATAAAGGGTACCTCCGGAAGGATAACACATGTGTTGGGCATAAACCCCGTATGAATAAGCTTTTGTTAAAGAAGCCCCCAGGTATAATGAGCGCATATAGCACGTCAGTTGCGTGCAAACAAGGCACGAATGGGCCCCTAAAGGCTGTGAGAGAAAAGAAAAGGAGAAGGAGAAAAATATAAGACAGATAGTGTATAAAAAATGGACAGAGGAAGGAGACGAACACAGAGTCCGACAGTTTAGGCGTAGAATCTTCGAAGTCGGGCTGCGTTCCATGGGTTCGGCTCGAGTCGATTATCTGATGCATCCCGCAGACGGTACGCTCCACCAGTCAGGACCTGGTCAATGATGAAGGGACCTTCCCATTTGGGCTTGAGTTTGTCCTTTTTCTTATCCGGCAAGCGTAGAAATAACTCACCAATATTGTAAGTTTTGGACCGTACTTCTCTGCTTTGGTATCTTCGAGCCTGCTGTTGATAGAATGCGAAACGGGCTTTTGCCACATCACTCTCCTCCTCCAAGGCGTCCAAACTGTCCTGCCGATCGAGCTCGGCTTCTCTTTCTTCGTACATGCGCACTCGAGGTGAGTCATGAATAATGTCGCAGGGCAGAACCGCCTTTGCGCCGTATACCATAAAGAATAGTGTGTATCCGGTAGTGCGATTCGGCGTGGTCCGCAGCCCCCAGAGTACGGAGTCGAGCTCCTCTACCCAATGCGTGTTAGATTCCTTGAGCGATCGCACTAATCTGGGTTTGATGCCGCTCATGATAAGACCATTTGCTCGCTCGACCTGACCGTTAGTTTGTGGGTGATAGACTGAAGCATAATCAAGCTTGATGCCGATGTTTTTGCACCAGAGTTTTACCTCGTTGGCCGTAAAGTTCGTGCCGTTATCGGTGATGATGCTGTGGGGGACGCCGTAACGGTGTATGACCCCGGATATGAAGTCTATCACCGGTCCGGATTCGGCCGTCTTAACAGGCTTGGCTTCTATCCATTTGGTGAACTTATCCACCATGACCAGTAAGTATTTTTGCTTGTGGGTTCCTCCTTTAAGGGGTCCAACCATGTCAAGCCCCCAGACCGTGAAGGGCCAGGTGATGGGTATAGTTTGGAGGGCGGTGGGTGGCATATGGCCTTGGTTAGCAAAAAGCTGGCAACCAACGCATCGTTGGACTAAGTCCTAAGCGTCTGCCTTGGCCGTCGGCCAATAGAAGCCTGTACGGAAGGCCTTGCTTACAAGGGCCCGAGCCGCCGCATGATGACCGCCGAGTCCGGCATGAATTTCAGCCAGAAGATTCCGGCCTTCCTCTTCGGAGATGCACCTTTGAAGGACTCCGGTGGTGCTTTTCTTATAAAGCTCTCCCTCATGCACTTTATTGGCTTTAGATCGCCGCACTATGCAGCGTGCCTCATTTTGGTCCGTGGGAAGTTCCTGCTTAGTTAGGTAGGCTAGGAATGGTTCTGTCCATGGGGCGATGACTGCCATTATTACGTGGGCTGAAGATGTTATTTCGTTGGCAGAGCCTCCAATTATGTCAGAATATTCGGTGTCAGGCAGTGCGGTTGGGTCCGGGCTGTTATTTCCGGGTTCCCCTTCCCATACCACAGATGGCTTGAACAGCTTCTCCAAGAAGATGTTGGGAGGGACGGCATCGCGTTTTGCGCTGATGCGTGCCAGGACGTCTGATGCCTGATTGTTTTCCCGGGCTATATGGTGAAATTCGAGCCCCTCGAACCGAGCTGACATTTTTAGGACAGCATTGCGATAAGCTGCCATTTTCGGATCCTTGGCATCAAAGTCTCCATTTATTTGGGATATTGCGAGGTTCGAATCCCCGCGCACCTCTAGGCGTTGAATGCCCATGGATACTGCCATCCGGAGACCATGTAGAAGGGCCTCATATTCGGCTGCGTTGTTGGAGTCCGTATACATTATCTGTAGTACGTATTGAACTGTATCTCCTGTTGGGGACGTCAAAACGACGCCAGCCCCCAGACCAGCCAACATTTTGGAGCCGTCGAAGTGCACGATCCAGTTTGAATATGTGCCGTACTCTTTAGGGAGTTCAGCTTCCGTCCACTCGGCGACGAAGTCGGCCAAAACTTGCGACTTAATAGCTTGTCGTGGCTTGTAAGTTATGTCGAACGGGAGGAGCTCAATGGCCCATTTGGCAATCCGGCTCATCGCGTCGCGGTTGTTTATAATATTGTTAAGTGGTACTTCCAAGGCTACCGTTATCGAACACTCTTGAAAGTAGTGTCGCAGGTTCTGGGATGCCATAAATACCGCGTACGCTATCTCTTGATAATGCGGGTACCGTGACTTGCATGGAGTAAGGACGGTGGACACATAGTAAATTGATTTTTGAAGGGGGAATTTGTGTCCGTTCGTTTCTCGTTCGACGACGAGCACTGCACTTACTACTTGATGAGTTGCCGCAATGTATAATAGCATTGGTTCGCCAATGCTTGGCGCGGCCATGACTGGGTTTGTTGCTAATATGGCTTTTATTTCATTGAGTCCGGCCGTGGCGGCATCCGTCCACTCGAAGTGTTCAGTGCGTCGGAGGAGGCGATAAAGGGGTAATGCCTTTTCTCCCAAGCGGGAGATAAAGCGGCTTAGAGCCGCTACGCATCCGGTCAATTTTTGTATTTGTTTGAGGTCCTTTGGGATGTCCAATTGTGACAGAGCTCGGATCTTGGCTGGATTTGCTTCAATTCCTCTACCGGATACAATGAAGCCCAAGAGCTTTCCGGCTGGTACGCCAAAAACGCATTTTTCCGGGTTGAGCTTGGTGTCGTATGTTCGGAGGTTGTCGAATGTGAGCCTCAAGTCGTCTACTAGAGATTCGACATGCTTGGTTTTGACGACCACGTCATCTATGTATGCCTCCACTATTTTGCCGATCTGGTTTGCCAGACATGTCTGAATCATGCGCTGATATGTTGCGCCGGCGTTTTTGAGCCCGAAGGGCATTGTGTTGAAGCAGAATGGGCCGTACGGTGTGATGAATGCCGTTGCGGCTTGGTCTGGCTCTGCCATTTTAATTTGATGGTAGCCGGAGTATGCGTCGAGGAAACACAATGAATCGTGTCCTGCGGTAGCGTCGATGATTTGATTGATGCGGGGGAGGGGAAGGGATCCTTTGGGCAGGCCTTGTTAAGGTCCTTAAAATCGACGCACAAGCGCCAGGATTTGTCCTTCTTTGGTACCATCACCAGGTTTGCTAGCCAGTCCGGATGTTTTATGTCTCTGATGAATCCGGCCTCCAATAGCTTGGCTAGTTCCTCTCCCATGGCTTGTCTCTTAGGTTCGGAGAAACGCAGAGCCTGCTTGACTGGCTTGAATCCTTTTAGGATATTTAGGCTGTGCTCGGCCAACCTGCGTGGGATTCCTGGCATGTCTGAAGGGTGCTAGGCAAAAATATCCCCGTTCTCGCGTAGGAACTCTCGTAGTGCGGCGTCGACATCAGGGTTTAATTATGCCCCGATGGAAGCTTTTTTGTAGGGTCCGTTGGATGGACTTGGAATTTGACTATTTCGTCCGCCGGTTTAAAGGAGGTGGACTTGGATCTTTTATTGAGTATCACGTCGTCCCTATTCACCATGGAGCGCAGCGCAGTCAGTTCCTCAGCCGCTAGGGCTTCGGATAGTGCCTTGAGGGCCAGTGCGGCTGTCTAATTTTCAGCGCGGAGTGCTATGTCCGGATCACTAGCAAGAGTGATGATTCCGTTGGGCCCGGGCATTTTGAGCTTCCTGTACCCGTAATGGGGTATAGCTTGGAAGATTGTAAACGCCTCCCGCCCTAGTAGAGCGTGGTATCCGCTGCTGAATGGGGCCACTTGGAATGTAATTCCTTTGGACCTGTAATTATCCAGCGTGCCGAATACCACATCTAGTGTGATTTTCCCAGCACAACGTGCTTCCCGACTGGGGATGATTCCTCTAAAGGTTGTGCTACTTTTCTCAATGCGGCTCCAGTCTATTTCCATCTTTTGAAGAGTTTCCTCATAGATGAGGTTTAATCCGCTGCCGCCGTCCATGAGTACCTTGGTGAGTCAAAAGCCGTCCACGATTGGACTGAGGACCAGTGCGGCTGGTGCTGAGGCTGTTCGGAATTTAGGTTCGTCACTGGCATTGAAGGTAATAGCCGTGTCACTCCAAGGATTTATTGCTGCTACGTGGCAGATTTCGGCCATGCTGCGGAGTGTTTGCTTGCGTCTATTATTTGACGTGAAGGTCTCAAAGACCGTTAACAGCGTATTGTTGTCCACGGGATGGCGCTCTATGGTATTTGGGAGGAGTAGATCCTCACCACTTTTGTCCACCTGCCGGAGTATCCAACATGCTTTAAGGTTGTGCGTTAGTATTGCATCCGCTGTACTATGAACTTTGCAGGGTCCGTTGAGCCATCCCTCCAGTACGGTTTGCCCCGTAGAGGGCTTTTGCTTTTTGGTAGTTAACCCGGGTGTATTGTGATAATGCACCCTTTTATTTCGGACTGGGTTTGTGTTCAGGGCCGGATTATCCCAAAAGTTTGTTTTGGTTTTCCAGGCACTTTCCACCGCACAGTACTTTCGTACTATGGACGCCAAGTCAGCGAAGCGTGTTATCTCACGGCGATTTATGGCGTTAAGGATTCCTTTGTCTGTGCAATTATTGCGGAAAAATAAGATTGCGTCTTCCTCGGGACAGTCCTTAACCCTGTTCATCGCAAGGAGGAATCTGGCCAGTAGTGATGTACTGTTTCCTGGGGCTCTTGCCTAATTTGGGATAGATCGCTTATGTTTGGGTGGGTGGGCGGAATTGAATCCGAATCCTCACCCAATCTGAGACTCAGGGGCCAAGGAGTTTCCGAACACGGAAGTTTGGATTCTTGGATGTTTTCCAATAAATCTAGCCCGCTGCCTGACTCTAGGTTCAGGTCTTGAGTGACGTCCTCCCCTCCGCGGGTATCCTGCTTGGAGGGATTGAGAATCTGGACATAGCTAGTCCTTAAGATAGATGAAGGGTTGACGCATTTTTCCTCCACCACTGCAACGTGATGGGTGACTCGGGGAGAGTTAATCTCTCTCAGATCGGGTTTAGGCCCAATTTGATCGTAGTCTGTAGCGACTCCCAGGGCGGCGATGCGATCCAAGAGCTCGTTTAGGAAAGACAGCTCCATTGGATCTAACTGCTCGGCGAGTTCCGAGTTGACGTGAAGATTGCTTTCGATGACCCGAGAAGTCATCGTCGGCGCAGCGGCCGAACAGGCGGTCATAAGAAAACCACATAGCCGGAGAGTTTGGCCGACAGCCAAAGCTCCCTTAGCAACAGTGTCGTCTTTAAAGACAGGATGAGGCATCCTTCCTGATGGCGACGGCACAGCGGAACTCTCAATGAAAGCACCAATGTCGGTGTCAAAACCGGCGGATCTAGGGTAGGGGGTCCCGAACTGTGCGTCTAGGCCAGATGGTAACAGGAGGCAGGGGACACAACGTTTACCCAGGTTCGGGCCCTCTTGATGGAGGTAAAACCCTACATCCTGCTTGATTAATATTGATGATATGGGTAGTACAAGAGTAGATCTACCACGAGATCAGAGAGGCTAAACCCTAGAAGCTAGCCTATGGTATGTTTGTGTGTTGTCCTACGGACTAAAACCCTCCGGTTTATATAGACACCGGGAGGGGCTAGGGTTACACAAGGTCGGTTACAAAGGAGGAGATATGCATATCCGTATTGCTTAGCTTGTATTCCACACCAAGTAGAGTCCCACCCGGACACGAGACGAAGTCTTCAATCTTGTATCTTCATAGTCCAACAGTCCGGCCAAAGGATATAGTACGGCTGTCCGGATACCCCCTAATCCAGGACTCCCTCACCGATCATCGGGCAAGTCAACCAAAGTCCACACTTTGTTCTCATAAGTGGATCCCATCTCAAATTTCATGGCCTCAAGCCAGTTCGCAGAATCTGGGCTCGTCATCGCTTCCTCATAGTTCGTAGGTTCGTCATGGTCAAGTAACATGACCTCCAGAACAGGATTACCGTACCACTCTGGTGTGGTACCTTACTCTGGTTGACCTACGAGGTTCGGTAGTAACTTGATCTGAAGTTTCATGATCATCATCATTATCTTCCTCAATGATTGGTGTAGGCATCACTGGAACTAATTTCTGTGATGAAGTACTTTCCAATTCGGGAGAAGGTACAATTACCTCATCAACTTCTACTTTCCTCCCACTCACTTCTTTCGAGAGAAACTCCTTCTCTAGAAAGGATCCACTCTTAGCAACAAAGATCTTGCCTTCGGATTTGTGATAGAAGGTGTACCCAATTGTTGACACCTGATTTTGGCAAGATACAGAGTGAAAGGGTTTTTAGCATGAGAAAGTTTCACGTCGTCAAGTGGAACAACTTTGATGTTTAGGCTATCGCCATTCGACCTCATCTCAGTGGCCGAAGTTGTACTCCGAGTGACAAAATTTAGTGTTCTGAGTGCTTTTCGGCCGATTACGCCCTCAATATGATCTCACATGAAGGAGTGCTCTAAAGGGATTGTCTTCGTCTCGTCGAGACGATCGATTTTCATATATAAATCATATTAATTCGAGTTTATATGCAAAAGTTATAGTCAATACGGTCTGGACAGGCCAGAGACCAAAATATTACGCTTGACACCAGACACATGTTGATGAGTGTCTGATACAATGCGTGAGCAATTCGGCCCTCAAGATGGCCTTGAATTGAAAAACCTTCAACACAGAAAAGTTTCCTCTTGTCGAGCCGATCGATTTTCATATATAATTCGTCTCAATCCGAGGTCGTATGAGGCCTGGAGAGACAAATCAAGATCAGGCTATGTTTTCAGTCGGAAAATCCGAGTGAAAAGTTTACCATCCGAATGAAAGTTTATGGTCGAGTGAAAATTTACCGGTCGAGTGAAAGTTTGTTGACCGGATGAACTTATTATTATCCAAGTGGAAATATAGTCATCCGAGTGGAAATATGGTCATCCGAGTGAAATTGTCCTCCAAGTAAAAATATTCCGAGTGAAAAGATTGCTATCGGGACGAAAACTTGCCGATCGAATAAAATAATGCCTTCCGAGTGGAAATATAGTCATCCGAGTGAAAATATTGCCTTCCGAGTGAAAATATGGTCATCCGAGTGAAAATTGTATTCCGAGTGAAAGATTCTAAACATCCAAGTGAAAAAGTCCAGTCGGACGATCCAAGTGAATGACTCTAATCCGAGTGGATGAGCTCGAATCCGAGTGAAACTGAACATATACCTGAAAGTTTATCAAGATGACCTCGGATGAAGAAGTGTTCAATACAGAAGTTGTGCGTATCATCAAGACGGTAAACTTTGGTTTTTGAGTCATTGTCATCAGAGATAGTATATAGCCTACAAATTCACTATGAGACTCGGATAATCCAGTCTACTGCAAGACCGAGTCCGACTGGAAGATAAAGATGACCTCGAAAAGTATTCAAGATGGCCTTATTTGAAAAAGTGATCAACATGAGAGTTGTTCGTATCATCGAGGCACACAAGTTTGATATTTGGGCCGTCTTGATCGGAGATCCTATGCAAGCCCGGCAGCCCGCGCAAGAAGGAAGACAGAGTTTGGGCCAGATTCAGACTGAATCCGAGTTGGAATAGAATTAGGACTCTAGGACGTGAATTGATGTAATTTTTCTTGTAAGGAAAGCCTAGATGAATCCTTTACTTGTACGGGAAGTCCAGCCGCCTCTTATATATGTTGGGGGTGACGGCCGATTGAACAACACACAATCGAACAAATCAATATACTACTGTTTTCATCTACGTTTTATCTCTCCACCATTTTTCTCTCTCGTTCTTCGCTGTTCTTTGTGTTTGAGAGCTGAGAATCCCGAGGCTCTAGGAGCGAGCGAATCGACCTAGAGCAGCCCATAGCCGCCGCACTCCCTGACGGGGTCCCTCCCGGGGGTGTGGGGTTTTCGGGTCTGCAAAAGCGCCCGTCGACTGTCTTGCGTATCGCGCTATCGGTCGGGTCTCCTTCGACGTGAGCTGCGGTGCATCACCCCCGGCGTCGAGGGTACACATGACGTGTTCGTGTGTCAACACACTTTTTGGCGACTCCGCTGGGGAACGAAGATCAATCGTCATCATCCACCATGTCCGATCTTCCCAAGCCATCTGAGGTAAACGCCGATAACATCATTAAGCCTAGTCTTGATGAGATATCGGCCGATCATCGCCAAGTCTATGAGGAGTACAAGAAGGCGCGTGAGGAGAAGGACCTGCAGGAGTTCTTTGCAAAATTCAAGAAAGATCGCCAAGGCAACATCATTCCGATTGAAGAAATCAAGTTCCCTCCTCTTCAAACTGAACAGGTTAAGCCTTCTGTAAGTACTGCCTTTTCTCCTGAGTAGTGGGCTGAGATTGAAAGTCGTATTGCTGATGGTAACAATCTAGTCTATCAAACTTTTATAGAAAATACTAATGCTCAGAAGAATATATCTCAATCGTCTAGTGGTAATAATGGTGTAGTTGCTACTGTGCAAAACCCTAATCTGGCTTTACCTATTGCATCGGCGCCTCCCGTGCCGATGACTTATTATCCTACCCAAACAAATCAGATTGTGGCTACACCCATTAATCCTATTATGAGCATGACAGGTTTGGTGGCAACGCCGAACCAAACTCTACCTACAGCTACAACCACTCGACCACTACCAAATTATGGGTCGACATACATGCCACAATTCCTACCTACAGCTAGTAACCATACTCTTCCTATGTCACTGCCACAAGCTTCATCGTCCACTACGGATGATGGTCTAGCTAATCTTAGAGAGGAGATGGCTAAGATGCTTAGAGAGAATTTTGGAGTTGAGTTAACTCGAAATCGGATTTACCAAAAGCCGTACCCCGAGTACTTTGATGCCATCCAGTGCCCTCCGGGATATAAGATTCCAGATTTTGTTAAGTTCAATGGAGAGGGCACAAAAACCACATGGGAGCATGTTAGTCAATACTTAGCACAACTAGGTGAAGCAGGTTCACTAAATGAGTTGAAAGTGCGTTTGTTTCCTTTATCTTTAACTGGTACTGCATTTTCATGGTTTTCTTCCTTACCACATGGTTCCATTCGGGTTTGGTCACAGCTAGAGCAGAAATTTCATGATCACTTTTATAGCGGCGACAATGAACTCAAGTTATCACATCTAACATCGGTTAAACAGAAGCATGATGAATCGGTCTCCGATTACGTCAAGAGATTCAGAGAAACAAAAAACCGGTGTTTTAGTTTGGTGATAACCGAGAGAGACTTGGCAGACCTAGTGCTGAGTGGTTTGAGAACTCCCATTAGAGAAAAGCTAGAAGGTTATGAGTTCTTAAATATCAACCACGTCTTACAAAGGGCTTTGGCTCAGGAAAGCCGAAGCAAAGATCTCAAAGAAGTGCATAGATACAAAGCCGATCGTCCAAAGATGAATATGGTGGAATATGATAGTGATCACTCGAACGATGAGGGTCATGTTTTTGCTACTGAATTTGTCTGGCCATCTAAGGCCAAACCCTTTACTTGCAATGATCTGAAACCGATTCATAAGAATCATGATGAAGAAATGAAATTTACTTTTAACATTGCTAAGTGTGATAGAATATTTGATGCTTTGCTACAGGCTAAGATTATTGGAATATCTCATACTTTACCGCCGCTTGAAGAGCTAAAACGGCATGCTTATTGCAAGTATCATAATTCTTTTTCTCATGCTACTAATGATTGCAATGTTTTTCGATGACAGATACAATCGGCCATTAATGACGGACGATTCAACTTTTCTGAGATGCAAGTTGATAAACAACCTTTTCCAATGAATACCATGGGTTTGGAGGGGAAGAAACTACTCATTCGGCCGGAGGTAGCCGAATCTGCTAATAAAGCTAATGTCATTGTTGGTGAGCCCAGGAAAGACAAGGAGGACAGCAAGGTCTTGGGAAGACAAGTTGTGCTTGATAAGCAACCCGATGGCAAGGAAGTGATCAAAATCACCATCAAGAACCCTACACTCGGGGGGCAACCACAAGTGCAAGAAAATACTCATGTTAAATTTGTCAAGCCCAAGAGTCCAGAAGTTGGCAAGTGAAAGAAGAATGAAGCTAAATTGCAGCGTAAGCGGATCAAGCCAACTTTTGATATGTTGCTGTCCAAGTATGCTAACCACTCGGCCGGTTCTAGTTTCAATCGACCGACTCATCTGAAATGACCAAGGTCACCATCAGCTGATATGTTCAGTCGGTATACAAAACCGAGTGGACCAAGGGCACAATTTCTAGAAGAGTATACGCAATCTGTTTGGGATCGACTTGACTACTCATATAATGGCCGACTCAACATCGGTGACTATCAGTCGGCTGGTCAAAATATGCGACCGAGTGCAAATTATCCGAGTGTAAGAATGCACCCAGGTGGAAGTCATCCGAGTGAATTCCATCCGAGTGGATTCCATCCGAGTAAAAAGGTGCGCCCAAGTGGAAATTTCATGCATCTGGAAAGTCGAAAAGAATGGCGTGTTAAATCACCAAGTGTTGCAGCAATTGAGTCGGCAAAAGGCAAGGAGAAAATGGATGCCGACTCACTTATCTTGGGCACCGAAACATTCGCCATACGACAGCCGATTGTGCATAGCAATCCGATTGAGCCGATACTTGCTATCACGCCAAAGCACTCGGCCAATGACCATGAAGCAAGCACCAGCTAGGTAAAAACGAGAGATCCTAAATACACTCAGCCAAAGTGGTGTCCTCCAGGGCTAACAAAGACAAAAAATAGGAAACTACAGAGGTTAAGGAGTCAAGAGATGGCAGAAAAGGAGGCCGAGAAACAAAGGGATAAGTTGTTCAATGACACTTGACCCATGGTTCCAGCAAAACAAGTGTGGAGGCCTAAACAAATACAAGATACAATAGCTTCTACATCTATCACAGCAACACCTACATCACCAAAGGAGAACGATGCAACAGATATCACATCGTCTGCGACAATTCTTACTTCTCCTTCACTCGGACAAATTTCAGAATCGGTGGATGCACTCAAGGAGGAGGCTGATATGGTGGACTATGAGTCTACGCCGGTTCATGAAGGTATGAATATCAATATGGCGTATTACTTACCTGCTGAGTTTCGTGCTGTAGATGAGGAAGGGGAGGTGGCTCAGATGGATTTTGGCCCTAAAAACGCAATATTTGAGAAGCCAAAAGAACCAGTAACGCATCTGAAACCATTATATCTCAGAGGTCATATCAATGGGTCGCCGCTCACTCGGATGCTTGTTGATGGTGGTGTTGTGGTAAATCTTATGCCCTATTCGGTCTTCAAGAAATTGGGTTTGCCTGAGAAGAATTGATCAAGACCAATATGGTGCTCAACGGATTTGAAGGCAAAGAAAAAACTGAAGCCAAAGGTGTAATGTATGTGGAGCTTACAGTCGGAAGCAAAACTTTGGCTACTGCATTCTTTGTCGCTGAGGTGCAAGGTAACTACAACGTCATACTAGGCCGTGATTGGGTTCATGCAAACCAGTGCGTGCCATCCACTATGCACCAATTTTTGATTCAGTGGGTTGATGATGAAGTGGAAGTCATTCATGCGGATAACTCGGCCTGTGTTGCTTTGGCCGATGCATTGGTGGATCGGCAACATCCCAATGCTACTTGCTTGACGGGACATGACTTATCAGAATTTGATTTACTCAGCGCGACCAAGAATGGTTTTGTGCCCGTCTCTTTAAAGCCGACTGAATGCAATCGGCTCCAAGGTATGATATGTTTAAATGGATCCTAATTCCGAGTGGTTACAAAAACGTCTTGTAAAGTATCGGTCCAGTGAGGACGATATGTATGAGTCTATAGAGGAGTTGGATGACATGGATAAACTTGGACAAGGTTTTACATCGGCCGATCCATTAGAAGAGGTAGATATTGGAGATGGTTTAGTCACTCGACCGATGTTTGTAAACAAAAATTTGGAAGCCGATTGTAAAGCTAAGTTAATCGAGCTATTGAAAGAATATGTTTGTTGCTTTGCATGGGAATATCATGAGATGCCAGGGTTAAGCCGAGAGCTAGTGGAGCATCGGTTGCCTATAAAGGCCGGTTTTAGACCTTATAAACAGTCGGCCAGAAAATTTAATCCGAAAACATATGACCGGATCAAGGAAGAGATCGGTCGACTGCTTGAAGCTAATTTCATTCGACCTTGCAGGTATGCCGAGTGGATTTCTAACATTGTCCCACTAAAGAAGAAAGGATCCGGCAAATTGAGGGTATGCATTGATTTCAGAGATTTGAATAGGGCTACACCCAAAGATGAGTATCCTATGCCAATAGTTGATATGCTTATTAATGATGCTTCTGGACATAAGGTTATTAGCTTTCTAGATGGTAATGCCGGATACAATCAAATTTTTATGGCCGAAGAGGACATGTACAAGACAGCTTTTCGATGCCCTGGTTTCCTTGGTTTATTCGAGTGGACAGTGATGACATTCGGATTAAAAAATGCTGGCGCCATATATCAAAGGGCTATGAATTTGATTTTTCATGATTTACTTGGTGTCATACTTGAAGTTTATATTGATGATATTGTTGTCAAATCGGATGCTTTTGAATCTCACTTGGCTGATTTGCATTTAGCTTTTGAAAGAATGAAAAAGTATGGTCTGAAGATGAATCCTTTGAAGTGTGCTTTCGGCGTGTCAGCTGGCAAGTTTTTGGGTTTCATTATTCATGAAGATGGTATAGAGATTGATCCCAAAAAGATAGAGGCTATACAAAAAGTGGAGGCTCCAACATGCAAGAAAGATATGCAAAAGTTCCTTGGCAAGGTCAATTATTTGAGAAGGTTCATAGCTAATCTATCAGGGAAAGTTGATGCATTTACTCCTATCCTTCGGTTAAAGAATGATGCTGATTTTACTTGGGGGGCAAAACAGCAAGAAGCATTTGATATGATCAAGAATTATTTGTGCACTGCTCCGGTGATGAGAGCACCCAAGCATAGGGAACCCTTCAGACTTTACATTGCAGCAGAGGAAGGAGTTATTGGTGTTGTTCTAACTCAAGAGACCGAAGGAAAAGAGCATGCCATCACTTATTTGAGCCGCCGCTTATTGGACGCAGAGACAAGGTATACATTTATTGAGAAATTATGTCTAAGCTTATATTATGCTTGCACAAAATTGAGACATTATTTAGTGCCGAGTGCTTGCGTAGTAGCTTGTCAGACCGATGTCATTAAATACATGTTGCATAAGCCAATTCTTAGTGGTAGAATTGGCAAGTGGGCTTATGCTTTGATTGAATATGATTTGGCTTATGAATCTCTAAAATCCATGAAGGGCCAAATTGTTGCTAATTTCATTGTTGAACATCGGATTAATGACAAGCATGATAGTGATATGAACCTTGTTTCATTAGTACCATGGAGATTATACTTTGATGGTTCAGTTTGTAGCAATGGCCAAGGTGTTGGTATTGTTTATATATCTCCTCACGGTGCTGTTTTTGAAGCCTCGTGCCGCTTAGAATATTTTTGCACAAACAATCAGGCCGAATATGAAGCATTGTTATTCGGCCTAGAGATGTTACTTGCTATAGGTGTTACATATATTGAGGCTTATGGTGATTCGTTACTAGTGGTGTAGCAAATATCCAAAGTCTTTCAGTGTTTGGACAAATCACTTAATGTTTATCTTGATAAATGTCTAGATATAATCTCTACTTTGGATTGTTTTAGCATTGCACATATATCTAGACATGACAACTGGAAAGCAAATGAGTTGGCACAACAAGCATCTGGATACCATGTTGATCATGGCATGTTTCATATTTCTCAAAGTCCGATGTCTTGTCTTACCAGTATAGAAGAGGCCGAACCAGAACCCACTAATTCGGTCATTAACAAAAAATCTAGTGCAGGTGACAATTCCGACTGGAGGAAGCCCATTGTTGCTTACTTGCGTAATCCGAGTGAAAGGGTGGACAGGGTTGTTCGGCGTATGGCTTTTAAATATACTATGAGGGATGATGATCTTTATCGCCGAACAGTTGATGATGTTCTTTTAAAGTGCTTGGATGAGGACCAAGCAAGAGTTGCTATGGGAGAGGTACATGAAGGCATTTGTGGTACTCACCAGTCGGCTCCCAAGATGAAATGGTTATTACGACGTGCTGGGCTTTATTGGCCGACCATGATTAATGATTGCTTCAGATATTATAAAGGGTGCGAAGCTTGTCAAAAATTTGGTGATATTCAATTGGCTCCTGCTGCTATGTTGCATCCTATTATTAAGTCGTGGCCTTTTAGAGGATGGGGTTTAGACTTTATTGGGCAAATCAATCCGTCTTCTTCAAAAGGGCATCGGTTCGTATTGGTGGCAACTGATTATTTCACTAAGTGGTCTGAAGCAGTACCTCTCAAGAACATGACGCATACTGAGGTAATTCAATTCATAACCGAGCACATTATTCATAGATTCGGTATTCCTCAAACCTTAACTACAGATCAAGGTTCATCTTTTATGTCACACCAAGTCAGAGAGTTTGCCAAATCTTATAACATAAAGTTGCTCAATTCCTCCCCATATTATGCCCAAGCTAATGGACAAGCTGAGTCTAGCAATAAAATTTTAATCAAGCTCATCAAGAGGAAGATTGAGGATAATCCAAGGAGATGGCATGACTTGTTGTCTGAGGCATTATGGGCACATAGAATCTCAATGCATGGTGCGACGAAAGTGACTCCATATGAGCTAGTATATGGTCAGGAGGCTGTTTTACCGGTGGAAGTAAATTTGAATGCTTTGAGAATAGCCAAACAAAATGATTTATCGGCAATAGACTTTTATAACTTGATGATGGACAACGTTGATGAGGTTGCTGATAAATGTTTGGCTGCTTTAAAGGCCATAGAGAGAGATAAGTTGAGGGTGGTGATGAAGCTATGTACCTAGGATAGGGGCATGGACTTGTCCTAAGTACCCTACCCAAGGACATCCCTAGAAGAAGTCACCTTTCAATCGACTTGGAGGTATCCCACTCGACAGATTCAAGACACTCGACCACGAAGCAATCACTCGACCAAATTCCAACCACTCGACTGCCAGGAGATCTAAAGTCACCCTGCACGCAAATGGTCGGTCATTAAGTAGCCTTTATGGTCAGCATAGCACTTTATTAGGGGCGTTACCAGTAACCCCCAATCTTAATGTATTTTAAACCTTGCATTACTAAGGGCTGGAGGGGCCTGGCGAACTCTATATAAGCCACCCCCTCCTCAGTATCAAGAGTTGGCACCCCTGTTATTCATACACACATAATTCAGTCGACCGCCTCCGGGCACCGAGACGTAAGGCTGTTACTTCCTCCGAGAATGGCCTGAACTCGTAATCCTCGTGTGCTTACAACTCATCCATAGCTAAGATCTAGCCTCTCCATACATACCCCCCTACATCACTGTCAGAGTTAGAACCACGACAGTTGGCGCCCACCGTGGGGCTAGGAGTCTTAGCGCCTAGTTTGAGAAGTTGTGATTTTTTCCGATCTCCTTGATCATGGTTTCGGGCGGAGCTTTGGTGGAGGGCCGCGAGATCCGTCTCGGCACGCTCACGTTTATCGCCGACGACTCCGCTTGGCTTCAGGAGGCTCCACTCGACGTCGACGCGCTCCCCGTCCGCGAGGCGACGCACTTTCGTGCATGCGTCCGTGGTGTCCTCCTGCGGCAGCCGTCGACCCAGTATCGGTCGGCTCCCGTGGCATCTCCCCGCCCTGTTTCTCGCCGGCGCAAGCGCTCCGGTCAGTCGAGGCTTCAGAGGTGGGTGAGGCATGCGGTGGCCCACCAGTCAGCCACCGCACAAGTCGCGGCAATCGAGCCCAACGAATCCCTCTACGGCCTGTTCGACTGGCTCCGCAGAGACCGCATCCGAATGCGACAGCAGTGACCCGGCTGCAGAGGTTCTGGTGATCGATGGGCCACATAGTCCTCCCGGTTTCCCCCGCGCTGACGAAGGCGCGGATGGGGGCGACCCGTCGCGTCCTCACGAGGAGTATCTCCCCGAGCCTCTCATGTCGTTGCAGCGGGAGGAGCTTCGCCGCCGGAACATGGATGCACTCCACACTCCTATTGTTGGAGAAACCCCCGAGGCCCGAGCCTTGGAGGACGCGCGCTTGGCTAACTTGGCCGAGCGCACTTGACTGGAGAATCTCCAGCGAATACTCGACGAACGAGCGCGTCAACGGGCTCCAGAATCCAGTCGACGTCAACTCTTTTCGCCCCTGCAGGTATATCGTACTCCGATTCAGAATTTGGCGGCTGCGGCCCGTATAGCAGAGTCGATTTAGCCCTCCCAGTCAGAGGCTGGCAGAGGCTTGTTGCAAATCAGAGCGTTGCTCCGGGCAGCGGGAGACCAGAATTCCGCTGTTTCTTAGTCGCGGAACAGGATCCACAGTCGATCCGTTGCAGCGGATACAGTCCAATCGGCTCACAGCCCAAGATCGCCTCCGAGGCGTGAGGGACGTGGAGACCGGCGTGATCAGTACAGAAGGAATGAGCAGTATGATCACCGATTCGATCGTGATGATCGACGTCGAGTGCCGACCCCTCCCCCGAGGAGTGGATCATATGTACCTCGACAGCAGGTTGACAGACGCCCTCATAGTGTTGGGCGGAGAATTCCAGTCGACCCCAGGGAACCAGGCTTTGATGTGAGATCCATTCTCGTTCAAGGTTTGGTCGACAGGAATAGAGCTCACCGAGAAGGCCACGACAGAGATGCGCCTACCAGTAGCAGAGTACATGTTTCAGGGCCGGAGTGTTTCAGTCGAGCCATCAGAGCCGCTGTAATTCCTCCCAACTTCAGGTTGGCAACTGGAGTTAGTAAGTTCACCGGTGAGTCCAAGCCCGATACTTGGCTCGAAGATTACCGAGTGGCTGTCCAGATTAGCGGTGGGAACGATGAGGTAGCCATGAAGCACTTGCCTCTCATGTTAGAAGGCTCGGCCAGAGCGTGGCTGAATCAGTTAGCACCCAGCAGCATTTACACTTGGGAGGATCTCTCCCAAGTGTTTGTCACCACATTTGAAGGAACATGCAAGCGACCTGCAGGCCTTACGGAATTGCGGTCTTGCCTGCAGAAACCGAATGAAACTCTGAGGGATTACATCTAGAGGTGGATCACATTGCATCACACAGTCGAAAATGTACCAGATCATCAAGCAGTTTGTGCCTTTAAAGAAGGCGTTAAGTACAGAGAATTGAATCTGAAGTTCGATCGAACCGGAGAGATGTCTCTGAATCGGATGATGGAGATTGCCACCAAATACGCTAATGGTGAAGATGAGGATCGACTCCGGAGTGGCAAGCATAAAGCAGTCGCCCAGGAAACCGGAGGAATTCCAGTCGGAAACAGAAGCGGAAAGCCGAGCCAGCCGCTCCTGGGGAGGCCCTGGCCGTAACCCAGGGAAAATTTAAGGGAAAACCCAAAGGACCTTGGAACCCCAAGAAAGTTAAAGACCAAGATGGAAATGATGTTTTGGATCTACCGTGTCACATCCACACCAAGAAAGATGAAGAGGGTAAACTCATTTACCCAAAGCATACCACTCGACAGTGTCGGCTTCTGATCCAGCAGTTTCAGGGCAAGCAGTCCAAAGATAAGGAAAAGGAGTCGGACAAAGTTGAGGACAAGGAAGATAGTGACGATGGGTACCCCCAGGTCAATTCCACCCTGATGATTTTTGCTGATGTTGAGAGCAAAAGTCGACTGAAGGTTATTAACCGTGAGGTAAATATGGTTGCTCCGGCAACACCCAATTATCTGAAGTGGTCCCATACTGCCATCACATTCGACCAGTCTGATCACCCTACGCACATTGCCACCCCTGGGAGGCAAGCTCTGGTGGTCGACCCAGTTGTCGAAGGCACTCGACTGACCAAAGTCCTGATGGATGGAGGCAGCGGTTTGAACATACTGTATGCAGAAACATTGAAAGGGATGGGCATTCCGATGTCCAGGCTCAGCACCAGTAACATGAGTTTCCATGGAGTCATTCCTAGGAAGAAAGCCGAGTCACTCGGCCAAATTGCTCTTGATGTGGTTTTCGGTGATTCCAAGAATTACCGCAAGGAAAAGTTGACATTTGAAGTTGTGGATTTCCAAAGTGCTTATCATGCTATTTTGGGCAGGCCAGCTTATGCACGCTTCATGGCTCGACCATGTTATGTGTATCTCAAATTGAAGATGCCTGGTCCCAAAGGTGTGATCACTGTTACAAGCAATCGGAAGAAAGCAGAAGAGTGTTTTCAAAAAGGCTCAAAGATTGCTGACGCTTAGATGGCGGTGGTCAAGCTGCAAGAGTATCAGAAGATTGCAGATCCGAGTGAGTTGCTACGAGCTAAGAAGCCTGCTTTAGAATCAGCTTTTCAGTCGTCCAGTGAAACGAAGGCAATTCATATTCACCCGACCGATCCAAACGCTGCTCCGACTCACATCTCAATGACGGTCGACTCCAAATAGGAAGAAGCGCTCATCTAGTTCCTCCCTGAGAACTGGGACATCTTCGCATGGAAGCCTGCTGACATGCCTGGAGTTCCCAGGGGGCTGGCTGAGCACCGTCTACGAGTCGACCCAAAATTTAAACCTGTGAAAGAACATCTTCGACGGTCCGTCGTCCAGAAGAGGAAGGCCATTGGCGAGGAGGTGGCTCGGCTCTTAGCAGCGAAGTTCATCCGAGAAATTTACCACTCCGAGTGGCTCGCCAATGTTATCATGGTCCCCAAGAAGGACAAGTCACTTCGCATGTGCATTGATTTCAAGCATATCAATTGGGCCTGCCCGAAAGATCATTTTCCTCTCCCCCGCATCGACCAGATAGTCGACTCGACTGCGGGATGTGAGCGTTTGTCTTTCCTAGACGCCTATTCCGGGTACCATCAGATCCGTCTGTACGGGCCCGACGAGATCAAAACAGCTTTCATCACTCCATTCGGGTGCTTCTGTTATGTCACCATGCCGTTCGGCCTCAAGAATGCCGGAGCCACGTTCATGAGGATGATTCAGAAGTGTTTGCTCACTCAAATCAGTCGGAATGTGGAGGCATACATGGATGATATTGTGGTCAAGTCACGGAAGGGTTCCGACCTGCTGACTGACCTTGCTGAAACCTTTGCCAACCTCAGGAGGTATGATATCATGCTCAATCCGTCAAAGTGCACGTTCGGAGTTCCAGGTGGGAAGTTACTCGGTTTTCTCGTTTCCGAACGGGGAATCGACGCCAATCCTGAAAAAATTGGTACTATACTCCGGATGAAACGTCCTGTGCATGTGCATGATGTCCAGAAGCTTACAGGATGCTTGGCCGCTTTAAGTCGATTCATCTCTCGCCTCGGTGAAAAGGCATTGCCTCTTTACTAACTGATGAAGAAGTCCGACAACTTCGAGTGGACTCCAGAAGCTGATGCAGTTTCACACATGTGCTTGTGGCAGTCGACAAGTTTACCAAATGGATTGAAGCTAAGCCTATCAAGAATCTTGATGCTTGCACTGCTATCAGTTTCATCAGAGAGTTAACATTCAGATATGGAGTCCCACATAGCATCATCACCGACAATGGGTCAAACTTTGATTCAGACAAGTTCAGAGCTTTTTGCGCCTCTCAAGGCACACGAGTCGACTACGCATCGGTCGCCCACCCCCAGTCGAATGGACAAGCAGAAAGGGCAAATGGTCCGATTCTCAAAGGACTAAAGCCTCGGCTGATGCGTGATCTCAAGCACGCAGCAGGCGCTTGGGTCGACGAGCTTCCGTCAGTTCTGTGGGGATTGAGGACCACCCCGAATCGGTCGAATGGAAGAACTCCATTCTTTCTGTTTTACGGAGCGGAAGCAGTCCTGCCGAGTGGTCTACTTCACAATGCACCCCGAGTCGAGCTTTATACCGAAGATGAAGCAGAACAAGCCCGGCAAGACGCAGTCGACCTCCTGGAAGAACAAAGAGAAATGGCTATGATCCGATCGACCATTTATCAGCAAGACTTGCGTCGATTCCATGCCAGAAATGTGAAGAGTCGAGCCTTCCAAGAAGGAGATTTGGTCCTCCGAGTGGATCAACAGAAACCACACAAGCTCGCTCCTACTTGGGAAGGTCCCTTCATCGTCACCAGAGTCCTCCACAATGGAGCGTATCACCTTTACAATGTCGATCGCCAGATCGATGAGCCATGAGCTTGGAATGCAGAACTGCTCCGCCCCTTTCACACGTGAATTCTCACTCGGATGAGATGTAATAAGGAAAACTTCTCTAGTCTATTTATCAAAGATAAGAGTGCTACAAATTTTCCTATAATTGTTGTTGCTTTTGTTTGTGTGTGAAATCCCCCAGTGGGTGGCTTAGCTGCGAATCCGTTTCGCCTAAGTTTGTAAAAAAAATCCTACCGAGTGGTGAGCCAGACTCCCACTCGGAGGCTTAGCTGCAGCTCAGTGCTCGCCTAAGTGTTTAAAAATCCTACTGAGTGGCGAGCCAGACTCCCACTCGGAGGCTTAGCTGCAGCCCAGTGCTCGCCTAAGTGTTTAAAAATCCTACCGAGCGGTGAGCCAGACTCCCACTCGGAGGCTTAGCTGCAGCCCAGTGCTCGCCTAAGTGTTTAAAAATCCTACCGAGTGGAGAGCAAACCTCCCACTCGGAGGCTTAGCTGCAGCCCAGTGCTCGCCTAAGTGTTTAAAAATCCTACCGAGTGGAGAGCAAACCTCCCACTCGGAGGCTTAGCCCAGTGCTCGCCTAAGTG
>NC_041386.1:511916559-511927603 GCF_002162155.2 Triticum dicoccoides | reverse complement strand
TCCCACTCGGGGGGCTTAGCTGCAGTCCAGTACTCGCCTAAGTTTGAAAAAATCCTACCGAGTGGAGAGCAGACCTCCCACTCGAGGGCTTAGCTGCAGTCCAGTACTCGCCTAAGTTTGAAAAAATCCTACCGAGTGGAGAGCAGACCTCCCACTCGAGGACTTAGCTGCAGTCCAGTACTCGCCTAAGTTTGAAAAAATCCTACCGAGTGGAGAGCAGACCTCCCACTCGGGGGCTTAGCTGCAGTCCAGTACTCGCCTAAGTTTTTAAAATCCTACCGAGTGGAGAGCAGACCTTCCACTCGGAGGCTTAGCTGCAGCCCAGTGCTCACCTAAGTACGGAACACATCCCAATCCGCAAGGACGACGAGGTGCAAATCGACTGCTACCTTCTCCTTCAGAGTTGCACCACAAATACAAAGTTATTTCAAGTGAATAACAAGTTCCAATCGACAGATAATTCATGAAGATATTCAACGATAAATCAAGTTCAGATAAGATCCAAAGGTTCTAGACCGCAGATCAAAGTACTCGAGCCTCCAGCTCGACAAAGTTTAACGGTTACAAAATCCACTCGGCATTCCGAGGCAAATTTAAAGTGAAGCATAAAAGTTTTTATTCCTCATGCGGAGGACTCGAAGGGGCGACGAACTCGTCCAAGTCGATCCCGTCTGCAATGCGAGTGGCAGCAGCAATGAAAGTCTCCATGAAGTCTTGAAAGTTGTGCTTCCTGGTATTGGCAACTTGGATGGTGGCCAACTTTTCTTCTCGCGCCTCCTTGCAGTGGACGCGGACCAGAGACAGAGCGACGTCAGCGCCACATCTAGCAGAAGATTTCTTCCATTCCGCCACTCGACCTGGGACTTCATTCAGTCGAGTCATCAGGGACTCGAGATCATTCTGAAGCGTCGTCCTAGGCCAGAGCGACGTGTCGATCCGTGACATCGCAACCTTCAACCGAGCAAGATAGTCAACAACGCTGGCAACACGAGATTCCAGTCGGAGCACATTCATAGCAGCCTCGTCCTTCACTGGAGAATTGATGGGGTCCAAGTCTGTCTCCACTCGACTGGTCTCCTCTTTGAAGTTCTGGCAGAATTCTGTAAACACAATTCAAGGATAAGTCAGTGGCTCTACGCAGATTTGGTAACTGCAAGTCAGTCGGGCCGGAGTAATTACCCTCGAGCATGACGAACATCTTCTTGGCGAGTCCATCGAGATAAGCCTCCAGATCGTTCCTCTTCCCCGCCAGTTCACTTGCCTTGTCATTTAGAGCTATATTGCCATTCTTCAGACGGCTAACCTCTCGATTAACCGCGTCGAGAGCAGTTTTCAGTCTGGAGTTTTCCTTTTCAAGAGTACCGACTGAAGCCAGTTTTTCTTCAGCAAGCTTCGTTTTGTTCAGGGCCTCCTTCTGCGCTTCAGCAAGGTCTTGATCCTTCTTCTTCAGAGCCTCCTCCATTTTGTCTGCGAAACAGCAAGTGAGATCAACATCAAGGATGGCCAGAAAGAAAGGACAGTCGACAAAAGCTCACCAGCCATACCTTTTGCTTCGTCCCTCGCCTTCTGCAAGTTCTCCTGAGCAAGCTTCAAGTCAAGGTTCAGTTGGATCTGTTTGTTCTCCAACTCAGTGTAGCGACCCACAAGTTCGCAGGATTTCTACAAAAAATCAGTCGACAGACATCCAAGATAAGTTGCTTCCGAGTAACCAAGAGACAATGATGGCGTTTCTAAGACTACAGCCGAATCAAAAACATTCGACAGTAGTCTCGGGGACTACACCCAGTGGGTGCACTCAGCGTGCCCCCACTGGTTCGACCCAAAAAAAATCAAGGCCTGACCAGACCGAGTGAAGAAGTTCAGCTAAAGCAACACAATATAAAGACTACAGTCGACTGCCAGCAGTCCACCGTAGTCTCGGGGACTACACCCAGTGGGTGCACTTAGCGTGCCCCCACTCATCAAAAAGATTAATAGACACACCCAGTGGGCGTACAGATATAAAGATCTTCGGAAAAGAGATTCTTCAGATAGCATATCCTAACAGAACAAGCGGTGAATCGACTGACCTGGACGTTGCTCTGAAGAGCTGAGCTCGCGTCATAAGCTGCTTGGCTGGCTTCCCGAACCACCTTCACTTGCTCCATCATGATCCCCGCCTGGCGTATAGCCTCTTTAGCGGCACCCACTTGGTCCTCAGGGACGTGGTGTGTGGCAAAAAGCGAAGGCGGATTTGCAGTCGACGTCGAAGGCCGGACACTCGTCAGAGGTTCAGCGAAGGTCACAGAAACCCGAGTGGTATCACCACCCTCCCGGACTACGGCCTCAGGCGCCAGAGTAGTTTGTGGGGTCTTGCCATCCGGCACCCTCCTATTCCTTCCCGCCCTCAGCGGCACTTCATCGTCATCATCAGGGAGGTCAATGACATGAGGAGGAGCTACAAGAAAAATCCAATCGACCGGAATTATAAGAAATCGTCAGTCGACTAAAAGCAGAGCATCAGTAATCGTACCGGGGTTGGAGGTAACAGCGTCTTCCATCTCTTGATCATCGTCCTTGGCGGAGATCTCCGAGGTGGCAGCACTGCAAATTTCGAAAGTCAGTCAGCTTATTCAATGAGTCGACCAAGAGTCCATCACGTTCGACAAAGGAAAAAAATTCTACTATTACCCAGAAATGGTGGGGACAGTCATCTTCATCTTGGGCAGAGCCTTGGGCGGCTTGGATGGCGTCGCGCGTGGGTGCTTGGGAGCTTTTTCTGTCGGCGCTGGAGATGAGGTCCGAGGGCGCTTCGACGACTTCCCAACAGGGACAGTCGCCTTACCACGTTCCCGCGCAGGGTCGTGTGTAAGCTTGGATCGCCGTTCCAAGCGAGGAGGTTCGACTTCTTCCTCCTCCTCTTCACTGGAGTCATCGTCGTCATCCCCCTCTCCTTCGCCGTCAGATTCCCACTCTTCTCCCTCGTCTCCACTTTCGCCTCCGCTCGCCTCTCCTTCCTCGGCCTGCTCCTGTGCTCCATTGGGTGTCGAGTACATCTCAGTAGTGGCCTAGAGGACAACAAACGAGACAAAAGTCAATCGACTGATCCAAAAAGAACAAATAAAGAAAGCAAGATCACAGTCGGAAACGCAAGGTCAGACCTTGTCCACTTCGTATGTTTGGTCGAGTGGAGGAATCCTCCTGGCTCCTCGGGGGTTGTCCTTGTTCCCTGTGATACTCGACAGCCACCCTTCCAACATCTCGTCAGTGACCTCCTCTAGGTGAATCCGAGTGGTGTCTTCGAGACCCGAGTACAGCCACATCGGGTGGTCACGAGCCTGAAGAGGTTGGATGCGCCTCCGAAGGAAGACTTCCAACAAGTCCATGCCAGTCACACCCTCGCGGACAAGCTGAACCACTCGACCGACCAGCACCTTGACTTGCGCCTTTTCCTCCGGCGTCACTTTCAGAGAGGCAGGTTTTTGTGCTCAATTCAGAGAAAAAGGGGGAAGCCGAGTCGACTGTCATGGGGTCACCTGGTCTTTACAGTAAAACCAAGTCGACTGCCACCCACGGACTGACTCGGGAAAAGTGATAGACGGAAAGGAACTTTTTCCCCTCATCTGGATCGCCAGGCCCCCGCACAGCTGGATCACCTGCGTCCGTTCGTCACTCAACTTGGTCTTCTTGACCGACTGAGAGCGGCAAGTGAAGATGTGCTTGAAGAGTCCCCAATGGGGGCGGCAACCCAAGAAGTTTTCACACAAGGAAACGAAAGCAGCAAGATACACAATAGAATTGGGAGTAAAGTGATGGAGCTATGCTCCGAAGAAGTTCAAGAAGCCCCGGAAAAAAGGATGAGGAGGCAGAGAGAATCCACGATTGATATGGGTGGCGAGGAGGACGCACTCACCATTAAGAGGCTGGGGTTCGACTTCTTTCCCCGGGAGGCATGCAGATTCCTGGGGAATGAATCCCCCCTCGACCAGATCATCGAGATCATCCTGCCGAATCACCGACGGCGTCCAGTCGCCCTGGATCCAATCCTTGGGCAGAGCAGTCCTCGAGGAAGATCCGCCCCGAGCGGACTTCTTCCCCTTCCCCTGCACCGCCGCCTTCTTTGCGCGCTCCAGAGCCGACGTCTTATCCTTCACCATCGTCGCCGGCGAAGCTCGAACAGACCTACGGCGCCAAGGTGGGAGCGGAGGTGGCGGAGGATCTTGTGAAGGAAGGGGGAAAAGTGAAGGCGCACTGTTCGGGGGTCCCGAGCCGGCAGCTTATAAGAGGTCGCTTCCGAGTGGCTGACTGGTAGGCCCAGGCGATCCCGTCAAATCCCGCAATAGGCGCACGCGAGGTACGTGGTGAAAAAGGTGGCGCAGGGATCGAGGAGCTTCTGTCCTATCCCATCCGATTACTGCGGCCGCCCCCGTCCCACGCGCTTCCCGAAATTCAAATCCCGTAAAATCCGCGGGCCGCAGAACAACTCGTCAAACAGAAGATCCCTTTCACACCGTCACTCGGAACTTCACAAGTAAAGAAATTCACTCGACAAGAGGCCAAGAATGGATCAAGGCGACTGAAAGAAGTTGACGACGTCATCCGTGACAATTGATCCAAAACAAGACATTCATATAACATGAAGAACCAGTCGGAAAGATCCCCAACTCCTTCCCCACTCGAACCTCGATCCATTCAGGGGCTAATGATGAAGCTATGTACCTAGGATAGGAGCATGGACCTATCCTAAGTACCCTACCCAAGGACATCCCTAGAAGAAGTCACCTTTCAATCGACTTGGAGGTATCCCACTCGACAGATTCAAGACACTCGACCATGAAGCAATCACTCGACCAAATTCCAACCACTCGACTGCCAGGAGATCTAAAGTCACCCTGCATGCAAACGGTCGGTCATTAAGTAGATTTTATGGTCATCATAGCACTTTATTAGGGGCGTTACCAGTAACCCCCAATCTTAATGTATTTTAAACCTTGCATTACTGAGGGCTGGAGGGGCCTGGCGAACTCTATATAAGCCACCCCCTCCTTAGTATCAAGGGTTGGCACCCCTGTTATTCATACACACATAATTCAGTCGGCCGCCTCCGGGCACCGAGACGTAAGGCTGTTACTTCCTCCGAGAAGGGCCTGAACTCGTAATCCTCGTGTGCTTACAACTCCTCCATAGCTAAGATCTAGCCTCTCCATACATACCCCCCTACATCACTGTCAGAGTTAGAACCACGACAGGTGGCAAGAGCTTACAATAAGAAAGTCAAGTTGAAGAATTTTCAAGTTGGTGATCTCGTATGGAAAGTGATTCTACCGATTGGTTCAAGAGATAGAAAATTCGGGAAGTGGTCTCCAAGTTGGGAAGGTCCTTTTAGGATTGCAAGAGTTGTTCCCGGAAATTCATATTTGGTGGAATCAATACAAGGGGCATTGTTACCTCGAGCTCTCAATGGCAAATATTTGAAGAAATACCACCCGAGTGTGTGGCAGGAAGCCTAAGTAGGCAATGGCCGATATACGATTATCGCCCTTAGCACAAACATGGCCGATACATAATTATCTCCCTGAGAAAAATAAATGGTCGATGGAGTATTGACATCGTCCTTAGAACGAACACCATGCATATTATTTTTCGGCGTGCAAGCTTTGCCGAAAAACAGGGGGCATGTGTTGACACCTGATTTTGGCAAGATACAGAGTGAAAGGGTTTTCAGCATGAGAAAGTTTCACGTCGTCAAGTGGAACAACTTTGATGTTGAGGCTATCGCCATTCGACCTCATCTCAGTGGCCGAAGTTGTACTCGGAGTGACAAAATTTAGTGTTCTAAGTGCTTTTCAGCCGATTACGCCCTCAATATGACCTCAGATGAAGGAGTTCTCTAAAGGGATTGTCTTCGTCTCGTCGAGACGATCGATTTTCATATATAAATCAACTTAATCCGAATTTATATGCAAAAGTTATAGTCAATACGGTCTGGACAGGCCAGAGACCAAAATATTACGCTTGACACCAGACACATGTTGATGAGTGTCTGATACAATGCGTGAGCAATTGGGCCCTCAAGATGGCCTTGAATTGAAAAACCTTCAACACGGAAAAGTTTCCTCTCGTCGAGCCGATCGATTTTCATATATAATTCGTCTCAATCCAAGGTCGTATGAGGCCTGGAGAGACAAATCAAGATCAGGCTATGTTTTCAGTCGGAAAATCCGAGTGAAAAGTTTACCATCTGAATGAAAGTTTATGGTCGAGTGAAAATTTACCGGTCGAGTGAAAGTTTGCTGACCGGATGAACTTATTATTATCCAAGTGTAAATATAGTCATCCGAGTGGAAATATGGTCATCCGAGTGAAATTGTCCTCCAGGTAAAAATATTCCGAGTGAAAAGATTGCTATCGGGACGAAAACTTGCCGATCGAATAAAATAATGCCTTTCGAGTGGAAATATAGTCATCCGAGTGAAATATATTGCCTTCCGAGTGAAAATATGGTCATCCGAGTGAAAATTGTCCAAGTGAAAGATTCTAAACATCCGAGTGAAAAAGTCCAGTCGGACGATCCAAGTGAATGACTCTAATCCGAGTGGATGAGCTCGAATCCGAGTGAAACTGAACATATACCTGAAAGTTTATCAAGATGACCTCGGATGAAGAAGTGTTCAATACAGAAGTTGTGCGTATCATCAAGACGGTAAGCTTTGATTTTTGAGTCATCGTCATTAGAGATAGTATATAGCCTACAAATTCACTACGAGACTCGTATAATCTAGTCTACTGCAAGACCGAGTCCGACTGGAAGATAAAGATGACCTCGAAAAGCATTCAAGATGGCCTTATTTGAAAACGTGATCAACATGAGAGTTGTTCGTATCGTCGAGGCGCACAAGTTTGATATTTGAGCCGTCTTGATCGGAGATCCTATGCAAGCCCGGCGGCCCATGCAAGAAGGAAGACAGAGTTTGGGCCAGATTCAGACTAAATCCGAGTTGGAATAGAATTAGGACTCTAGGACGTGAATTGATGTAATTTTGCTTGTAAGGAAAGCCTAGATGAATCCTTTACTTGTACGGGAAGTCCAGCCGCCTCTTATATATGTTGGGGGTGACGGCCGATTGAACAACACACAATCGAACAAATCAATATACTACTGTTTTCATCTACGTTTTATCTCTCCACCGTTTTTCTCTCTCGTTCTTCGCTGTTCTTCGTGTTTGAGAGCTGTGAATCCCGAGGCTCTAGGGGCGAGCGAATCGACCTAGAGCATCCCATAGCCGCCGCACTCCCTGACGGGGTCCCTCCCGGGGGTGTGGGGTTTTCGGGTCTGCAAAAGCGCCCGTCGACTGTCTTGCGTATCGCGCTGTCGGTCGGGTCTCCTTCGACGTGAGCTACGGTGCATCACCCCTGGCGTCGAGGGTACACGTGACGTGTTCGTGTGTCAACACCAATAGTTTCTTTTGGATATCCTATGAAGACGCACTTCTCCAATTTGGGTTTGAGCTTATTAGGCTGAAACTTTTTCACATAAGCATCGCAACCCCAAACTTTAAGAAATGACAGCTTATGTTCCTTGCTAAACCACAGTTCATACGGTGTCATCTCAATGGATTTTTAGACGGTGCCCTATTTAATGTGAATGCAGCTGTCTCTAATGCATAACCCCAAAACCATAGTGCTAAATCGGTAAGAGACATCATAGATCGCACCATATCTAATAAAGTACGGTTACGACGTTCGGACACACCATTATGCTGTGGTGTTCCAGGTGGCATGAGTTTGTGAAACTATTCCACATTGTTTTAATTGAAGGCCAAACTCGTAACTCAAATATTCGCCTCTGCGATTAGACCATAGAAACTTTATTTTCTTGTTACGATGATTCTCCACTTCACTCTGAATTTCTTTGAACTTTTCAAATGTTTCAGACTTGTGGTTCATTAAGTAGATATACCCATATATGCTCAAATCATTTGTGAATGTCAGAAAACAATGATACCCACCGTGAGCCTCAACACTCATCGGACCGTATACATCGGTATGTATTATTTCCAATAAGTCAGTGGCTCGCTCCATTGTTCCGGAGAATGGAGTCTTAGTCATCTTGCCCATGAGGCATGGTTCGCAAGCATCAAATGATTCATAATCAAGTGATTCCAAAAGTCCATCCACATGGAGTTTCTTCATGCGCTTTACACCAATATGACCTAAACGGCAGTGCCACAAGTATGTTGCACTATCATTATCAACTTTGCATCTTTTGGCATCAATATTATGTGTATCACTACGATCAAGATTCAATAAACCATTTATTAAGTGTATGACCATAGAAGGTTTTATTCATGTAAACAAAACAACAATTATTCTTTGACTTAAATGAATAACCGTATTGCAATAAACATGATCTAATCATATCCATGCTCAATACAAACACCAAATAACATTTATTTTAGGTTCAACACTAATCCCGAAGGTAAAAGGAGTGTGCGATGGTGATCTTATCAACCTTGAAATTATTTCCAACACACATCGTCACCTTGTCCTTAACTAGTCTTTGTTTATTTTGCAACTCCTGTTTCGAGTTACTGATCATGGCAACCGAACCAGTATCAAATACCCAGGGGCTACTATGAACACTAGTAAAGTACACATCAATAACATGTATATCATATATACTTTTGTTCACTTTGCCATCCTTCTTATCCGCCAAGTATTTGGGGCAGTTCCGCTTCCTAAAGACCATTTCCTTTGCAGTAGAAGCACTCAGTTTCAGGCTTGGGTCTAGCTTTGGGCTTCTTCATGGGAGTGGCAACTTGCTTGCCATTCTTCTTGAAGTTCCCTTTCTTTCCCTTGCCCCTTTACTTGAAACTAGTGGTCTTGTCAACCATCAACATTTGATATTTTTTCTTGATTTCTACCTTCGTTGATTTTAGCATCACGAAGAGCTCGGGAATCATTTTCGTCATCCCTTGCATATTATAGTTCATCACGAACTTCCAGTAACTTTGTGATAGTGACTAGAGAACTCTATCAATCACTTTCTTATCTAGAAGATTAACTCCCACTTGATTCAAGCAATTGTAGTACTCAGACATTCTGAGCACATGCTCACTGTTGAGCTATTCTCCTCCATCTTGTATGCAAAGTACTTGTTTGAGGTCTCATACCTCTCGACTCGGGCATGAGTCTGAAATACCAATTTCAGCTCTTGGAACATCTTATATGCTCCGTGGTGTTCAAAATATTTTGAAGACTCGGTTCTAAGCCGTAAAGCATGGAGCACTAAACTATCAAGTAGTCATCATACCGAGCTTGCCAAAGGTTCATAACGTCTGCATCTGCTCCTGCAATAGGTCTGTCACCTAGCGGTGCATCAAGGACATAATTATTTTGTGCAGCAATGAGGATAATCCTCAGATCACGGACCTAGTCCGCATCATTGCTACTATCATCTTTCAACTTAGTTTTCTCTAGGAACATATCATAAATAAAACGGGGAAGCTATACGCGAGCTATTGATCTACAACATAGATATGCAAAATACTATTCGGACTAAGTTCATGATAAATTAAAGTTCAGTTAATCATATTACTTAAGAACTCTCGGTTAGATAGACATCACTCTAATCATCTAAGTGATCGCGTGATCCATATCAACTAAACCATGTCCGATCATCACGTGAGATGGAGTAGTTTTCAATGGTGAACATCACTATGTTGATCCTATCTACTATATGATTCACGCTCGACCTTTCGGTCTCAGTGTTCCGAGGCCATATCTGCATATGCTAGGCTCGTCAAGTTAAACCTGAGTATTCTGCTTGTGCAAAACTGGCTTGCACCCATTGTATGTGAACGTAGAGCTTATCACACCCAATCATCACGTGGTGTCTCGACACGACGAACTGTAGCAACGGTGCATACTCAGGGAGGAATCCCCATTGTAGGGTGTTGCAATACGTTCATAATTCGCTTATAGTGGGTGTTGCGAGTGATAGAATACACAGTCCCGAGTAAGCGGGCTATTGCGTGTAGGAGTAAAGAGGACTTGATACTTAATGCTATGGTTGATTTTTACCTTAATGATCTTTGGTAGTTGTGGATGCTTGCTAGAGTTCCAATCATAAGTGCATATGATCCAATTAGAGAAAGTATGTTAGCTCATGCCTCTCCCTCATATAAAATTGCAAGAATTATTACCAGTCTAGTTATCGATTGTCTAGGGACAAATGACTTTCTTGTTGACAAAATCTATCTACTTTTATTACCTTGCAATTTATTCATTTTTTTATTCTCGCAAAGTACTCGTAGTTTTATTCTTGCAAAATAGTTTCATACTTGTTCTAGGTAAAGCAAATGTTAAGTGTGCGTAGAGTTGTATCGGTGGTCAATAGAACTTGAGGGAATATTTGTTCTACCTTTAGCTCCTCGTTAGGTTCGACACTCTTATTTATCAAGAAGGCTACAAACGATCCCCTATACTTGTGGGTTATCAGAGGGGTACGTTGGGGAACGCAGTATTTCAAAAAAATTCCTACGATCATGCAAGATCTATCTAGGAGATGCATAGCAACGAGAGGGGAGAGTGTGTCTACGTACCCTCGTAGACCGAAAGCGGAAGCGTGTAGTCACGCGGTTGATGTAGTCGAACGTCTTCGCGATCCAACCGATCAAGTACCGAACACTCGGCACCTCTGCGATCTACACACGTTCAGCTCGGTGACGTCCCTCATACTCTTAATCCAGCTGAGGCCGAGGTTGAGTACCGTCAGCACGACGGCATGGTGACGGTGATGATGAAGTTACCGACGCAGGGCTTCGCCTAAGCACTACGACAAATATGACCGAGGTGGAAAACTATGGAGGGGGCACCGCACACGGCTAAAGATCAACTTGTGTGTCTATGGGGTGCCCCCTCCCCCGTATATAAATGAGGGGAGGAGTAGGTCGGCCGGCCACAAGGGGGGCAATCCTGCTCCTAGTAGGAGTAGGTTTCTCCCTTTCCTAGTCCAAGTAGGAGAAGAAGGAAGGAGAGGGAGAGGGAGAGGGAAAGAGGGGAC